>NW_022436946.1:17242420-17259230 GCF_009761245.1 Sapajus apella | reverse complement strand
ACAAGAGCGAAACTCCATCTCAAAAAAAAAAAAAAACAAAAAAAAAACAAAAAAAAAACACAATATTAATCTCATAGTTCCATCCACTATGCCAATCTATTAACTGCTAAAAGTTTCTTGCATTCATCAGCAGGTCCTTTTAGGAAGTTCTCTTGATTGCATTAAAAGCTTTTGGTAAAGTCAGGATGACTGCCACCACAGAAATAAACCCACAGGAACTGGAGCCAAGTCACTCGTTGATTTATGTAGGCAGTTGGAGAGACGTGCATTTGAAAGGGTATGGTACAGAAATAAAAGAGAACTCTCAGACATAAAAAAAGACAGATTAAAAATAGAAAAGTTTATGTTTTATTGAGCAATGTGAGAATGTCACAGTAATTCACCAATAATGCCACTTGTTCATTTCCAGTGAGCAAGGAAGCAACGAAAAAGTATGTTTGCAGCCCAAGATAACTACTTACCCCTTCCGTCAAAGGGGAGCCTTCCACTCCTCTGGATCTCCGCTGCTTTCCTTTCCAAGGCCCCTGCTCCTCCAGTTACCCCTGGTGACTTCCTGTTTTGGTTTCACTTTCCGGGCAGGCTGTACTCTCTGGGATAACAGAGAGGCGTCCCAGCAGCAGCTGGTTCAAGGATGCTGCATCTTCAGTCAGACACCAGATGGAGTGTCTATTTTATGCTAGCCTGGCAATTCTGATTCCTGAGCTTTTCTTTCAAGGAGCTGTATGGGCCAGATGACACAGGCCAGGTGCATTGACACGGTTTCTAC
The DNA here is from genome assembly GCF_009761245.1 of Sapajus apella. Taxonomy (NCBI): domain Eukaryota; kingdom Metazoa; phylum Chordata; class Mammalia; order Primates; family Cebidae; genus Sapajus; species Sapajus apella. The sequence continues at coordinate 17,258,464 of NW_022436946.1, read as the reverse complement.
TGAACCAAGTTCAGCAGAAAAACCACAGCAATAGAAGCTGGAGATTCTCTAGCCTACAAAGCTGAAGTTGACTCTCATATTCATGTCAAATTTTTCCTCTTTAGCACATTATTCTTTTACTATAACACAGATCCCACTCTAGACTGTCCTTCAAATTAGAGAGAACTAAATTGTGTATGGTCCTGTTTCTAGTTATGGTAAGCTTTTTTCTCACTGTAAGTTATAAGGGTCATGGTGGTATCTAGTAATAATTAACATGAACATCGACTCTGAGGCCAGAATGCCTGGGTCTGAACCACTTCCTAGCTATGTGACTGTGAGCACGTTATGTGCCCTCTCTGTGCCTCAGTTTTCCTTATCTGCAAAATGGTGATATATGCTGAATAATTTTTACTGTTACTACTATTGCTTCATTCCTACAAGATGGAGGCCCTATTACAAGGGCCATGCCCAAGACAGCTTTGACCCAGGTCTTTAACTCTCCCTGGTGAGATACCCACCTGTTCTTGATTACTGTCTTGTTAAAAGAGTGTCAATGTGTCTGCTTCTTTATTTTTGCATTGTTTTGTCTCCACAAAGTCTTTTGAATTTCTTCTCTTCCAGGTCAACCTGATCTGAATGGTTTCTCCTAAAATATGAACTTAATTCTGTTTCTACTTGCTAATCTTGAAGGCATTCCCTCCAATTGCACCATAGATTCTTTCTGATCAAAAGCTCTCATTCCACCTATTTCATGCACCATTCTATTATTATTATTATTATTTTTAAGCTAAACAACCTGCTGTGTAACTATTACTCACACATTGCTGTTGGGAATCTAAGATGGTACAGCCACTCTAGAAAACAGCTTGGCATTTCCCTGAAAAGTGAATCACGCCCCCACTCCTTTTCCTATTGGGGTGGCAGCCAGGCAGGGAGGCAGGACAAGATCATAGAACCTCCTTTGACCGTGCCAAGCCATTGTGCACATACTACAAACTGTCAGAATGAATGGTGGTCACATTCTCCTCCTTCGGATCTTAACTCAAAGGTCCCACTTCCATGGACTTTTTCAAATTAGGCACTCACATCTAAACAACCCCAGCCAACTACTCTATCACATCACCATGTTTTTTTTTTTTCCTTCCTAGCATTTCTGTAAGATAATTGGAGAGTCTGATATTTATTTGTTGTTTGTCTCTTCCACTAGCATAAGTTACATAAAATCAGAGATTACACCAGGCGAGGTGGCTCACACCTGTAATCCCAGCACTTTGGGAGGCCGACACGGGCGGATCATGAGGTTAGGAAATCGAGACCATCCTGGCCAATACGGTAAAACCCCGTCTCTACTAAAAATACAAAAACCAGCCAGGTGTGGTGCTGGGTGCCTGTAGTCCCAGCTACTCAGGAGGCTGAGGCAGGAGAATTGCTTGAACCTGGGAGGCAGACGTTGCAGTGAGCCAAGATTGCACCACTGCACTCCAGCGGGGTGATAGAGGGAGACTCCATTTCAAAAAAAAAAAAAGCAAAAATTGTGTGTAGAGATTGTGTTTATCTTGATTACAGCCAAATGCCTAGCATCTGGCACAGTGTCTGCCCAGAGAAGGCATTCAAAAGATATTTTTGAATGAATAGATAAAACCATTTCTTCTTTAAAAAAAATTACTATAGATGTGGCTACTATGCCATGCAAATAGATCAAGAAGTGTGAGAGTTACATAATAGACATTTATTCATTTCAAACAACAGCATGGATTTCACACGAATTTGGCGAAGCCCTTCCCTAACAGAACAAGCATTCGCATTAGGGGAAAAAGGCTGACCTGCTCTAGGGATGAAATACATTCACCAAGAATATGGATAAAAACAAAAACAAAACAGACAGTAGAACCAAAAAACAGAGACCTTAAAGGAAATGAACAACATTATACCAAGTAATGTTTATAAATCCAGATCATAATTGAAAGTAGGTTACAAAAATGGAAATTGTAAGTATTGTTATTCTTGTACTTTTCACACAAGCAGAATTTTTAGAAAAACTTGAGGCCAGGGAGTACTAGAGAGTTTCTGTATGGCAGGGAAGAATTCTTTCTTTCAAACAAGACCAAAAACCTCAGGACAATGAGAAAGTATATCTTTTAAAAACTGATTTCATAGTAATGTTTCTATATATTTTGAAGCATCTTTAAGTATTTAGAGCATATAAAATTAATTCATTTCTTTCCCGGTTAATAAAAAAGATACATTCACAGAATCAGCAGTACTTAGAATAAAAAATAAACAGAGGAAACAAGACAAGTAACTCAATAACAACATCTTCAAGGACATGTTCGGTCACTTAAAAACAAGTGTTTTTTGTTTTTTTTTTTTTTTGCTTGTTTTCAACTACCTCTTTCATAATTAATATTTCAAGTATAGCTGGTTCAACAGGGCATACTACAAACTGTCAGTATCACAGTAAGTACAGTGCAATACAAGATCATCCAAAAACACGTTGACACTTCCAAGATACTGGCATGGGGTCTATGGAGTTGTGTGTGTAAAATTTTAAAAACCCTTCCTACGGTGATGTTTAAGGCCAGGAGCATTCATCTCTCAACCTTGTGTCAATCCAGGAATCCATAGGGCTAGGTGTCATTAGGCAAGAGAGTAGTTTGTTCCTCCTCTTTGCTGAGGACATTTTGAGATTTAGTCCTACATTGAGGGAAAGAAGAAATGAATCTCAGTATTTCTCATCTTAAAAAACAAAAACAAAACAAAACAGAAAACTCAGTACCTGTATCTTCATCCAGCTATCTTATTTAAAAAGCATCTACTGGCCAGGTGCAGTGGTTCAGGCCTGTAATCCCAGCATTTTGGGAGGCCGAGGTACATGGATCATTTGGGGTCAGGAATTCGAAACCAGCCTGGCCAACACAGTGAAACCCTGTCTCTATCAAAAATACAAAAATTAGCAGGGCATGGTGGCTCATGCCTGTAGTCCCAGCTACGTGGGAGGCTGAGGCAGGAGAATCACTTGAACCTGGGAGGCAGAGGTTGCAGTGACCTGAGATTATGTCACCGCATGCCAGTCTGGTGACAGAGCAAGACACCATCTCAACAAATAAAAATTTAAAAAAGTATCTACCAACTGATAAGCCTCAGAGTGCCTAGAAATCCACTGACTGGATTTGTTATGGCTGTAAAATGTTACTTATTTTCCACTTGCACTGGCTAACTTTTAAAGAGAGAAAAAAGCCCAAAAATTGATCATACCTTCTTCTCCTTGAATACTCCAGTAGATAAAACAAGCCCATGGCTAATCCCTTAAACACAATCAAATGTACTGATTAATGTAAATTTTCCAAGTCAAGTTTTTCCACAAATATAAGAAAAATGAAAATAAAAGACTGGTTACTCACACTTATCAGTGCCCATAGACCTTGTGCAGCCGCTGCCCATTCAAAACCAATTTTCTCGTACAGAAATCCACCCAGCGTCGGTCCTATAAAACCACTAACAATAGAAAAAAGAAAAAGTATTCAATAGCGCAAAAAATAATAATTACTTCATAAAAGCTACATGATCCTTCAATTGTAAGTCTTCCTTAAATTGGAATGTAAGTACTAAAGAAAAAGTTAATTCCTGGGCACAGCATTGAGTAAAAGAAAATAAGTCTACCTGATTACGATATTCAACATTTTTAAACAATTGTGAAATTATTAGTGCTTCTGAAAAGTTGGCAGCTTATATAAAAATTAAAACGATGTAACCAGTTTAAAAAATTCTTTATATTATTCTATTCTCAGTACTTGCAACCAATATAACTGAATTCAAAATAATATATTACATTGTTAGCATAGTTACCGTTCTGGTAGAAGGTAAAAATATAAACAAATGAATAAATGAAAAAAATTGTAATAATTAGAAACATGTTTCTATTAAAGGAACTTATAAATATCACTTAAATAAGATAAAGTACATGAAACCATTTTGACTAAGTATTAAAACTGCTGGTATTAGCATTGATTGTGGAGTGAGAGGGTATGGATTAGAATTCTGGCTCTGCCCTAGATGAACTGTCTTTGAGAAACCCATCTGATCGCTCAGTGTTTCAATTTCTTCATCAACTAAAGCGGGGATAGTATTAATATCTTCCATCTTACAGGTGTGAATGAAATTAAATGAGGCCAGGTGCAGTGGCTCACACTTGTAATCCCAGCATTTGGGAGGCCAAAGAGGGCAGATCACCTGAGGTCAGGAGTTCAGGACCAGCCTGGCCAACATGGTGAAACGCTGTCTCTATTAAAAACACAAAAATTTGCCAGACGTGGCGGTGGGCGTCTGTAATCTCAGCCACTCAGCTGGCTGAGACAGAAGAATCTCTTGAACCTGGAGGTGGAGGTTGCAGTGAGCCACGACTGTACCCTTGCACTCCAGTCTGGGTGATAAGAGTGAAACTCTGTCTCAACAAAGAAAGAAAGAAAGAAATTAAATGACTACTCACCCAATTGACCACATTGCACTAAAAAGACCTGATACGAGTCCCAATGTACTTAATCCCTCTTCAAACCCATTTTCACTGCAAAAAGAGACATGAGTGTGTCCATTATTAAAAGGAAAACCTGTGTGAAAGAAAAAATTGTATGATAGATCAATTAAGATAAACCAGGGATCATCTGGACCAACAGCAAGAACACTCCTAACATAAAAGCAAATCTAATTTAAAAAAATTTTCATAGTTACATTCACTCCATGGTTTTCTAGAAATAATTTTTCTACATATATTAATATTAAGAAGAGGCTGGGCACAGTGGCTCATGCTTGTAATCCTGGCACTTTGGGAGGCTGAGACTGGCAGATTGCCTGAACTCAGGAGTTCGAGACCAGCCTGAAAAACACGGTGAAACCTCATCTCTACTAAAATACAAATTTAAAAAATTAGCTGGGCGTGGTGGCATGTTCCTATAATCCCAGCTACTCGGGGGCTGAGTCAGGAGAATTGCTTGAACCCAGGAAGCAGAGTGTTGCAGTGAGCCTAGATCATACCACTGCACCCTAGTCTGGGTGACAGAGCAAGACTCTGTCTCAAAAAAAAAAAAAAAAAAAGCAGCATTGCTCATTTGCATTAAATGCTTATAAAAATATATTACTAAAACATTCTTAAAATGAGAAAAAGATGAAAAGAGAACTAAGGAAACTTTTAAAAAACAGAGATAGCTCCTTATTCCTATGAGAACTGTTGAATTGACCCAGCACAGCCACAGTACTTAAGTGTCCTTCATCATCACGCCTATTAAACAAAAGAACAATGACCAGGTGACAGATGCCTGGTCACCTAGGCTTTGGCATGGACCTCCTCCCTGAACGAGGAACAGTGCTGAGACCTGTTTATTTTGCTTTAGCTTTTCAAAATTACATATATACTGAGGCATAAACCAAGCCAGACATCTGTCCTCAACCCATTTTAGCTATTACTGTATTAGGAGTACTATTATCATTTCTATTAGTGTATTATTACTATGTACATCATCATATCATAGGCTACAAAATCATGAAGATTTAACATTGGGGCAAAAATATCCAACATGCTGCAAAATTGAGAAATTGAAGAAAGCCTGTGATACTTACTACTTACTCACAATACAGCTCTTCAAGCATTGGATTTAACTTACTATGCACAACTGAGAATTTCCGGGAAAGTTGGAATTATACTCATTCCAGCAGAGATGCCATTTATAACTAATATCAGCACCAGCAGCCAGAGCTGACTGCGAAAGGGTTTTGGAGAAAATAAAAACAAAAAGAAAAATATTAGCGTTTTAAGAAACACGAAGTTTTAAATGCTAAGGAAGTTAGGCTCCCAGAGAAGTTAATTTCACTGATTACGTGCCTAGTCTCATTCTCTTCCCATCTAACTCATTTCATTCAGTTAGGAGCCCTTTGGCTCCTTACAATTTGGGGGTGAAAATTCACCCTGATTATCTCCATTTCTTTGGTCCTTTGGTCACATGTATCATGTCTGGAACCAGCCTGGCTTCTCACCAGGCAAAATCCCTTCAAAATTGGTAAAAATGTCAATACTAACACAGTTCTTTCAATCACCTGGCTTTGAACTTCAATTAATTTAAAAATGGCATAGAAGGAAAGAAGTAAAAGAGTCAGGGGACACATTTGTTCCATGTGAGGAGACCATGCCAGTTACTTAGTATATGTTATCAGATTTAATCCTTGTGACGTAAGTACTATTATCAGCTCCTGTTGGTAGATGAGAAAACCGAGGCTCTTAGAAGTTAAGTGATTTGCCCAAGTTCACACTAATAGCACATGGCAAAGGCAAAATATACACTCAAGTCTGAAGGACTCTGAAATCCCTTTCGCTCCATGTTACCATGTTTTATCCCAGAAGTACCTCAAAACGTCTAAGAAATTCAGTTTATTTTAGCAACTAAATTATATTAAGCAAGGTTTAATAAGCAGCTAATACATGGTAAGTCTATACAGAAACAAAAACAGATTTGGTCCCTGCCTCAAGGAATAAGGAAGACAAACAGAAAAAACAAAAATATATTCTAAGAACTATCAACTAAAAGGTAGAAAGCAATACATGCTATTTTAAAAATAAAGTATAAACAAGTATGTACAATTGAAACACAGAAGGAGAATACGCATTTTTGTCATCTGAGACTGATTTTATGCATTTTTTTTCTGCTTGTCCCACTGCTAGCTTCTAGTAGGGTCACATATTGTCAGCCTAACAACTCAATAGAGTCCTAACGTTAATTATTTAAATATTAAGGCTCAAAATACTAAACTACACCAGTGTTACAACAAAAGTTTTATAAATAATTCCTAATGTTATTTGCCCAAACATACAGAAGAAGAAAAACATTACCTTTTAATATGCAAGATCGGGACAGGCCCTAAGAGCATGTAGCACCCAGCAGTGATTAAGTTTCCAAACACTAGAAGCCATTTCCTTAGATGCTGGTAAGGAGAAAGAGAGTCAAAGTGATTCTTGGAGGTGAAGACCCTCGGTAATCAAACAATGTAAAACATTAGTAAAGAACACAAGTCGTGTAATGAAGAAAACAAAACTTTACATTTAAGAGAAAATAAGTAGGCGATAAACTCGAAAGCAAGGGCAATATATAACAAGACAGAAAGCGAACAAAGGACAAAGATTTCTTAGCAGGGGAGTGGATTGCAGATCAGATTTTGCACATGATGAACTATTCCAAATATAGCAATGAAAAAACTAACTATAAAAAGCAGTGACGGGCCAGGCACGGTGGCTCACACCACCTGTAATCCCAACACTTTGGGAGGTCGAGGCGGGAAGATCGCTTGAGCTCACAAGTTTGAGACCAGCCTGGCCAACATGGTGAAACCCTGATTCTACTTAAAAAATACAAAAATTAGCTGGGCATGGTGGTGCACATCTGTAATTCCAGCTACTTGGGAGGCTGAGGCAGGAGAATTGCTTGAACCTGGAAAGCAGAGGTTGCAGTGAGCTGAGATGATACCACTGCATTCCATCCTTGTGACAAAGCAAAACTGTCTCAAAGAGAAAGAAAAACAGCAGTGACCACCAAAAAATCCCCACCAAGTATTAATAGTTACAATACCTAAAAAAAAAATCATATTATTAAAAAATTACCTACTAGAGGCTGAATGCTTCTGTCCCCCCAAAATTTATATGTTAAATCTTAACACCCAATGCGATGGTATCCAGGGGTGCGCCTTTGGGAGGGGATTAGGTAATGAAGGTGCAGCCTTCATGTATAGGATTAGTTCCCAACCGTATACAAGAGGCCCTAGAGAGCTCCCGTGCCCATTCCATCATGATGAGGGTAGAGTGAAAGACGACAGTCTGTGTGCCAGGCAACAGGCCCTCATCAGACATCAAATCTGCCCGTGCCTTAATCCTGAACAGCTCTGTCTCCACAACTATGAGAAACACATTTCCGTTGTTTATAAAGCCTCTCAGTTTATGGTATGTTGCTGTAGTATCCTGAATGGACTAAGATTGTGCCCAATAAATTTATCCCTTATAAACTACTTGAATCAGTACAAAAATTACAGGGGTACCATATCTGCTCAGTTATGTAAGATTATGTCTGAAAACCAAGCTCCAAACACTGTTTAAGATACCTGCTTTTTGTCATCTGGGTTACAAAGTAATCCACAAGTAATTTTGTTCTTGATAAATATATGAGCAAATCAAATAAAGATGGAAATACAAAATATAAGCCTTAAAGCCACAGAAGTTTGAGATTTGACTAACAGTACTAATTCTGTACTTCTGTCATCTGGACTGAATGGTTTAAACCTAGTTGAAAGAGAACAGAAGAAGTTTTTCATCAGAAAGGCTATGGGAGAGAGATCCAAGGTGGCTGATCACTAGCAGCTCAGGATTGTAGCTCCCAGTGAAAGCACAGAGAATGAGAGGACGCCACACTTTCAGACGAATTTTTGTTGCTCATGCACCCGGAGATTCCCAGCGGAGGAGCCCCATGGGTCGCCAGCGGGACTCTTGTAGCCGGCTAGGTGGTTTTGCCACTGCCTTGGTGCTGCAGTTCTTGGTGCAGAATAAAAGCACCATCAATCATAATGCCGCTGTTTTGGCCGGCGCAGTGGGTTGCTCAGATTTTAGTGCCGGGAATCAACAAGTTGGACGTCCCCTCAGAAACCCAATTATAAAGACGGTAATTATAAAGACCACAGATGGATAAATCTATAAAGAAGGGAAGAAAACAGCCTAAAAAGGCTGACAATATCCAAAATCAGAATGCCTCTCTCTCTACAGGGGATCACAGTTCCTCATCAGCAACGGAACAAGGCCTGATGGAGAACTGGTGTGTTCCATTAACAGAAGCAGGCTTCAAAAGGTGGATAATAAGAAACTTCTGTGAATTAAAAGAACTTGTTCTAAACCAATGCAAAGAAACTAAGAACTTTGAAAAAAGGTTTGACGAAATGTTAATAAGAATACACAATTTAGAGAGGAATATAAGTGAATTAATGGAGCTGAAAAACACAACATGAGAACTTCGCGAACTATGCACAAGTTTTAACAGCCAAATCAATCAAGCAGAAGAAAAGATATTAGAAGTCAAAGACCAACTTAATGAAATAAAACAAGAAGACAAGATTAGAGAAAAAAGGATAAAAAGGAACGAGCAAAGTCTCCAAGAAATATGGGACTATGTGAAAAGACCTAATCTACGCTTGATAGGTGTACCTGAATGTGACGAAGAGAATCAATCCAAGCTGGAAAATACACTTCAGGATATTATTCAGGAAAACTTTCCCAACCTAGCAAGGCAGGACAATATTCAACTCCAAGTAATACAGAGAACACCACAAAGACATTCCTCAAGAAGACCAACCTCAAGGCACATAATCGCCAGATTCACCAGGGTTGAAATGAAGGAGAAAATACTGAGGGCAGTCAGAGAGAAAGGTCAGGTTACCCATAAAGGGAAGCCTATCAGACTCACAGCAGATCTCTCAGCAGAAACCCTGCAAGCTAGAAGAGAGTGGGGGCCAATATTCAACATCCTTAAAGAAAAGAACTTTCAACCCAGAATTTTACATCCAGCCAAACTAAACTTCATAAGCGAAGGAAAAATAAAATCTTTTGTGAACAAGCAAGGACTCAGAGATTTCATCACCACCAGGACTGCTTTACAAGAGCTTCTGAAAGAACCACTACACATAGAAAGGAACAACCAGTATCAGCCTTTCTAAAAAATACCAAAAAGTAAAGAGCATCAACATAATCAAGAATTTACATCAACTAATAGGCAAAACAGCCAGCTAACATTAAATGGCAGTATTAAAATCACATATATTGTTATTAATTCTAAATTTAAATCGACTAAATCCCCCAATCCAAAGACAAAGACAGGCAAAAAATGCCAAAACCCATCGGTATGCTGCATCCAGACCCATCTCACATGCAAGGATACACAAAGACTCAAAACAAAGGGATGGAGAAAGATTTACCAACCAAATGGAGAGCAAAAATAAACAAATAAATAAAAAGCAGGAGTTGCTTTAAAGCAACAAAGATCAAAAGAAGCAAAGAAGGATATTACGTAATGATGAAACGATCAATGCAACAAGAAGAGCTAAAGATCCTAAATATATACACACCCAATACAGGAACACCCAGATATATAAGACTTATAAAGAGACTTAGACTCCCGCCCAATAATAGTGCGAGACTTCAACATCAATATTTGACAGATCAATGAGACAGAAAATTAACAACGATATCCAGGATTTGAACTCAGATCCGGAACAAGTAAACTTAGTTAACATTTATAGAACTCTCCACTTTAAATATATAAAATACACACTATTATCAGTACCATATCACATCTGTTTACAGGTTTCAATGAAATGTTGGTTGGCTGCTTGTTTGTTGTTTTCTTCCCTCATTTATTTTTTCACATCTCTATTATTAAGCACAATTATGGGCTTTTTTAGACTGCATTCTAGCCCGGGCAGTAAAGCAACACCCCCATTCTCTCTCCCTCTTCCTCTTTCTCTTTCTTCCTCTCCTTCATTCCTTTTTTTCTTCTTTTTTTTTTAAAAAAAAAACTTTTCATAAAAAAAAAAAATAGCTATGGGATAACCAGTGTATTTACGTGGTCAGTTCTTTCACTCAGAAAATCTAAATTATCTCCTCCTAAAGAAGAATCTCTCAATTTGATCAACTCCATAGTAGCCTCTAGGACTCTGCTCTTTTTATTAAGATCAATCCATGTTTTTGCATTACGAGAGTTTTTTCCTTTAGAGAGTATAATCCAGGAGCCAGATGTGGTGGCACATGCCTATAGCCCCAGCTACTTAGGAGTCTGATGCTGGAGGTATCACTTGAGCCCAAGAGTTCAAGGCTGCAGTGAGCAATGATCACACCACTATACTCCAGCCTGGATGACAAAGTGGAGGTAAGAAATTGAAGAAGAAAGTCTAATCCAATAGTTTTCTTTCTTCGTTTCTTTCTTTTTTAAGCATAAGACGCTTCCTCTTTTCACAGGTGAAGCAATTTAAAGTGAATTGGCGGCCGGGCGCGGTGGCTCAAGCCTGTAATCCCAGCACTTTGGGAGGCCGAGGCGGGTGGATCACGAGGTCAAGAGATCGAGACCATCCTGGTCAACATGGTGAAACCCCGTCTCTACTAAAAATACAAAAAAAACATTAGCTGGGCATGGTGGCGTGTGCCTGTAATCCCAGCTACTCAGGAGGTTGAGGCAGGAGAACTGCCTGAACCCAGGAGGTGGAGGTTGCGGTGAGCCGAGATCGCGCCATTGCACTCCAGCCTGGGTAACAAGAGTGAAACTCCGTCTCAAAAAAATAAATAAATAAAAATAAAGTGAATTGGCTTAGAGTGATAACCGACCCTTAGGGTGATAGAAGACACTGAAACCTCTCCATCAGTCCAACTGAATATATCAGTTCTAACCAGTGGACCCCTAGAGTTCCAAAGGAACAGTTGGAAAACCACTACTCTAAACATACAAAAGTGACTCAAATATAAATTAAGTGTACATACTGGCATTTTATCACTGAGGAGACCAAACAGTGGTGAAGAGATGGCATAGGACAATGCCAGACCCAGGAATACTAGTCCCACATATCCAGCTGGTAAATTAAACTGTAAAAGAAATCCCGTATTAAAGTTACATAATTAAGTCATTTTAAAATCAACATCCCTATTTTCCTTCTACCATTTCTTTAGCTCTTGTTATTACCATGAGTCTACTAATAATATTCTGCATTTTTCCTAATTTTTGTCTTACCTTTGAAAATGCATAACTTTTTCTCTATGAGGGAACAACCTAAGCAGATGTCAGAAGAGTAGATTTTTTGCTTTGTAGCCTTTGACATTAAACATATTTTGCTTCCATAACTCAGAGCATTTTGATATGTAAATTAATGTTTTGCAGACTTTAATGTGCATAAAAATTACCTGGAGAACTTGCTAAGAGAGGTTCTTGGATTCCAACCATAGGGTTTCTGATTCAGAAAAAAGAGGAAAATAAATTTCTAAATATTTCTTAGGTTGGGCCAGGCGTGGTGGCTCACACCTGTAATCCCAGCACTTTGAGAGACCGAGGCAGGAGGATCATGAGGTCAGACGTTCAAGACCAGCCTGAACAACATGGTGAAACCCCCATCTCTACTAAAAATACAAAAATTAGCCTGGCGTGGTGGCACACGCCTGTAAACCCAACTACTCAGGAGGCTGAGGCAGGAGAATTGCTTGAATCCAGGAGGCAGAGGTTGCAGTGAGCTGAGATTTTACCATTACACTCCAGCCTGGGGACAGAGCGAGATTTCACCTCAAAAAAAAAAATTTCTTAGGTTGGAGTTGGTTAATAGGATGGGCCGCAGCACTTCAACCTGAAAAGGGAGTGGCAGTGGTAAGGCTCCACCAACAGCCCTGAGGGAGCAAAGTCTGTTGTAAGGCCTGGTGGGGTGGCTCACGCCTGTGATCCCAGCTCTTCCGGAGGCAGAGGCAGGTGGATCACTTCAGGTCAGGAGTCTGAGACAAGCCTGGCCAACATGATGAAACCCCGCCTTTACTAAACAATACAAAAATTAGCCTGGTGTGGTGGTGCATGCGTATAATCCCAGCTATTCAGGAGGCTGAGGCAGGACAATAGCTTGAACCCGGGAGGCAGAGGCTGTGGTGAGCCGAGATTTTGCCACTGTACTCCAGCCTGGGTGACACAGTGAGACTGTCTCAAAAGAAAAAAAAAGGTCTGGTACAGTCCATCATCAGCCAGAAGCAAGCAGGGCCTATACTACCTCCCATGTCACAGATGGGTCATCTATAGTTATCTTTGAGGAAACCTCCTGTCTTCCTCGTCTTTTTAAAATGAATTACATTTACTTGAGAAACAACAACAAAAAAAGATTTCTTATAAGATATACACAAACAACTTGGATTTCCCAGAGATTATAGATTTTCATTGTTTAGACACAGCTTCTTAAAAGCACAGAAAAATGGCTCAAAAGTACAGGTTGTTGATGATCTAAATGGACTGTGTCACCATAATCACAAACCATTTTTCTTATGAGTACCTTATGGATACTCACTGGCTAAAGGCAATATTATAATACTCTGTAAGTCTTGGACCAGGCACTAAAATAACAGTCCCCAAGTTTACCTGTAAAGTACCCCAAACTGTCTTTAGTGATTTTAAGGGGTAGTATAAAATTATAGCAGTGGTGGCTCACGCCTGTAATCCAATCACTTTGGAGGCCAAGGCGGGCGGATCACCTGAGGTCAGGAGTTCAAGACCAGCCTGACCAACACAGTGAAACCCCGTCTTAAAAAAAGAAAAAAAAAAGTTAAAAAAAATTATAACAAAAATTAATTTTAATCTTTACATTCTATGATAGGTAAATGTTCAGAAAGTATTTGAAATGATTAGAAACTTTATTGATCATATTAGAAACTGTATTGAAACTTAAGTTTTTGTGTTACTTTAAATCTAGTGCCTCCAATAAAGTCATTATTGGCTAAAGTTAGTCATTTTTGTGCTTTATCAAAACATATTAATTCTCCAGTGTAATTAACTACCATACCTGGTAATGGACTTTAATGTATCAGGAAAAATATTTTTCCAAAAATATCTAAGAACAAATTTCGATGACATCAAACTTTCAGAATTCAACAATTTTTTTTTTTTTTTGGAGACAGAGTTTCACTCTTTTTGCCCAGGCTGGAGTGCAGTGGCGCGATCTCGGCTCACTGTTACCTCTGCCTCCCGGGTTCAAGCGATTCTCCTGCCTCAGCCTCCCAAGCAGCTGGGATTACAGGCATGTGCCACCACACACAACTAATTTCATATTTTTAGTAGAGACAGGGTTTCTCCATGTTGGTCAGGCTGGTCTCGAACTCCCGAACTCAGGTGATCCGCCCGCCTCAGCCTCCCAAAGTGCTGGGATTACAGGCATCAGCCACTGTGCCCGGCCTCAACATATTATTTTTTAATGCTACAGATTCTTGGTTCCTTTCTCCATTTCAAGAATAATGTAGTTCATAGTCATTTGATTATATGAAGTAGCCTAAAAAGTAAGTGGACCTAGGGAAGATCTATTACAGAAGCAGCACATCTCACATCAAATGAACTACTGTGCACCCCTAATGTCTTACTGCAATTCAAACAAATAGAGGAAATGTGTCCTTGTTAAGCAGCATGGACGATGCCCAAGCTAGACCTGCAATGGCATAAGCAAGGTCTTGGAAAGGAGGAAACCAGTGTTTTGGCCACTTAGTGAAAGACTTCTTTCATTTTTACTAAATCAGGTCCCCAGTTCACAGGGATGGCAGAGAGGGACAGGCTATGTCAGTGTGTAGTGCCCGTCCTGCATCCTTCTCACAGCCGTGCAAGGATCTTTTCACAAAGCAGGGCCCAAGAACAAGCAGTTACATCCACCTGCTACCATGCAGCACTCTTCAGCAATAGGGCAACCTACCTTCTCCAAAACAAAGAGAGACAGAGTAGGATCAAGGAAGCCAAAACACGAACTGAGTGAGTTGATGACGAAGGCTATAAGGCCAATTTTGGGTAAGGCAATCAGTTTCCAGAATGAGTGTTCACCTGGATCAGACTCTTTGGGGAAAAAGAAAAAAAGAAAAAAAAAATCAAAGGAATTAAAATCTCTTAATTTTAACTTATTTTGAAAACTGGTAAGGCCATCTTTATCTGGTAATCAAAATAACTCAACCTCTGTGTTTCCCTAAAATTGTATGTCATCTACACTTGAACCTAAATTTTTCAAATCTAGAGGCCACATTCAATTTATCAGAAATAATTTCCCACATTTAAAAAGAATCAGAGTGTCAGGGGAAGAAGGGTCTTAGGTTACAGGTTGTAACTATTATACTTATCCTAGCCAGAGATAATATCAGGTTTGGACCTTGTATTAATCTGTTCTTACACAGCTAATAAAGACATACCTAAGACTGGGTAATTTATAAAGGAAAGAAGTTTAATAAACTCAAATTTCTATCTGGCTGGGGAAGCCTCACAATCATGGTGGAAGATGAAAGAAGAGTAAAGGGACATCTTACATGGGAGCAGGCAAGAGAGCTTGTGCAGGGAGGGCTCCCATTTATGAAAAACATCAGGTCTTGTGGGATTTAATACCATGAAAACAGTATGGTGGAACCACCCCCATGATTCAATTACCTCCATCTGGCCCCACCCTTGAAATGTGGGGATTATTATAATTCAAGGTGAGATTTGGGTGGAGATATAGACAAATCATATCAGACATGAAGCTTTTTATTTTTTTTTTTAAGAGATGAAGGATCTTGCTCTGTTACCCAGGCTGGAGTGCAGTGATGTTATTATAGTTCACCGCAGCCTCCAAATCCTGGGCTCAAGTGATCCTGCCTCAGCTTCCCAAGTAGCTGGGTGTACAGGTGTGCACCACCTCACCCAGCTCATTAAAAACATTTTTAGAGATGGCGTCTCCCTTTGTTGCCCAGGCTAGTCTCAAATGTTTGACTTCAAGTGATCCTCCCATCTCAGCCTCCCAATTATGGATGTGGAAGCTCTTTGATGGCTATGAGAAGCCCTCATTTATCCCCATTTCTCCCACAACATCCTGCACAGTTCAATATTCTATAAATACTTGTTGAATCATGATCAAATATGGGGCCAAGCGGAAAAACATCATGAAGTGTGGTTCAACTATTTCAAGTGTTATACTTAGATTTTTTCAGGATGTAAGAGATAAAGTTAAACCTAGGTGTTAGGGTGTTTCTTTCTTTCTTCCTTTTTTTTTTTTTTCCCTTCCCTTCCCTTCCCTTCTTCCCTCCCCTTCCCTCCCCTCCCTTCCCCTCTTTTTTTCTTTTTTCTTTCTTTCTATTTTTTTTTTTGACAGAGTCTCCCTCTCTCACCCAGGCTGGAGTGCAGTGGTATGATCTTGGCTCACTGCAACCTCTGCCTCCTGGGTTCAAGTGATTCTCGTGCCTCAGTCTCCTGAGTAGCTTGGACTACAGGTGTGCACCACCACATCCAGCTAATTTTTTTTTTTTTTTTTTTTTTT
>NW_022436946.1:17159618-17242320 GCF_009761245.1 Sapajus apella | reverse complement strand
AATTCTCCTGCCTCAGCCTCCTGAGTAGCTGGGATTACAGGCATGCGTCACCATGCCCCGCTGATTTTTTGTATTTTTAGTAGAGATGGGGTTTCACCATGTTGACCAGGATGGTCTCAATCTCTTGACCTCGTGATCCACCCGCCTCGGCCTCCCAAAGTGCTGGGATTACAGGCTTGAGCCACTGCACCCGGCCCCAGCTAATTTTTATATTTTGAGTAGGCCACAGGGTTTCACCATGTTGGCCAGGCTGGTCTCGAGCTCCTGGCTTCAAGCGATCTGTCAGCCTTGGCATCCCAAAGTGCTGTGATTACGGGCATGAGCCACCATGCCTGGCCCAGTTTATAATTTTTTAAAGCACTGCTAAATGAAAACATCGGAATCTACATCCTTGCATCTGAGCTACACTGTGAGGACAGCTGCAAGGGCCACTGGGAAAGACAGATGGGCATTGTTCTTCTAGCTCATAGCATTCTAGGAAGACTGGGCCATGTGTGGCCCATAGAAACTTCCTGTTTTGGTATTTAGTTCAGTCCAAGAAGAACTCTGGTAGACATGGCATATGGTAACGGTTTATGGTCAGAAATTAAATATTTGCTAGCTTTAAAGTTTGGAAAGAATTTGCAATTTACAGAAATTCATATAAACTAATTGCCTATATTACTGAAAAAAGAATCATTTATTTTTAAAAGCTATTTTTGATTATATAAAATAAAACATTATCTGGTAAACTGGTGTCTTACAAAGGTATAAACATATATTTAAGGTTCTTAAAATGAAGATAAGCGTGGACTTACCATAATTGGGTAAAATATACATATTGAGTGGTACCATCAGCAAAACTATGCATCCCAGAACAATAAAGGGCACTTCATAGCCAAAGGATTGATACAAAAAGCCACCTACAGGAGGACCTAGTATTAGTCCCAGTCCAGAAAAAGTCTCAAGACTTCCCTTAAAATGAGAAAAACAAAAAAAATCAGTTCATATATTTCATTTGAAGAATTAACAAGGTACTATCTAAAAAAAATTTCTATCTTCTTCATAATTTACATACACACTTTTCCAAGGTGGACCCAAAGTTTAAATGCACATACTGAAATTATAAAAATATTAGAAAAATAAAATAAGGAATTAAGAAAATTCTTATGGTAGGGAAGGTATTCTAATTATGACATAAAACGTAGAAGATAGAAAAGACTGATAAATCTGATTACATGAAAATACGAAAAATGACGCACAAAAAAAATCAAAAGATAAATGAAGAACAGAGAAAAAAATGACAAAGAACTAATTTGCCAAATATATCACAAGTGCTACAGTAAGGAAAAGATAAACAACCCATAGAAAAATGAGCAAATGCTATAAATAAATGGTTGACACATAAAGTGAAACACAAAGATCTTTTAGAAGTTCATCCTCACTTCTTAAAAGAAATGAACAAATTTAAACCACAAGATACCAGTTTTCACCTATCTCCTATTTAATACTCTATGCTGGTGAGTGAACATCAGTAGGGAATTTGGCAAATCGGCAAATCTATCAATATCCATATACCTTACGATCCAGAATTCCACTTCTAAGAATTTAACATACAAGTATAGACATGCAGATGTGACATGGTATGTATACAAGCTTATGCACTATAGTGCAGTTTTGCAACAGCAAAAGATGAAAATAATCTAAATATTCATCAATGATGTAAGTAAATTGGTTATATCCACGCAGTGAAATGCCATACAGCCAGTAAGAAAAGTAAAGAGTAAGAAAGCTCCTTATGTGTAGGTACAGGAAGATCTCCAAGATGATTTCATTGTTGGTGTAACCAGTGAGGTGCTGAATGGTACCTATGGTATGCTACCATTTGTGTAAAGAAAAAAAAAGAGGGAGGCCGGCGCAGTGGCTCACGCCTGTAATCCCAGCACTTAGGGAGGCTGAGGCAGGCAGATCACAAGGTCAGGAGATCAAGAGCATCCTGGCTAATATGGTGAAACCCCGTCTCTACTAAAAATACAAAAGATTAGCCAGGTGTGGTGGCACATGCCTGTAGTCTCAGCTACTCTGGAAGCTGAGGCAGGAGAATTGCTTGAATCCAGGAGGTGGAGGTTCCAGTGAGCCAAGATTGCACCACTGCACTCCAGCCTGGGCGACAGAGCGAGACTCCGTTTCAAAAAAAAGAAAGAGAAAAGAGAGATACCTCAATATTCCTGTCCAAGAAAAGAAAGGAAAAGAAAAAAGGAGGAGGGAAATCACGATCTGTGTGTGTGTGTGTGTGTGTGTGTGTGTGTGTGTGTGTACATGCATATATGTGGAATTTCTCTGGAAGAAACCTCCACTATCTGTTGCCTTCCCTAAGGGGATGGAGCGCTGGGCACCCGCACAACTGGTGTTATACAAAGGCTAAGCAACAGTTATAAGTAGAATATATTTACTATATTCTACGCTGCCTCCCATAACTTTCGAATTTTGTACCATATAAAATTATTTTGTTTAAAGTTAAACAAAACAATGCTATGGGAAAAAGGGTTTACCACTATAGAAATTGCCAACATTTTAAATCAATCTAGTTTCTAGGGACCTTAAACAGAGATCTGTGGCTTGCAACCTTATATCCTCAGACCTCATAGAGTATACAAAAGTGTTCCATTCATAACTTTCAACACTTCATAAAGAACATTGAAATTCTTTAATCACAATAAGGTCATCCGGATCAATTACCATGTTAGTTTGTTAGCTGTTGGCTGCAATTTTTTACAGAAACTTGCCCTAGCAACACGGATGTTTCTTGCTGATTAGAAAATCCAGTGGACTGTTATAATTATCACATGAACTTATTAGGTAGCATTTTCCAGAGTGTTCCACAGAAAACCAGCTCTTTAAAATATCAAAAGTCTTGTTTGAAAAAAATAGCTCCAGCCAGGCATGGTGGCTCACACTTATAATCCCAGCCACCTTGGGAGGCCAAAGTGGGAGGACTGCTTGAGGCCAGGAGTTGAAGACCAGCCTGGGCAACAGACAGGTCTGCAAGACCCTGTCTCTACAGAAAAAAAATAAAAAAGAAAAGAAAAGAAAAAAAAATGTGGTTCCACATTTAAAGAAGTTGAAGTGAGCTGTGGAACATTAAATAAAGTACCCCTACTCCAGGATTTTCAAAGCCTTAAGATATTAATGTGAACTGGACATCTCCTAGGTTACAGGACACCATATAACACTCTCCAAACCTGCTTAGCCATAAACCCTTATCTTACAGAGTATATCAACAGACTAGTGTTCTGAGCCCTTTCTGAGAAATATATTGCCTGGAAATGTAAGTGGTATATCTGCCAAATGGCAATAAAACTTGAACCTATCCAGCTATATACACAAATGCTTAATAAAAAGTAGGAAGAACTATTTACACAGCAAAGGGTTTATCTGACAGTGCAAATTTTCAAACTGCAGTATTAAATGAGAAAATGAGGGAGTCCTTGGTACTAAGTTGATTAGACTCTGAAGTCTAGAGAACAATGATATGCTATAAGGGTGCCATGCAGACTATAATATGAGTCTTTCAGAAGTGCATGGGCCCAGACAGACAGTGCTATGATGGGAAAGCCTTCTCGGGTGTCAGAGAGACAGCTGCCTAGAGATGGGATGGGAATCTGATATGTCACTAATACTAGGCCTGTAAGCACCTAGGCAGTACACAAAAACATATGTCAATATGATGCCACCAGGATCTGGATGTTTATGTCAAAATGCAAAAGCATTCTGTCTATCCTCAGACAGACAGCACAGAAGCACTTAAGCACTTCAAGATGATTTCTAAGATCCCCTGCATTAATCTGGGGTAAGCCAAGGTAGGACTCTAGTATAAACTGATTATTTTGCCACTAGGGGTAACTCTTTTCTAAAGCAGAGGAATGCTTCAGGCAGCTCGGCCACAATCTAGGCTACAGGGAGATAGCAAAACACTACCAAGGAGATTTTCTGTTTTTGCTTTGGAGATGGAGTTTCACTCTTGATGCCCAGGCTGGAGTGCAATGGTGCAACCTCGGCTCACCACAACCCCCGCCTCTTGGGCTCAAGCGATTCTCCTGCCTCAGCCTCCCAAGTAGCTGGGATTACAGGCATGTGCCACAACGCCTGGCTAATTTTGTCTTTTTGGTGGAGATGGGGTTTCTCCATGTCTATCAGGCTGGTCTCGAACTCCTGACCTCAGGTGATCCAGCCACCTCAGCCTCCCAAAATGCTGGGATAAGAGGCCTGAGCCACCCGTCCAGCCTAAGTTTTTTTTTTTTTTTTTTTTTTAAGGGGTAAAAAGAACAACTGATTTGGACCACACTTACCAGTCAAACTGCCCATTCAGGAATTCCAAAACCAGGAAGAGCACCTAAGTAACACTAATGGTACATTTATTGACAGGCTTCCCGCCAGTTGAACTCAGGGTGAAAGGCAGTAATAATACAGGGAGTAGAGAAATACAAGTATAGAAGAATGGACCTCAGCTTTAACTTGGAAAGGCAAGCAAATATTTTGTTTTACACTCAAAGGGAAGTAGGAAATACTTACTAAATACATACCAATACTGTAGCCACGTTATTTGGAAAAGCCTTTGCCAGGATAGAGGAAGATGCAGTTATTGCTGCAGCAAAGCTAACTGCATCTATTATTCTCACTAGAAAACACATAGCAATAAATACTGGTCCATCTGGAACTCGGTCCAATACACTAAAAAGGAATAAGACAATTCTCAAATGTCAAGCTGGTTTTCCTTTTTAACTGTACTCACCAAAAAGGGTAGTATATCACCCATAGTTATGAGAATAAATCACTTTACAATATGACTTTTTTTAAAACAGTTGCTTTGTTAGATTTTCAGTAGGAGGAAATTCCCCTTTTTCTCTTTTTGGTAACAATTTGAGTCATAATGACAGCTTAGTCGCCCTTTTCTGCCGATATACTGGTCCCCCAGATGATAGTACTAAATAGACCTTTTTAGAATATGTAGAATCATTTGGATGTGGTGGCTCACACCTGTAATTCCAGCACTTTGGGAGGCTGAGGCAGGCCAGGATCCCCTGAGGTCAGGAGTTCAAGACCAGCCTGGCCAACATGGCGAAATCCCATCTCTACTAAAATATATAAAAACTAGTTGGGCATGGTGGCGAGCACCTGTAATCCCAGTTACTTGGGAGGCTGAAGCAGGAGAGTCACTTGAACCTGGCAGGCAGAGATTTCAGTGAGCCGAGATTATGCCATTGCACTCCAGCCTAGGCAATAGAGCGAGACTCCATCTCAAAAAAAAAACAAAAAAACAAAACAAACAAACAAAAAAAAAACATGTAGAATCACTCTGACAAGACCTAAACAGAAAAAAGAGCTCAGTTTCAGGTCTCTCCTGAGGAAGGACTCAAATCTTCAAAAAAAAAAAAAAAAGGAATAAAGAAAGAAAATAAAAGACTCCTCCAAAAATTTTTTAACCCCATTTAAGTTTTCTTGAGTTTATTTCATTATAATCTTACTATACTGTTATTCCTCTATGTTCCCCATGTACTGATATAAGCTCTTACATATTATTTGGCACTGCGCTGCTAGTTTAAGAACTCTAAGCTTAAGAACTTTCACATCTCTTTTGCCTCTGGCATTCGTTTTTTCTTTTTCTGGAAGTAGCAATGGGGGAAACCATTCTGTTATATGCCACGCGCTGAACTGAGCATGTGACCCGGCCTGGCCAATCAGAACATCCCCCACCACCACCACCATCAGCAAAGATCAGGCCAGTGAGGGTTCATTCTGTGACTCTAATAGGTACTGTTAGGAAACTGGCACTTTCTACTGAAGCTGCTAGGGGCCGTCTTGCCACCTAAAGGGGAGGGCTTGTTCAAATCACAAGAAGAAACGTTTCTCATGACGTTGTTTCAAATCTGTATTCTGATATTTTTTGAGTTGACTTCGTTGAAGAAATTCAGTTTTTTACTGAAGCTAGTAAGTTTCCATGACTCAGAAAAGTGAGTTAAGTTTCTGTCACTCGCAATCACAGGAGTCCTAATGAAGAGGTTCAGTAGCAAGCATCATGGAGATCCCCCAGAGGCCTGTTTCCTTAAAATCAGTGCCATTTATCCCCGTTCTCTACTCTCTCAACTCCTGTCATTATCACATGCTATGCATTCGACAAACAATAATGGAACCATTGACTTAAAGAGCCTTTAACATTTTAAGCTGAAGATAGAGTAAAAAATCTGTTCAGGCTTCCAAATATAATCAGAAAATGACTCACCCAAAGAGAATTGTAACTCCTCCTGAGACAAACATTCCAGCTACAAACATAAATTTTGCTCCAATTTGTACAAGCTATAATAAATGTCAAAGCAGAGTGGTCAATTTATGACTTCTACAAGTCTCTATTAATATAAACAAATCCACTGTATTGGAAAATACAGGATGGGGGAAGACATGTACAGTTAATACGTTATAATAATTCTTTAACAGAGTGACAGCACACATTGCTTACAAACATGGAAAGAGTTAAAAATCAATCAATTCTGAGGAAGGAACTGTTAACAGTGTTACAATTTATAAAACTACAAAGATGGCTATTCTGTATCAATGCAAATTCTAGACTAGTAAATGAAAATAATTCACCATGCAATTTTTAAAAATTAAGATGTACATATGAACTTTATGCTTACATAGTTTCCAAATACCAAGGATGCCAGCAACTCGGACAAAGCAAAACATCCAAAGATCATCCCGATAATCGTATTGCTGACTCCCTTCTTCTCAGCCTTTAAAGAATAGAAATAGAAACCGAGTTTGAAAAAAAAATGAGCATTAATATGAAAAAATGGCAATATAAGATCAGAGCTTCATCTTCTTGTGCACTTTATCTGTATATCAATTTCAAAAAGATTATTCTTTTCAAATAAATGGGGTGGGGAAGGAAGGGAAACTATTAATAGTTTATATAGTAAACCATAGTCTCTGACATGAAAATAATTCACTCACCTATCCTATAGAGAATTGTTAGCTTTAGCTGCAAAAGTCAGAATCAGAGAATATAAACAAACACAAAAAAGTCTTGGATAATGAAATTTGGGCTCTACTGCATAGTAACAGGACTGAGGAAACAGCTGATTTGGACACACTTCCTTTGGGGTATCACATTTAGTTACAGGAAACAAACAAAAAACACTTGCCAGTCTACAAATTCAAGGATAGGAAGTTCTATGAGTTGGCACATGGGTCAGATCAAGGCTCAATCAGTCTAGGTCTCTGTTTCTGACAGTAATATCAATTACCTGACAGTTTGGAGAAGACAGTTTTCCTTCCTGTCATCAACAACACAGGTGAAAGATGCTCCCCTGACATGCTACATTCTCCTGAAACAGCCAAGGTAGTTTATCATCCATCAGTTATAGTTACTAATGTGTATAGCCTATTCTATCAGTGAGCTCCTAAAATTTGCAACCTATATTATTTATCCTAAATCTACTTCTTTTGAATTTCAAGTGCTACCACTGTGATACACAACTACATTCACGTATAAAAATAGAAAGTTTAAGAAACTTCATCAAGTCCTGGAACTATGGCAGATCCATATCAGGTTCCAGCTATAGGAATTTAAGGAATCAAAATATGAGTTTAATTTCTTTAAGATAGGGCTGGCAACTTAACATACTACAAACTGCAAGCCTGAACTGTCATCAGTCATATACTGACCATCTTGTACATATGAGGCATTGTACCAGCAGTGAATACTTATGGTCAGAAAAATCCGCTTTAGGTCCATTCTTTTGGCAGAGCTTCAGATTTTCACAACAATTTCATAATCAATACAGAAATGGACACCTGCACACACACCTTTGCACTCTTCAACATCCCTTCTCTACAACCATGATTGCCTTTCTTTACCTTTTCTCTCTAACTACAGTTTAAGATAAAAATTTTCTCCATCCCTTCTCACCTAAAGATACTATCGTCATTCAATCTTTGTCTTTTTCAAGGACATTTTTTCCATGTCAGACTAGACCTCTTTAAACAAACTCTACATTCCTCATCGCATCATACCACAGGAAGCCAGATAAGTGAACTTTATTGTTCTAAGCTAAATTTTAGGAAGTGCCTCTCTTTTACTCTAGGAAAGTCCTCAGAAATGTCCCTAAGCACTTGATGGTGGGTGAGGGCAGGGACGATGGGCCCATAGCTCCACAGTAATTGCTTGGGCAAGATTTAAGTCCATAATTCTTGGGCTTCATAACTAGCCATTCCCCTTCCATGTACTAATAACCACAGGAAATAATGGTGTGGGTACAAGAGCGATCTCATTAAAACACCTTTAATGGCACTGTAACAAATGATTATGCCGTATGTTGACTGGAACACGAGGTCTACATTTCTACTACACACAGGTCAGGTTCCTCAAAGATAAGGGACTGTGAAAGGAGTCAATTAAGGCATAAGAAGAGCATGCATGGCCAGGCGTGGTGGCTCACGTCTGTAATCCAAGCACTTTGGAGGTCAAGGCGGGCGGATCACCTGAGGTCGGGAATTCAAGACCAGCCTGACCAACACGGTGAAAACCCGTATTAAAAAAAAAAAAAAAAAAAAAAAAAAGAGCATTCATTAGTCAAGTTATATTATCAATGTTCTTTGCTTGGTAGTTCTGATAAGTGTTTAATTTAGAATCCAGCAGAAAACCTATAATGGCCATAGAAATGAATACTTATTAGACCCTTATTATGAGCCAGAATCTCTATTAAGTGCTGCTTTACATGACATCTAACAACAATTAAATAAAGGATGTATTTTTAGCTGGTCCCATTTATAGATGGGGACAGGGACTTGCAAAGGTTACGGGGTCATGCACCACTACAGTTTCCATCGTGTGCATGTTCCCATATTCACTGTGGAAATGAAACGCTGACACAGGATATGCTAGAACCACATAGATGAATGCCATTTTTGAAACATGGATCCTGCTTCACATTAGGAAAGCAAAAACAGCTATTAAAAGCAATTTCTGGGACAGGCGCAGTGGCTCACGCTTGTAATCCCAATAATTTGGGAGGCCAAGGCAGGTGGATCACCTGAGGTCAGGAATTCAAGACCAGCCTGGCCCGTATGGTGAAACCCCATCTCTACTAAAAATACAAAAAAAATTGGCCAGGTGTGGTGACGCGTGCCTGTAATCCCAGCTATTTGAGAGACTGAGGCGAGAGAATCGCTTGAACCCAGGAGGCAGAGATTGCAGTGAGCTGAGATGATGCCACTGCACTCCAGCCTCGGTCAGAGCGAGACTCTGTCTCAATAAATAAATAAATAAATAAATAAATAAATAAATAAATAGATAAATAAATAAAGCAATTTCTAGTCGTCTGATAAAGGATGAGCCTTGCAAGAAAAATGATGAATAGAAGTAGGAATCCCACACTAGAATTTAAGAAAGGCCTTCCCTCTGCAAGGCGAGACAAAGTAGCAAATGTTAGAAGCCACATTTTGCTCATTTCTGCTTGCCAGCATAATGTCCCAAAGCCCCTGACTCTGTGACAACATGCAGCTCTTGGGACGGATGAGTTGAAGACAGAACAGGATAAAGCACATGACCCCCACATCTCTTGCCTAAGCTATTACATTAAATGATAAATGCCCTAGCCTTGCCTCTTCCTACACATAAGATGGCATCTAACAGGTTGTGATTACGCTTTTACAAACTAAAACCAAAGGTACATTAGAAATCTATAACCTGATGTACTCTTATACTCAAATTTTGATGTGACCTTGCACATACTGAATCTCCACTACCTGAAGACAAACTGTGAACTTAAATACTCAGCCTGTAGTCCTCAGAAAGACTTTTGAATAAAATGAACTTTAATTCTTTAAAAGCTTGACTTTTTTCTTTAGTGAACATTTCCTATAAGCAAAAACCTCAATCAAAAACTTAAAAAGCACACACCCACAGCCTGGTTTTCCTTTGTGCTATTCATTTAGAGAAAACTAACATTGGTTGCGTTCACTGAGTTCCAGCTGAGCTAGGAAATGCCCTTCTCACTGGTTGATTCACTCCCATTCTTCTCCATCTCAATTCCACAGGCTCCTATTATTATTATTACTTACAAAACCCAAGTCTGGCCAGACTGGTCTGTCTTGCTCAAACACCTCTGATGATTGCCCACTAAGTCCTTGGTATGTATGCAAGTGCCCTTCCTTCCTGTCTCAGCCCTGCCCCCTCCAATCCAGTCTCCTATTAGAACTCATTTCACCCCAGGCCCATGCCACATCAAGAAGCTGTCTGCTGTTCCCCAGACACATGCCATTCACTCTGGTCTTCCTGTGACCGTACCTAGAACACCTCCACCTCTATTGTTCACCGTAAGAATTACCATCTCTTAGGACCCACCTTAGGCCAGGTCCAGTGGCTCATGCCTGTAATCTCAGCACTTTGAGAGGCTGAGGTAGGCGGATCACTTGAGCTCAGTAGTTCAAGGTCAGCCTGAGCAACATGGTGAAACCCCACCTCTACTAAAGATAGAAAAAAACAGCTAGGTTTGGTGGCACGTGCCTGTGTCCCAGCTCCTCAGGGGGCTGAGGTGAAAGGATCTCTTGAGCCTGGGGTTGAGGCAGCAGTGAACCCTGATCATGTCACTGTACTTCCAGCCTCAGTGACTGTGAAACCCTGTCTCAAAAAAAAAAAAAAAAAAAAAAAGTCCCACCTTGGATTTATCCTGAAAGTACCACTCTGTCTTCTCCTATCTGCAGAATTAACCATTCTTCCTTTTAGGGTCTCATAACATTAGCATGGATAGAAGGAAGCCAGAAGAGAATGATAATTAAAAAAAGAAAAAGAAAAAAAAACAGTCATGTAACATTCTGGACATCCTTTTCTTAAAGGATATCCAAATCATTGGAAACTTTTTTCCCCATATTTTTTCACTCCCAATGGGCAAACAAGAGAGAGCCATTTCCCCGATTTTTGAATTCTACCTTAATACATCCCACGCTTAGCCTGCTCTAGAGTAGGAACTCATTAAACCTCTAGTTAACAGAACTGAAATGGACAAGTCACAGCTTCTGAGACTGTTTCCTCATTTGCAACATGCCGAGATTCTCACAATTCTACCTGCTGTATGAGGTTGTCACAGGGATCAAATGGATAAATGGGAGGAACGTGTACTAAAAGCCAGAGGGCACTGTATGGGTACATGGCAATATTGTTCCTTTAGCAGAGAAGCCACTTTATCTTCTTTGGTAGCACTCGGAATGAAGGACTACATGTTTTAACTCCAGTTTGAGGACTAAGAAGTTGCCACTGCACTGTGAGCCAAGGATTTGGCAAAAAGCACAAAATAAAACACATGGACATATTGTCTGCACTCCAAACCAGTCACATTCATTTCATACTATATCCTATTGACATCAGGAATCCAGTTGGACTCACTAGGGATTATTCTCTTTGAATGTGTGTCATTATCTATAAACCCTAACACCATACAAAAGGCTAGGACTACAAGGAACAGGCCATATTAATCAGAATTCCTCCCTTGCATAAACATTGCTGCTACAGTCCTTAAGAAATTCAAGTCAAAAGAGGGGATATTGTGGGGTTAAGCTGGGTGGCTCATGCCTGTAATCCCAGCACTTTGGGAGACTGAGGTGGGCAGATGACCTGAGGTCAGAAGTTCGAGGCCAGCCAGGTCAACATGACAAACCCCTGGCTCTACTAAAAATACAAAAATTATCCTGGCGTGGTGGCGTGTGCCTGTAATGCCAGCTACTTGGGAGGCTAAGGCAGGAGATTCACTTGAACCAGAGAGGCAGACCACACCATTGCACTCCATTGCAGTGATGGAGCCAAGACCACACCATCGCACTCCAGCCTGGGCAACAAGAGTGAAACCATTTCTCAAAACAAAAACAAGCGGGGGTGGGGGGGTGCGGTGGGAGGGTGGAGGATCTGGGGAATCAAAACTTCCTAATTTTAAATGTGGATAAAACCTCCCAGAAATAGTTTGTGTCTTTACACAGACCTATTGCAGTAACATTTGAATCTCAGTTATTCAGTGCACTCCTTTTTTTCAGTTGCAGAAACCAAATAAAGATTAATCAGACTGCATGGTAAGCATGAAATTCTCAGAAGATCAACTACTTTTAGGTGAATTACCTCCCAAGAAGATGTTCTTTCTGACTAGATTTTTTTTCTGGGTATCAAGCATTCCATAAAAAGTATTCTAGGGGCTGGATTTCTATACATCATCTGTGCTATATGCAGATTTTTACATTTTACATACTAAAAAATGAAATAATTTAAAAGGCTTTTAAAAAAATAGAGCTCCTAAAGATTTGAAAATGTCTTACCTCCTTGGGGAAAAAGGGTCCAAGTATAGACTCGCACATCATGGAACCTAAGTTCACCGAAGCTGCCGCTATCAGTACAAAAACCTGTTCTCTGGAAAGCCACCTGGGAGTCTCTCCTGCACTTCCTGCAGGGTCATCACCTTGAATGCAAACATGCTGCAGTTAGCCATATAATTGACAGTGCTGATCAAAGTACACAAATGTGATTTCTGTGCACATATGTTGCACTCTGAAGATATCATTTACGGAACTTAGGGCTATTATGAATATGGCACATTTGATCAAATGGAACATAATCCTTGTACATTACTGCAGTTTTGAAAACATACTGCTTTCATTTACATACCATTCTCTGTTAGAATTTCAATGCAGAAATCATCAAGCCATCTGATCTTTTGCCTTCACCTTTAAGTCTGCTTCTCTGGTATTTAATAACCCTTCAAAAAGGATAAGGTGGCAGGGTGATCTCCAAAGGGTGATGCTCTCTGAAGCATAGTGTCCTTATTTTCTCAACTTACTAGCATCATATGCTACGTGAAACTCAATGTTTCAAGCATGTAATGTTAATAAGATTTCTAAGGCAGCATTGAAGTCAAATGAAGTGTAAGTAGGAGAAAACAAGCTAAATCATTCAGCTGGTGAATGAATACTTACAATGGTATGCTTCTGGATAAACAAGTCCCACAAATTCATAAATCAATATTTTTTACATTAATTACTTGTCTTTTGCATCAGTTAATTTAACACTTATTTCCAGGGCTAAATTGCCATTTAAAGACATGAAGTCAATTACTCAGAGTTTCAAATATCCAAGCAAATCTATCAGCCATTTATAAATTAAATTGTTTTAAGGAAAAACTTAGGAAAAATATATCCGGTTTCCTCTGTTTTTCAGAGGTTGCCTTTGCAGCCCAGAAAAGAAAAAAAAATCTGTGCAACATGAGGAAGTCTTACTATTCTTTGTAAAATGTTTGTACTAGATGAGAAAGGGAAATGAGAGAAAGTTAAAAAAGAAGGGCAACAACAGTACTTGAAAGGTAACGTTTTACATTTGCCTAATGGCATGCTTATTTGAATGCATTAAGCACACAGTACTTAAAAGCAGAGGTATAGGTTAGAAAATCATTAGAAATCACGACACATATCCAGTGCTGGAACTTTACACCCTTCAGAGAGAAAAGTAAACGCTGGCCCCAACCCCATGCTCAGGACCCAGGCTTTTCCAATCTCTTGGAAACGAATCAAGCTAAAAGCAATTCAATCGTTCCTAAAGAGACAGGCCCGAAGCCGCCGCCGCCGCGCTCCCAGTTCACGCGATTCATGGTCACCTCCTGGTGCGCGTGGGCCCTCGAGGTCAGCCGGCGCATCCATGCCCCGTAGGTGGACTCTGGTGCCCCCAGCTCCCGGGTTCAAGTCACTTCCTTGGATTCGATTTCCAATGATCCACTGGCACTCCGGTGGGCGGCGCTGCTCAGCTGGGCCCTGGCATTCCCGACTCCCTGCGGGCAGCGAGCGATTCGCCCGCCCTGCCGAGAGCTCTGCCCGGAGCTCTGCAAAACCTTCCAGGACTCTGAGTCCTCGGGAGGCAGGCCGGGGGCGGGGCGCGGGTGGAGCAAGGCTCCCCCCGCCCCATTTTCTTAATCCACCACCTCAGCTGCTGTATCATGCTGTCCTTTTTCATTCTGTATGTGAGAGAGTGAAAAAAGATAAGTCTATATTCCATACAGTTGGACTCCCCTCTATCTTAAAATTAGTTCAATTTATTCCTATTAAAAGAAAGAAAGGAAGCTCTTTAGACACAGAAAAGGTAGGGAGTACCTCAACTGAAAGACACAAAAGTGAATTAGAAAATTAGGTTTATTTTTATTTATTAATTTGAGATGGAGTCTCTCTGTTGTCCGCCAGGCTGGAGTGCAGTGACCCAGTCTCAGTTCACTGCAACCTCCGCCTCCCGAGTTCAAGCGATTCTCCTGCCTCAGCATCTCAAGGAGCTGGTATTGCAGACGCCCGCCACCACGCCTGACTAATTTTTGTATTTTTAGTAGAGAGGGGGTTTCACCACATTTGCCAGGCTGGATTTCGAACTCCTGACCTTGTGATCCACCTGCCTCGGTCTCCCAAAGTGCTGGGATTACAGGCGTGAGCCAAGGCACCCAGCTGAAAATTAGGTTTATTCAGGACCTTTGGAAGAATGAATTATTTTTCACAGTGAGTAAATGCGGTAGAGTTCGTAATTATTGAAACCTGACACTAGTGAACTGAAAATGAATTAACCTATGTGAAGCAGCTGGGGTCGAAAAATATTTGCAAGAATACTAGTGAATATTGAGGAAGCATGGTGAAATGGCTAGGAGTGCGACCTCTGGAGGCAGGTGTCAGGGTTCCAAGCCAGGGCGCTTTACTGGCTGTGTGTAACTTCAGATGACAAGGTCAGTTTCTCCATCTGTACAACTGGGATTATAATGTTTATTTTGTTGGGCAGCTGTGAGCATTGGCGATAAGGTGTTAGTACCTAGGACATGAACATGATGGCTGCTAACTTACTCTCACACTCACAGTTTTCTTGCACAAGAAAAATAGGTTTCACTTATTTTCACCTTATTTACTATTTGGGAAGTGTTAAAGCTTGAAGACTGCCTGGGCACGGCGGCTCACATCTGTAATTCCAGCACTTTGGGAGGCTAAGGTGGGTGGATCACCTGAGATCAGGAGTTTGAGATCAGCCTGGCCAACATGGTGAAACCCTGTCTCTACTAAAAATACAAAAAAATTATCTGGGCCTGGTGACACACGCTTGTAATCCCAGCTACGTGGGAGGCTGAAGCAGGAGAATTGCTTGAACCTGGGAGGCAGAGGTTGCAGTGAGACAAGATCATGAAGAATCGTGTGAGTGTGCCTTTACTGACTGAGAATCTGCCTCAGATCCACTGTACAAGGTCTGTTCCAATATATGGGATGGCTGATAGTAAGTTTGTAATTGTGCCACTTCACTCCAGCCTGGCAAAAGAGCAGAAACTCCATCTCACATAAATAAATAAAGTTTAAGGACTGGGAAATTCTTGATTTGAAGCCAAAGCAAAACAAAAAGCAAAACAAAAGAATGAGTTACCACTTTGTGCCAGGCATTATGAAATTAAAGATGAACGAGCCCCATCCAGACTCTGCCCTCAAGTAGCACTCCATCTAGCAGAAAAAATTCACACTAATTAATAATCTATAATGCAATCAGTTGTATAGAAACATATTGGAAGAACCACTTACTTTGGCAAATGGGTCCTGGATGACTTCCCAAGGAAGTGATGTTACCTTGGTTCTTGGAGTTTATGCAAAAATTCCCCAGTGAGCGAGTTGTAAGGAGAACCTTTAGAACTACTCTAAACAGAAAGTTCCACTCTAGCAAAAGTTCCCCAAAGTAGCCTTATGAAACATTTATGATCCAACCTCTGACAGCTTATCCAGTCTCATTCAATTCTATGCTTTCTCTTAAATCTAACATCAATCTGTAGAGGGAAATTTTCTTGAATGATTTCTTTGATGATTCATTTCCTCTTTTGCTTTATTTCTGGATTGTAGATGTTGGGTCACCCAAACTGGCCCTTTTTTCTTATTTCTCTTTTTCTTCTCTCTCTTTTTTTCTTTTTGGTCTCACTCTGTTGCTGAAGCTACCATGGCACCATCATGACTCACTGCCGCCTCAACCTCCTGGGCTCAAGTGAGCCTCCCACCTCAGCCTCCTGAGTAGGTGGGACTACAGGCGTGTGCTGCCACTCCTACCTAGTTATTTTTTTTTTCTTTTCCTCCATCTTACAGGAAGTATACCTACCTGTATCTTGCCATCTGAATTTTTGCCAACTGTATCTTGCCAACTGAATTTTTCATTTCTGTTGCCATCTATTTCCTTGTGTCTCCATTCTCATTCCTTTCCCCATTTACAGTCATTCTTGCATGTTTAATGCAAATCACTTTCTTTATGTTCCCCCCCAAAAAATCTGTGTTCTTGTGTGTCCATCTATTTTTAATTTACATAAAGGCTATTCATATCCCTATCCTCCTCTCTTCTTCTAAGAGTGTCTCTTTCTCCCTTCAGATGATCAGTTTTATAATCAAATATATTATTGTGTTAGTTGTCTGGGGCTGCTGTACAAATCACCACAGACTTCGTAGCTTAAAACAAGGTCCTGGAAGTCAGAAGTTCAACATCAGTGTCCCTGAGCCAAAATCAAGGTGTCAGCTGGATCATGTCCCCTTAGAGGCTCTAGGGAAGAGTCTGTGTCTTGCCTCTTGAAGCTTCTAGTGAGTACTGGCATTTTGTGCCACATCACTCTGATCTCTGCCTCTGGGGTCACTGTGCCTCTCTTCTATGTGTAATCTTTGTGCGCTACTCTCGTAAGGATATTTTGAAGGACTTTAGGGCCAGCCTGAATAATCCAGAATGATCTCCTCATCTCAAGTTCTCCAATTTAGTCACATTTGCACAGACCCTTTTTTTCATATACGGTAACATTTACAGGCTTCAGAAATTAGGATGAGATCTTTGGAAGCCATTATCAGCCTACCAGAATTATCTATTCATAGTTTTATATGTTCATTTAGACATACACATGTGGAATTTTTTTTCTTTACAAACTAAAATGGAGTAATACGGTCTTTGTGTAAATGCCACCTCAGAGAAATTCATTCTTTATTATTATTTATTTATTTATTTAATAATAGAGACCAGGTTTCACCATGTTGCCTGGGCTGCTCTCAAACTCCTGTACTCAAGCGATCCACCTGTCCTGGTCCCCCAACGTGCAGAGATTACCGCCGTGAGCCACCACACCTGGCCAAGAAATTCATTCTTATCCCCTTATTCAAATACAGCCCCAGTCATCTTTTGCCCTTTCACCTTCCTTTTTTTCTTCCTAGCATTTCTATCAGTCAGGGGTCCCTGTTGCTAATTAAAAAGAAAGAAACATTGGCTAATTTAAGCAGAAAATGAATTGATCATTGGTTATTAGGTAACACATAGTATCATCAGGAGGATCATGCATACCACTTAGAGATTAAGTGCCTAAACTCACACCACCTAAATAGTCCTGTATGCATGGCACTGAATCTGGCTGGACATACCTTTGCAGCCTGTGCTGCTGATACCATTGGAGCCAGGTGTAAGACGCTGTAGTTAGAACATCGGCCCCACTCCTCAAGAATGCTGCCACTCTCACCAGAAGAGATTTTAGGTGTTGCTAGCTTCTTCCACTCACTTGCTTCCATTGCATATCAAGACCCGATGTCTTTGAAGTCAGCAGTAAAAAAATCCCCAACTTTGTTCTTCTTTCTCAAGAATAGTTTGAATATTTTAGCTACTTTGAATTTCTACAGAAATATCATTTTCTCCAAACAACATGGTGGAATTTTTATTGGTATTTTTTTGACCCCATACATCAAAAGGTCACAAAGTAAGCTGGAATTTTAACCCTGCACCACTGGGTCCTCCTGACCACTCCAAGATAGGAAATCATTATTATGCCTCAGCTCGGTTTTTCTCTCCAGCTCTGGTCTTCCAAGTGTTTTTTTCAATTCATCTCATAGATGCTTTCTTTCACTTGATCGCTCTATATCTCCTCCTTCTTAGTCACCTGTTATGAGTTGAACTGTGGGTTCCCTTAAAATTCATATGTTGAAATCCTAACCCCTTCCACCTCAGAACAAGACCTTATTTGGAATAGGTTTGTAGATGTAATCAGTTAAGATGAGGTCATGCTGGAGCAGGTGGGTCCCTAAGCCAATATGGCTGATACTCTTATCAAAAGGAAAAATTTAAACACAAAATCAGACATGCACACAGGGAGAATATCACGCAAAGATTGGAGTTATGCGAACACAAGTTACAAAACACCAAGATTGCCAGCAAACCTCCAGAAGCTAGGAAAGAGGCGTGAAACAGATTCTTCCTTGCACCCTCAGAAGGAAACAACCCTGCCAACACTGACTTCAGACTTCCAGCCTTCAGCACTATGAGATAATAGATTTCTGTTGGTTAAATCACCCAGTTTGTGGTACTTCGTTATGGCAGCCCTAGCAAACTATACATCTACACGTAGACAATTCAGAAATCCAAATTTGTAAATCCAAATCCAAATGCAACAATCTAACACCAATATTCCCTTTTCCATCTATATAGCTTTTAGCACAGTGGGATAGAACCAGTTGTATTTTTGCCAAATCGGAAATGTAAAGAGTCGTTCTTGAATTCTCAGTGACCTCCTTTCCACATTCTGACAATCATTCAAATGGCTAAAGGGTTAGGAGCACAGGCTTTGAAGTCCGCTGAGCTTAAATATCAGCTTCCACATTTATTAGCTGTGTGATCTTGGGCAACTACCTCAGCTTTGGTTTCCTGACCTATTAAAGAGGGCTGATAGCGTCAAAACAGATAGGGTCGCTATAACAATAAAGGGAAAATATAGCTGAAAAGAATTTAGCACGTTACCTGGCATATAGAAAAAGTGAAACAAATTACCTGTTATTATCAGTGTTGTTACTAAAACAAACTTTAAATACATTTATTTTTCATATGTATGTCAGACTCATATTTGTGCACATGATGTGTTATACTCTGCTGGTATAAGAGTGACTAGCCACTAACCTCTATGTAGTCTTGTCTCCCACCTTTCAGTTTCTGAAATTGAGAGGAGGTAACCTTAAAAAACTGAACTATTGCCGGGCGTAGTGGCTCATGCCTGTAATCCAAGCACTTTGGAGGCCAAGGCAGGCGGATCACCTGAGGTCGGGAGTTCAAGACCAGCCTGACCAACATGGTGAAATCCCATCTTTAAAAAAAATAAAAAAATAAAAAATACTGAACTAGGAGGGTCAGCCTTGGTGGCTCATGCCTTTAATCCCAGCACTTTGGGAGCGAAAGGCGGGCGGCTTACCTGAGGTCGGAAGTTCGAGGCCAGCCTGACCAACACGGAGAAAACCATCTCTACTAAAAATATAAAATTAGCTGGGCATGGTGGCACAAGCCTGTAATCCCAACTACTTGGGAGGCTGAGGCAGGAGAACCACTTGAACCCAGGAGGCAGAGGTTGCAGTGAGCAGAAGATCATGCCATTGCACTGTAGCCTGGGCAACAACAGCGAAACTCTGTCTCAGAAAAAAAAGTGAACTAGGAGAATCTATATTAAAGAACCCCTTTAAAAAACAAAACAAAAACTCCTATACCACCTGTGTGCCCTTTGACTTCGTTCTGGGGTTAGAACTGGTTATATAACTAGGACTTTAAAAAAAATGTAACTCCAGCTCTAAGGAGGGAGGTTTGTGACTGAGAGAAAAGACATTTAGTGCGGTGAAATATTAAAGCGGAGATCCACGATGTCTGAGTCAATAGAACAGATTAGCAGCTGCTCAATGACAAACCAAGTCTGAATTGGTTGGTACTGGAACAACTGCTTTAGCTAACAAGGCACTTGATCATTTTCCCCCCACATAAATATGCTGTTTGGCAGTGATTATTTTCAATTAGGTTTCCCAAATTCCCTGCTTCTTCCTTAAAAACTTTTTTTGGGGGGAAGAAATCTAATATGCTTGGCATATTAACTTTACTATCTTTAGATAATGAGAAATGTGCTGAAACACTATTTGCCACATTCTCTTTCAAAAATACAAGTGTGTTAATTATAACCTCCAAAAAAGGCAAGGAGGCCTTCATGCTTTTGCCCTTACACTTTCATCCATTTAGAATACACTGTCCTCTCCTTCCATGCTCACTGATTTGGAATCCTTTAGTGGGTTTTTTTTTGTTTTGTTTTGTTTTGTTTTGTGTTTTGGAGACAGGGTTTACCTGTCTCCCAGGCTGGAGCGCAGTGGTGGAACTTGGCTCACTGAAACCTCCATCTCCTGGGTTCAAGCCATTCTCCTGCCTCAGCTTCCAGAGTAGCTGGGATTACAGGTGCACACCACTACGCCTGAATAATTTTTGCTTTTTCTTTTTTTTTTGAGACGGAGTCTTGCTCTGTCACCCAGGCTGGAGTGCAGTGGTGCAAGCTCGGCTCACTGTAACCTCCGCCTTCCGGGTTCAAGCAATTCTCTGCTTCAGCCTGCCGAGTAGCTGGGATTACAGATGCCCGCCACCACTCCCAGCTAGTATTTGCATTTTTAGTAGAGACGGGGTTTCAACACGTTGTCCAGGCTGGTCTCGAACTGCTGACCTCAGGTGCTTCGCCCACCTCGATATCCCAAAGTGCTAGGACAGGCCTAGTTTTTGTTTTGAGCCTGTTTCAAACGCTGCCAGAAGCCTGAGGTCCTCTTACCTTTCCACGACATTCCCACTCCCTAGCCCCCTGCAATTTTGCATCTTCCCTGTGGCCCTGAGGTATTCTGATTTTTGTCTTAAATCTTAATCCCAACACAAAAAAGCAGGGCAGCAGAAATGATTCCTAATCTTTATACACCCCGAAGTTTTTTGTTGTTTTTTAATCAAAAGCTCAAGAAACATTTGCACGAGTTACTGACAGAGAAGCAGCTTCAACGCTTTAAAAATGAAACAGAAAGCAGAGGAAAATGTTAAACTGAACTCTATCAGTTTATTAACATTCGAGCAAGGTCTCCGTTCTGGTGAACTGCGTGGCGTTCTTACCGCGTTACCCATCTTTGTTTTTTGCATTCAAGCGTCTAGCAATAAATAGCTGCTCACTGGATTCACATCGCTGGCACGTGCCAAGCGCCTAATCATTGCTCACTAGATTGGAGGCTACTTAGGAGAGGAAATTAAAACAAAAGGCAGTATTGATCATATTCAGCAATGTTTCGTTCATTTGCTTTGGAAGTGGGGTCTGGGGGATGGCCAATCACTTCCAAATTTATAACGTTGCTTCCTGGAAGAAAATTGGAGTTTGGCGGTTTTTAGGATTACATTCCTAACTCCGCC
The DNA here is from genome assembly GCF_009761245.1 of Sapajus apella. Lineage (NCBI taxonomy): Eukaryota > Metazoa > Chordata > Mammalia > Primates > Cebidae > Sapajus > Sapajus apella. The sequence goes on along the minus strand of NW_022436946.1, from coordinate 17,221,070 downwards.
AAGTCCGGGATAGAATAATGCTGGATTCCTCATAGACTGAGTATTTCATGTGTATAGACCCAGGTCCTGGCCGTGCATCAGGCACACTGTAGGTGTTGAAAATGCACCTGAGGAATCCTGATTTGCGCGGGACTGTGTATTCCGAGCACAATCCAGCGTTAAAAACCAAAGACGGATGAACAAACCGTTCACAAGCGACTCCGACTATATTTAGAAACTAGATTTGACCCCCTGGCTGCAGGGTCCTCTTTACTAACACACCTCAGGGAAAGTGCCTAGAAATAGTGAAAGCGGCCGGGGGCGGTGACCTACACCTGTAATCCCAGCACTTTGGGAGGCCGAGGTGGGCAGATCACCTGAAGTCAGGAGTTCGAGACCAACCTGGCCAACATGGTGAAACCCCCATCTCTACTAAAAATACAAAAAATTAGCCTGGCGTGGTGGGCAGGCGCCTATAATCCCAGCTACTCGGGAGGTTGAGGCAGGAGAATCGCTTGAAACCGGGAGCCGGAGGTTGCAGTGAGCCGAGACCACGCCATTGCACTCCAGCCTGCTAGAAACAGTGAAAGCGTGTTGGCTCTCGTTTCATGAAGACCAACATGAGGATCACCTCCACAACGACACGAAGTGACTTAGAAGCGAAGGAACAAAGTGCGCGGCTCGGGTAGGCTAAGTCTTGTAGAAACAACAGGAAAAGTAAAACGTGGTGTGGAAAGGGTTAAAACTAGCGCCAGGCGGAATATAAAGCTCTAGGTACCTTAAAAAAAAAAAAAAAAACCACGTGGACACACCTGTTTGGCTCCTGTCGCGCTCCGTAGAATGAATTCCCTGGGCCTCGATGGGTTACGCCCCCGTAGAGGAGCACTACGCGAAGCTGCCCGCGTAGCGCCTGTTGCGCTCGCCAAGGACAGGCCCGACAGAGATAGAAAACTCGCAGTACTCTTGCCTCAGAACCGCCTCAATCCGGAAACAGAAACTTCCCAGGCCCGGCACCGCCGGAGCCACCTCTTTCGACGGTGAGAGTGCACATGCGCACAGGGGCCCTGAAAAGGCCCTTAAATACCGTCATGCGGGCGCTTGCGGCCTTTTTCCCTGCCGCCGCCGAGTGGTGCGGAGGCGGAGGCTTGGGGTAAGTAGAGAGCGGCAGCAGAGGTTGTGTTGGTTGTGATTGGTGGCCCGGTGTGTTCCTACTGGGATTGTTGACGAATATCTGGCTCTCTAGTAAGTCAATGCTTTTGTATTTCAGTGCATTCAAGATTTCGCTTCACCCGTAACCCACCGCCATGGCCGAGGAAGGGTGAGCCCAGGGGCTGGGGTTGGAGTTGGGGTCGGGGTGCGGCTGAGGCGTGGGCCGAGAGCTGGCGGAGCAGGGCTGGGTCAGGTGGGTCGCCGTAAACTGGCGTGTTGTACACCTAGGTCTTTGCTGAGTGCTAGGCCTTACGCGGTGTGAGCCTTTAAATGATTGTTCTGATGTGGTGTCGCGTTTCAGCATTGCTGCTGGAGGTGTAATGGACGTTAATACTGCTTTACAAGAGGTGCTGAAGACCGCCCTCATCCACGATGGCCTAGCACGTGGAATTCGCGAAGCTGCCAAAGCCTTAGACAAGTACGTGTATCAATCTCATACTGTGGGTTCTTGCAACCGGAACAAAACTGCCACCCAAGGGAAGAAGGCATGGAGTTCATGGTGTTAGCGCAAAAGTTCTGAATGGCATCCAACCTACAGGAAACCTAGGAAAAGGTATCAGAACTCAGTTCTATAAAGCCCACTTCAAATGTGTGGGTTGCTGTTTGCAATGGGAATAAGTACTCAAAACTACAGTGTTTGAATGATGACTTAAGTTGTCGGATACCCCTTCACTCCTTTTATGAGTGAAAATCAGAGTCTGACAAACCTGTAGGTTGTGGGGCTAATCAGTTTTATACTTACCTGGCTGATTGATTAGATGGAGAGACACGTTACAATTGGCAGTTTGTAAAACAAGCATTAAGTTAATGAAACGTCAAGGTCAGGTTTCAGAAGCATTTGGTCTTAGATGAATTTAGTCGTATAATGGGAGATTTATTTGAATCTGGGATGTTTTAATGTAATTGGATGGATCGAGTTATGTGTTTTTTAGGGTGATTGCATTGATAAAGCAGCCTACTCTTGAGTTGAATTTATATGCAGTTTTAGGGTTTTACGGGACAAGTTCGTTTTCTTGTAATCTGGCCAGTTCAGTCCGAGGGAAACTGCATTCTCTGATGTATTCAGTAGGTCCTAGTAATATCCTTTGTAATATTTGTACCTTGGCAATGTTAAATGGCGTTTAATGAATAGTTGTCAATGTCACGGCTTTTTTTTTTTCTCTCTTTTTTGAGATGATCAGCTCTGTCGCCCAGGCTGGAGTGCAGGGGCACTATCTCATTGCAACCTCTTCCTATCAGGTCCAAGCGATTCTCCTGCCTCAGCCTCCCAAGTAGCTGGAATTAGAGGCACATGCCACCAGGCCTGCTAGTTTTTCTACTTTGAGTAGAAATGAGGTTTCACTATGTTGGTTGGCCAGGCTGGTCTCGAACTCCTGGCCTCAGGTGATCTCCTTTGGCTTCTTTGGCTTCCCAGAGTGCTGGGGTGCAGGCATGAGCCATAGCGCCTGACCTAATGTCACAACTCTTAATCATCTGGAAGTTTATTTCACTTTTTTTTTTTTTTTTTTTTTTGGAGAGAGGGTCTTCGCCTGGGGTGGGGGGCGACGGTGCCCTCTTAGCTCACTGCAATCTCTGCCACCCAGGTTCAAGCAAATCTTTTGCCTCAGCCTTCTGAATAGCTGGGATTACAGGCCCCTGCCACTACGGCCGGCTAATATTTGTATTTTTAGTAGAGACCTGGTTTCGGAATGTTGGGCTGGTCTCTTAACCTCAGGTGATCTGTCTGCCTCAGCCTCCCAAAGTGCTGGAATTAGAGGTGTGAGCCATCGAGCCCAGCCTTTCACATGTTTCTGTAGATACAAAGCTGGCTTACAAGAAAGTTACCACAGTTGGGTTTTGGCCACAAGATTTAAAAATTACTTATACAAATTCACTGTGTCAGGGAAAGAAGTTTTACTAAAAACCAGTGTTACTGTAGGTTAAGTGAATGTGTATATGCTGTGTAGCAGAGTCATCAGACCTAAACAGTTTTGTACACGATTTGCTGCTTATGTTTTGCCAGTGTTAGTAAAGATAACCCTCCTAAAAATGCAAGAGTGATGGATTTAGATCTGAGTTTCATTTTAATTGTAATTTGAATTTTAGTTTCGTTTTCATTGTAATTTGAATTTCAGGCGCCAAGCCCATCTTTGTGTGCTTGCATCCAACTGTGATGAGCCTATGTATGTCAAGTTGGTGGAGGCCCTTTGTGCTGAACACCAGATCAACCTAATTAAGGTAAGGCTGCTAAGGATTGTGTTGGGACTAATGTGATCCACAGTGATGCTTGTATACCAGGGTAAATTTTGTGAAGTCTCAAGCTGTTTGATTGTGCAGCTGTAAAGATTACGTGGACCTGTTATTGGCCATTTTAAAGGTCATTCTTGGGCAGCTGTAAAGATTACGTGGACCTGTTATTGGCCATTTTAAAGGTCATTCTAGGTAGAAGCATTTTATAGGTAGAGATGTTTTATAGCTGCAGAATTGAATGCTAATTTTGACCTTGGGATACAACAAAGATTAGTAGCAGGCTTATAGGCGATCTTTATGCTTGCTGTACATGATGACAACTGGCTCCCTCTACTGAACTGCTGTGAGGAAACTGCCATGTCACCCTTCTGACTACAGCCACCTTTTGGGTTTAATTTATTTTTGGTAGTGTTAATGTCTGTTAATGTGATGTTTTGTTTAACTTTCTCCCAACAGGTTGATGACAACAAGAAACTAGGGGAATGGGTAGGCCTCTGTAAAATTGACAGAGAGGGGAAGCCCCGGAAAGTGGTTGGTTGCAGTTGTGTAGTAGTTAAGGTAAGTCACTATTTGAGGGATAAAGGTTTTGCTGGTTAACTGTGTATGACTTTGTATTGAAATAAGTTGAGGATCTTACAAAGGAAAATGGACTGATCAGTTTTAAAGCATCTTCTGCATTTCATGAAGAAATAGAAGCTATAATAAAGCCAGCCAATGAATCTGCCTACCTGATTGTGTTTGTGTAGGCATACTTTGAAAACTGGCAATAGTAAAGCCATGTTACGAGCCTTAAGGACATTGAAGTCGTTAAGGTCCCTGAAAATGGCTATAACACATCACAATGATGGGAGACATTTCTGTAAGAATTGATACTAAGAACTTGTTGAAATTCCGAAGCGTTAACAAATTTTTTTTTTTAGGACTATGGCAAGGAGTCTCAGGCCAAGGATGTCATCGAAGAGTACTTCAAATGCAAGAAATGAAGAAATAAATTATTTGGCTCACATTCCTCATGTCTGACTTTTTATTTGGGGCAGTAAAACAAGGTCCCCGGTTAGCAACATAAAATCTAATTACTATAGATTAACTGGAAACGTGATAATCCATATTTAACCTTTCCTGGGCTCTAGATGAAAGTCTCCCCAAACAGTGACTGTGTCAAACCTGGACAGCCCTAGTAAAAACAGGTGTGCCATGAGGTATTGGTGGTGGCCAGGGATGGGCATTTATCCCCCACTAGACCAGCCTAGAATCTGGAGAGAGGGCGTGTGCTGTAGATTAAAATCTATGGCATGACAGTGAGTGGCATGCTGGGCAGGTTAGCAGAAAGTACAAAGTTGGGCAGGATCAAGTTTTGGCTATGGGACAAGTCTGATAACCAGGAACGTTTGTGGACATTCCTTTGACAATTTTTTTGAGAGAGTTTCACTTTTCTTGCCCAGGCTGGAGTACAATGGTGCAATCTTAATAACTTGCAACCTTTGCCTCCTGGGTTCAAGTTATTCTCATGCCTCAACCTCCCAAGCAGCTGGGATTACAGATGTTTGGCAGCTCTTTTTTTGTATTTTTAGTAGACTGGTTTCACTGTATTGGCCAGGCTGGGCTCAAACTCCTGAACTGAGGTGATCACCTACTTTGGCCTCCCAAAGTACAGGGATTACGGTTGTGAGCCACCTGACCACATTGTGCAGCACAGGAGGTGCTTAAATACACCCCAGTCCCCAGGAACCTCTGCCCCAAGAGAAGCCATGACTGATAAAGTGGTATATTGCAAATTTGGATGAGTGTACAGTTTTTCTTGGCATTGTATATCACAGGCTTAAGACTAGCAATCTGCCAGAGTAGGGTGTCCTGTACTAGTGTGGTAGTCATCTGTAACATGGCTAACGCTGGTTGACCTCAGCAGTTAGTGATATATTGGGTGGCCTCATGGAAAGCAAGGAGCAGAGCTAAATTTTCTGAAGTTTATAGGTAAACTCATGATGGTACAATCTTTGACTACCTGCTAACATTGAAATTGTCAACCTCATGTACTGACTTTCCTGAGGAAAGATCACTTTGAATTGTTTCCTTGTATCACCAACCTGTTTAGACATTTTTGAGTGCCTGTTGCATATAGCACTGTTAGGGCTGTTAAATATGTTTAATTGGAATGGAAGGCAGATGAAGTGGCCTTTGGTAGAGATGGGTTTTCACTATATTGCCCAGGCTGATAATTTTTGTTTTGGTGTTTGTGTCTGCTGTCAGCTCAGCTGCAAAACAGAATGTTACCTCCCAAGGTTTTTTTTTCTTGAGGCAGAATTTCATTCTTGTCGTCCAGGCTGGAGTGCAATGACGCAATCTTGAGCCATTGCTGCCTCTATTTGGGTTCAAGTGATTCTGCTTCAGTCTCTAGGTGGGATTACAGGCACGTGCCACCGTACTCAGCTAGTTTTTGTATTTTTAGTAGAGATGGGGTTTCACCATGTTGGCCAGGCTGGTCTGGAACTCCTGACCTTAAGTGGTGGATTGGCCTCCCAAAGTGCTGGGGTTATAGGTGTGAGTTACTGTACCTGCCCCCAAATCTAACCTTAAACTCTACCTTTCCTTTACTGTTGCTCTGTGTTGGCTCCTCCAAGTCATTAAAATGTTTCCATTCTCAGACTTCTGTTGTCCTCACCAGAGACTGATCGTGTGCTTGCCAGCAGCCTCCGGTCAAATGCAATGGCTTGATCACATCCTTTTCCTGACCTCCAGGATTTTGTTTTAAATACTACGTTGCCATTTTGGCCTTTACCACATTTCAGATCTTTCTCTTCCTCTCCCTGTGCTTTCAATTATAATAGTTTCCAGAGTTCAGGCTGGCATCAGTTTGCCTTTCTGCAGCCTTTCTGGGCCATTCTCCCACTCCCACAGCTTCCCCTGATTCCCAAGTCTTTTGCTTTCTTTGATCACTCTAAGCTGTACCAGACAATTTCCCCAGGAACACCCACTTGCACCTCAAATTTTGCAAGCCTTGAAGTGAACATTATCATCACTAACATGTTTTTGTTAGAGAAATAGAAAGCTAACTGTGGTATGTACCGGACTGCATCCATTATCGCCTGTTATTGCCTACCACCTTCCCAAGCCAAAGGCCTTGGCATCCTCAACTCCTACCTGTGCTTTAAAGGTCTTACTATTATCAGTCTCATCCAGATGACTCATTCAAGACATGAGTCACTTAAATTATTCATCCACACTTCTGAGTTGTAGCCATTGAAAAGTGATCATGTTCATCTCTTGATAACTTTGGTTTGTTCTGTTTGAAGTACGTCTACTTTTCTCCACCTGGATATCTCCTACTCATTCTTCAAAACTCAGTGTAAATGTAACGTCAGCTTTAGAGTGTGATTTGCCTGTGTAGCTTACGTGGGATTCACTGAGGAGCCCACTGAAGCAAAAGTGCGTGGGCAGAAGCAGATGTCATTTTTTTAATGGGGGAAAATGGTTTTATGACACCAGTTGCTGTGTGTGCTCAGAATCTTGTTGAGGACATCCCTCATGGACTCAAAAGGAGAGCTGTTTGAGCCAAGCACTTGATGTTTTTTCGCATCCACGGACAATGAGACGTGAATCCCTGTGTACTTTGGCTATAAGAGCCTTCAAGTGAAATACTCCATTTTCTTTCTGTTCCTAGCTATTTTTTTAATTTTTTGCCTCATTCTGATTTTATTAAAGTGTATTCTGTATTTCTGATAAACTACTGTAAATGCTTTAAAAAATGAGAGCATCTACAGAGAAATTTTAAAAAGGCTGTTTTATGTATTAGACTGCTATTATAAACAAGTAATGTTGGTCTTTAACTGGATTGTCGAGGCAACACAAGCATTACATAGACAGGGCTTATAAACCCTAGAAAAGTGTGGAAACATCTACTAGTCTTACTGAGGACTAATCTAGACCTTAATGGAGTTTGAATTTCTTTTTTTAAATGAGTTATTTTTTAAGAGTTGTGTTCAAGGACTGTTAAGCACAAGTACTTATAAGACGAAGGAAGAGAATATGCAGTCAGGGAATAAGGTCCCAGCTATCACCACTCCAGGACAAGGATGGGACAGGCTGATGGCTGAGAAGGGTACATTACTGTCTTCCCAGCAGGCATTTTCAGAAAGGTCAATCCACATGCTAGAACGACTTCAACAGTAAGTCCCAGCAAGAGTGAAAGAGATGGCCTAGTTAAGGAGGTGACCTGGGGAGAGGCCCCCAGTGTGACTCACTGCTGGTGGCTTGGGATATAGAAATATTGACATAGCAGAATGCTCAGAAGGACTGGGACCAAGCCGACCCGAGGCTAAAATAAATCGTGAGTTCTTTTTTGAAAACATGGTTTGACACTTCAAATATAACAGTACATCTCAATTCAAATTGCTTTATTGTAAGTGAGATGTTTTGGCCAGCTTTTTTTCCCCCAGAGTTTAAAGATTGTAATCTTAGTCTGTTGGTAAATTGTATTCAAATCTAGCTTTTGCTTGGAAAGGCTTACAAACCAGGGAGGAGGATGAATCTTCCTCCTAAGGATTCTTCACCTACATTGACGGACAATTTTCTAAGCTCTTCCTTACTTTATGTGAAATATTCCTAGAGAGTATTTTTTCTCCTGTTTTCCTCCTCCTTTTTCTTCCATTCTTTTTCCTTTCTTCTTTTTTTTTTTTTCCTAAATGTTCAGTGACTGTCTTCATCACCACACTGTTAATTTGGTTTTCACAGTATTTTAGTTTTTGGAAGGAAATGTGCCAGAGAAGAGACAGAATTGTCTTTTTGTTGTATTTTTCCATCTCTTTTGGGTTTGTTTTTAAAATATGGATTAATCAAACTGAGTGACAATGGTTGTGAAGATAGAGAACCTGGTGATCCTCCTGAGGCCCTGTCAATCAATGAGGTTCTATTTGCCTTTCATTTTTTGATGATAAAGGGAGAGAAAATTGTAAAGCATCAATTCAGAATGCTTTAGAAAACATTTATTAGGCCAATTTCAAATAAAAGAATAGGCATAGCTATAAGTATTCATCACAGAGCTACAATACTTCTCTGTGTTGATGCAGGAGAATTGAATGAAATGTACATTTACATAATGGGATATTAGGATGCCTCTGAAATGGACAGTATGGAAGGGCATTTGTTAATATACATGTTTTGAAAATAAGTATTCAAAATGTACAATAGGATAGTATTTTGTAAAAAAAAAAAAAAAAAAAAATTGTAAAAGAATATAAAGGGGCTGGGCGCAGTGGCTCATGACAGTAATCCCAGCACTTTGGTAGGCTGAGGCAGGTGGGTCACTTGAGGTCAGGTGTTCGAGACCAGCCTGGCTAACATGGTGAAACCCCATCTCTACCAAAAATACAAAAATCAGCCGGGTGTGGTGGCAGGCGCCTGTAGTCCCAGCTACTCAGGAGGCTGAGGCAGGAGAATCACTTGAACCCAGGAGACAGAGTTTGCAGTAAGCCCAGATTGTGCCACTGCACTCCAGCCTGGGTGGCAGAGTGGTTCAGTTTCAAAAAAAAAAAAAAAAAAAAAAAGGAATATAAAGGTATATGCTCCAGAGAAGACAGGTTGGAAGGATATAGATTAAGGTGTTAATGTTTCTAGAAAGGTTTCCCATTTGCTTGTTGTTTTTTTTTCCTCTAATCAACATCTATTGCTTTTGAAGTAAAATATTTCTTACTAATTTTTTTTTTTTTTTTTTTTTTTTTTTGAGACAGAGTTTCGCTCTTGTTACCCAGGCTGGAGTGCAATGGCGCGATCTCGGCTCACCGCAACCTCCGCCTCCTGGGCTCAGGCAATTCTCCTGCCTCAACCTCCTGAGTAGCTAGGATTACAGGCACGTGCCACCATGCCCAGCTAATTTTTTGTATTTTTAGTAGAGACGGGGTTTCACCATGTTGACCAGGATGGTCTCGATCTCTTGACCTCGTGATCCACCCTCCTCGGCCTCCCAAAGTGCTGGGATTACAGGCTTGAGCCACCGCGCCCGGCCGCCTAATTTTTAATTTTTAAAGGAACGTTTACATGGAAGAAACCCAAGTGGGCCCTGAGCAAGTCAAGTGCCAAGAAAACATTTTAAATTAAAGAGATGAAATAATGATACAGTATATTCTTGGGGTTAATTTTGAGTGCCATTAATATAATAATCGTTTAAAAAAATTATGTTTTGTGAATCAAGTGAATTTATACTTGTCTACACTTGGCACTTGTTAAAAACAAAACTGCTTAAAACGAATGAATTCATGCCGAGCCAGCAGAGGGCAGTAAGAAACTGATGCCAGCTAAGGGACAGGTCAGTGAAAACAGGAAGACAAGGTAAGAAGCAGGGACTATAGCAGGTTCACCCTAGGAATAGATTCTTATCCCATTCTCTCAAGATTTTGAGAATTCTATTTGTAGGAATAGAAATTACAGGATATTGTTGAGCTTAGTTTACTACTTCTGGTTGCATTTATTTGCTTTTTGTTACCCATCGTTTGGATTGAGTTTAATAAAAGCCTCCAATAATAATAATAATAATACCTAATTAGCTTTGCTCTTAGACCACTTACATTTAAACTATTTAAATACTAAAGGACATTGTCAGTTTCTAACTCATATAACATTATTTCAATTAGTTGTAATTTTAAGTAGTTTAATGAAGTTTTATAAGTAAAATGATTATCTTATTAATGATTGCAATATCAATTGAATTCTGTAACCACCAGTGGACACTGGCTGTTTTTTATTTTTCTTCCAAGGTTACTAATTTTGCTCAATTACAATATATGTGTATGAAATAAAAATCAGAAATTATAAAAATTTAAACCGTTGATTTGCAATGTTTTCTCCACGATTTTGAGGATATGCCTAGAACTACCTGAAAAACAAATTTCCAGAGAAGTCCTATTCTGGAAAATGGGCATAATTTGGAGATTATCCAGGCAAGATGTATATTTTGGAGATTAAATTCTCCACACCGTAGCTCCATGGAAGCATTACCTGTGTTCTGAGCCATTATCTCCTGTGCCTAGGACAGTGCGTGGTGTGATAGGCACTCAGCTATTTCACTTGTTTGTTTGTGGGTTTTCTTTTCAGGCTTAAACTCTTCAGCCTTTTTTTTCACTCTATTTTTTAAGGTTTCTTTTCCTCTGTTAACGAAAGTAGGTCTTTCAGGTTGGGCTTCTTTGAGATGAGTGTGGTGCCAAGCTGTCTCAACTTCCTTTCTCTCCAGCTCCACTCTAGGGAGCAGGGCAGAGAAACATATCCTATCATAATATGGAGTACATGGTTCTAAGAGCTGAAAAAATAAGTTTAAAAGCCATTGTGAGACCTGGGAACAGTAAAAAGCATGTGAATTCAGGGAAACTATTTTTACATTGCAATAATTTCTTTTTGAAGCTTATTTATTGAGACATATGCCAACAGCACAGAATTATACGAGTGATGTGAATTAAACCTTATACAAATGTAGTATTTGTCTTTTTATTTTTCCTTCTCTCAGCTACCCCCCACTAAAATTTACAAACGGGTATAAAAATCCTGTTTGTACCTGGTTGGCTTGTTAGAGAAATACTGAGTCAAAGGTCGGTGATATTTCACAGTGCTGCCCCCGGGTTAAAAGAAGCAAAATGCACATAAAAAATAAATGTGAGATCCATAAGGGGAAAATAAAATATTAGCATTCAAAATGCTACAAATTAAAAATCCTGCCTTCTCTCATAGATTTGATGCTGGATAAACATGATGAATTCTAGGGGTCAGCAGATGTTTTGCTAAATGGGTACATGTTGTGTCTTGCAGGGAGGTACTTAGCCACACAAGGGTCATAACGTGATGCAGCTATACCACTCTTTCAGGAGGGAATACATATATAATTTAAGAAGAAATTAAAACCTTTTCTACATTTCCTCACAAGCTGCATTTTTTTTTTTCTTTGAGACGGAGTTTTCCTCTTTTTGCCCAGGCTGGAGTGCACTGGCACGATCTTAGCTCACAACCTCCGCCTCCTGGGTTCAAGTGATTTTCCTCCCTCACCCTCCCAAGTAGCTGGGATTCCAGGTATGCACCACCCTGCCCAGCTAATTTTGTATTTTTAGTAGAGATGGGATTTCTTCATGTTGGTCAGGCTGGTATCGAACTCCCAACCTCAAAATATCTAACAGATTTATTGTATATCATTTCCTTTTCACATACAACTCTGAATTCTGCTTTTGCACTTTAGTGTTGTTCACATTATGTTATCATTTTCATTAAACTTTCTAGAGTCTTCACATGATAGAAATTTGGAATATAGTGTTTTAAAAAGGATAATTTTATTTCAAAATGCAGCTTGTGGCCAGACGGGGTGGCTCATGCCTGCAATCCCAGTACTTTGCGGGGCTGAGGCGGGCAGAGGTTGCAGCGAGAAGTGATCAGCCACTGCACTGCAGCCTGAGCAACAGAGTGAGACTCCATCTCAAAAAAAAAAAAAAAAAAAAAAAAGCAAGCAGTATTTCTTGGTGGTGGGGAGGAGGTGATGGGAAAAAGAGGCAGAGAAAGCAAGGGAGAGATGGAGAGATAGGGAGACGGAAAGAGAGAAAAATGACCAGGTCACTATAAACTAGTATAGAGGATTCCTGTTCTGTTTTGTTTTCCCACGCTGGTTATTTTCTCACGTTAAAAAATGAAAACAAAATGCCAGCATTCACTTTTGATTTTGGAAATTAAGCTTGATGCAATCATTAGTTGAAAATAAATGTAAATAAACTGAATATTATCTGACCAATTCCACTTTCGTTGCATTGGATAGAACTCAGTAGTTGTTTTCTCTGGAGATCACAAAAAGACTCAAGTGAAATAGCATTTTATTGAAGTGAAAAGAACTTATAATAACTGCCAGTTCACACATTTGTACTTGTGCTGAAAATCTTTCTTAAGGCAGCAAATAAAATGTTTCCCTACCTGTGCACTTTAAGTCTATTCTACGAAGACATTCAAATTTGAAAATTAACAGCTAGTTTGGGTGAGAGATGCAAACTTCTGTTTAAGAAAAACAGTATATTTAATAATATTTATATTGCCTTACGTAAATTGGAAAACAACCAAATAATATATATATGTATATATAATTTTATTTATTTATTTTGAGATGGTGTCTCTCTCTGTCACCCAGGCTGGAGTGCAGTGGCATGGTCTCAGCTCACTGCAGCCTCTGCCTTCTGGATTCAAGCAATTCTCAGGCCTCAGCCTCCTGAGTGGCTGGATTACAGGCATGAGCCACCACGTCCAGCTAATTTTTGTATTTTTAGTAGAGACAGGATTTCACCATGTTGGTCAGGCTGGTCTCAAACTCCTGACCTCTGGTGATCCACCCATCTTGGCCTCCCAAAGTGCTGAAATTACAGGCGTGAGCCACTGCACCCGGCCCCAACATATAAATAATATTTAAACAATAATAAAACTCAGTAGAATTCAGTGGGAGAGAATGTAAACTGTCTCCTTTTAACCTTGTTCTGTGATTCCAGAATTCTATAGATTCTTTGATTTCTACTTCAATGACTTGATAACAAGAGTTAAATCATTGTACAAATAAATAATGGGAATTTATTTTATAATAACATCTTGTTATCATCTGTGATTCCCAAATTGCTTCGTTTTTCATTTTAGCCTTGAAGAGAGTCTACCATGGTGGAGGGACTCTTACATAATACAAGGGTCTATTTAAGACTAACCATTTAGAGTAAAACAAAAAGGTATATATTATATTTATCATGATGATCATATCTCAAAGTTAGCTTATTGTTAAATGATGCAAAATTTAGAGAATTAAAGCAAACTATTATAGTACTCTTCCTAATGACATAAGTGATCTTCTTTAGTACTGTCACCAAAAGTAAATCAATATTAATGGCTTGTGGTAAGTTATTTTCCTGAGTGTCAGCCGCCGCCTTATCTCTATTATCATTATTGGTTTTGTTATTTTCTAGAAGTAATTATATGGCCTGACCAAAATGTGACCTTCCTATTTTCTTTCCTGTATTTCTGAAGGAGATGCTTTCTCTTGCCTCTAGAGAAATTAAGCCTGATGTGACATTTTTCCACTGCAGACTCTACTGAAATTGGAGCCTGAGTTTTTTTTGTTTTTTATTTTTTTCTTGAGACGGAGTTTCACTCTGCCATCCAGGCTGGAGTGCAGCGGTACAATCTTGGCTCAGTGCAGCCTCCACCTCCTAGGTTCAAGTGATTCTCTTGCCTCAGCCTCCCAAGTAGCTGGGACTACAGGCACACACCACCATGCTCAGCTAATTTTGTTTGTTGTTGTTGTTGTTTTTTTTTTTTTTTGAGACAGAGTTTCGCTCTTGTTGCCCAGGCTGAAGTGCAATGGCGCGATCTCGGCTCACCGCAACCTCCGCCTCCTGGGTTTAGGCAATTCTCCTGCCTCAGCCTCCTGAGTAGCTGGGACTACAGGCACGCGCCACCATGCCCAGCTAATTTTTTGTATTTTTAGTAGAGACGGGGTTTCACCGTGTTGACCAGGATGGTCTCGATCTCTTGACCTCGTGATCCACCCACCTCGGCCTCCCAAAGTGCTGGGATTACAGGCGTGAGCCACCGCGCCCGGCCTTGTTTGTATTTTTAATAAAGACAGGATTTGACCAGGTTGGTCTCAAACTCCTGACCTCAGGTGAGCCGCCTGCCTTGGCCTTCCAAAGTGCTGGGATTGCAGGTGTGAGCCACTGTGCCTGGCCGAGTCTGAGTTTTTAAGATGGAAGAGACATGAGAAATGGTCTAGTTTGATTCCCTCATTTTCTAAATGAGAAGATAGAACCCCAAGTTCCAGGACATGACCCAAGAAGCCTTTGAACATTTGGGTAAACTGACTGATCATAGGATTTGCCTTTTTGTCAAATATTAGAATACTCTTTAATATATGTGGAAGGATTATATTTTATAAATTGGTCGGTAGCTTCCACAAGAGACATGTAGAGATTTGGAAGAAAGCTGTTTATACAAAGCTAAAACTCAAATGTACAGTCTTCCATAAGCCGTTCATTTGCAGTGCTTTGCACTTTGAGTTTTGCTGTGCAAAAACTGCAATATTTTCTTGATCTCTACTTAGTCCATATTATCCAGACCAACAACAGTGGTTTGGCATGGTGAAGACTCCTGAAAGAGAGAGCTAGCTACAACACTGAGTCTTCAGCAGGGGAACAACACAGGCGAATTAATAGGGCCAAGGAGACATCTTTAAAGACAAGGGAAGAGAAGGGAGCTATTTGTCCAGAACATAGTGATTTGAAGAAAACCAGTCTGGAAGTATATGATGAGGGTATATTTTATAAAAAAATTACAGCTAGCTGCTTTGCCTTGCCATGAAAGAAACAAATAAGAATTAATTTTTAGAAGTGGTTATAATATCTTTAAATGTGGAGTGTTGCTACCTAGAGTTGATTGTAAGGGGAATTGGAATTTTTTTTTTTTTTTTTTTGACTTTTAAATATAATACTGGGTTAAGCACACATTCTTCTGAGACCTGTCGGCGGAATGCTGCTGTTTGTAATTGGAAGAGAGAATGCTCTCTTTAACAAGTCAGCCTAAGACACAGATTGTCATCCTCAACTAGAATGGAATTCCTATTCACAAAACCTGGGGAACATGATCCCATTAATGCCCAATAGATTTATAGCAAGAATAAGAGCAAAAGAAAATCTATGTAGTTTTGAAGACATGGACTTCTCTAGTAGATATGTTTTCAGATTCTAAGAATTAGAGGTAAAATTTTTTTTAAGTTTTTTTTAAAAATTATTTTATTATTTGTATCTGCTTTGGTGAAATTCCAAAATAAGACAGTAATTTCTATTGTTTTGGTTGTTGGGAACTTTTGCCTTCCTCCTACTTTCTGTGAGTATTCTAAATGTGGGATTGTTGGTGATAAATCAATTTCCTGAGAACACTTTAGTTAATATTAAAACTTAATATATATGTTTTTTAGGTTTAAATTTTTTTATGTTTACATTGTAAAAAATAAATGACTGAAATTTAGGTAATATGAGGAGAGTAATAGTCTGAAAAATGAGGTAAAGTATCAATTTAATGTTTGGATAAAGACTAAAATTTCTTTAGAATAACTTTTATTTAAAGACATATCAAATTTAAAACATTATTATGACATTGTCAATTTGAATAAGATTGGTTTTTAATCTATGTTAGAAAAAATTTATAAAAAGGGGCCAACAGTCTCTAGTTTGTGGTTTTATCCAATTTGACTTTTCATTTTTTTTAGGGTAATTTCATTACATTCTATTCAGCTAACAGGAGATGGCAGCATTACTTCAGTCGTTCAAAAAGACAATCCCTTCTAAAAAGAGAAGGTTGGGAGCTGACGGAGAGTAGAGATTTAGCAGCAGGTGCTACAATGTACATAGAACAGAGGAATGTATGTTTCCTATGTAGGATACATAGGAAACAAATGTGAAATAAAACTGTTTAATGCCTCTGAATGCTGCAGATTTTTACGCATATTTTCCAGTGTAATAGGCCTTTCCCTTGTAAAAGTGAAATGGGTCAGATGTTGAGATTTTTATGGCATTTACAAAGCTGTGCATGCATAACAAAGAGCTTGGCTCTACAGCTGTAGGATTTTTAATCTCTATTTTTTAAATGAAGTAGTAATTTTTTAAGAACACTAGACACTCTTCTTTATTTCTTCTTAAATTTCTAAGCAGATATTAATAATAGTATGGAACTTGGGTCTCAGGTCAAAAAATACATATATGATCCAAACTATTAATATCTGTTACAATTATTAATGCAGGAGATAAAATATTAGATTGGGAAATCTACGGGCCTCAAGGCCTCAGCTCCTTTTTCATGTCTAATTTGATACCTCTCTTTGAGGAAGCAACTTCTAAGGAATACAGATCTGTAATGTGAAAACTGGATATATTTTCCTGACTTTTAAAATATATCTGTAAATAAATTTACTTTTGTTTCTTTTGTAAAGAATTTGTAATAGTCTTTCTCAGGAAATCTAACCAGCTATTGGAAGAGTACTTGGAAAATCAAAAAGTTTTTTATTTTATTTTATTTTTTGAGACGGAGTCTTGCTCTTTTGCCAGGCTGGAGTGAGGTGGCACAATCTTGGCTCACTGCAACCTCCACCCTCCAGGTTCAAGTGATTCTCTGGTCCCAGCCTCCCGAGTAGCTGGGACTACAGGCACATGCCACCACGCCCAGATAATTTTTGTATTTTGTGTAGTGACGGGGTTTCACCATGTTGGCCAGGATGGTCTCGGTCTCCTGACCTCGTGATCCGCCCGCCTCAGCCTCCCAAAGTGTTGGGATTGCAGGCGTGAGCCATTGCGCCCAGCCAAAAAGTTTATTAACTTTTGGTAAAAGAAGAGAAAATGAAGTCCTAAGTAGAAGTTTTCTTGATGAAGATGTTAGATCTTTACCCTGGTTAAGGAAGAAAAGAATTAAAAAATTGTTTTAAATTGGAGATTTGCATTCAAGTTTTTATCTTCATTTTAAATTCTATATTCTTAGAAGCCTTGTTTAAAAGATATTTCCCCAAACCTTATTTTTAAAATATAGATTCCTGTTGCTCATTTTAACTAATGTCTGAGTTTTAATTTCCTCATATCTGCACATAATCTGCTTTAGGCTATGATTGCTTTTTTCCTCTTTTGAGAAAGCAACCTTTCCATATTGGCATAAATTTGACTTGTATGTACTACGCAGAACATTTTATTAATATGCTAACCGTTTTCCATTAAAATCCAAGGCTATCACATACATAAATATAGCTTTTATGGGTTCACCAGAGATCCAAACGTGAACCTGAAATTTAGCCTACCACTTGGCAGCTTATGTCACTGGCAGGGTTACTATATCAGAAATAATGACTTGAGTGTGAGTTTGAATAAATGAAAACCATAGATGTTTAATCATGACGCAGTCAGAGGTTTATCCAGGGCTCCATAAATACTGGGGAGGGCGTAACTGATCTTGAAACCTATTCTACTTTTCTCTTTCAATACATTCTGTCTTTTCATTAAGTAATTGTGAACAAAGACACTGGTACTAATTTTTATCCTCTTTGACATGCTAAGGGCTTTAAAATGTGATATTTGACAGAGTCTTGGTCTATTTGTAGGGCCAACCACTAAGCAAGCATCAGATTGGAGATTCTTATGGTGTTCATATTAAGGCCTTTGAAAAGTGATGACTCAGAGAGGTGAATAAAGGGGTTTTAAGATGTCTGTATCTCTCTCTCTCTCTCTCTCTCTCTCTCATTTTGTGGTTGGTCGACATGCACTGGCTTCATAGTCAGGGGAGCTTGGATGTGAATCCTGCTTTACCAGTTACTGATTGTGAGACAACAGAGAAGTGATTTCACTTGTATGAACCTCAACTGTTTTTTTCTCTAAAATAGGTTTGATCATACCTGTCATATAATGTTTTTGTGAGGATGAGATGATATGTATGAAGTGCTTTTGTCTAGTGTCTCAAACATAAGTGATGGTGGTTGTCATAATACAGAATGATCAGAACAAGTTTAGATGTATATAATATTTTTAAAGAATACTGTTTGATTACTTTTTCTTTGCAAAACCCTAACCTATATAAAGATAGTTTTAAGATCTGTTAAAACTCAAATATTCCCTATGGAATAGGTTATAACTTTTAGTTACACAGTGCTTGAGACAATATATTTGTGTAACCTTCTCTGAAAAGTTTTACAAATAGCTTTCATAGGCCATGGACTTTATTAGGGTCCCAGTCCTAAGGGGTCTATAGAAGCCTGTCTAAAGATTATTTAGAAAGATTATACAAAACCATTCGGTCCAATTGGTGTTTATGTCTGTTCTGACCCTTGATCTTGGCTTCAGCTCTCAACTGTGCTTTGTGCCCCTGGAGATGGCATGCTTGTTAAGCGCATTGGTTGTAGCCATTTAGAGCTGTTGCTGCTCTGAAGAGCACTGCCCAAACAGAACATTTATTTTTGCACACTATTTACTGAGTGTTTAACACAATGTTTCACTTTTTATTTATGTAGAACTCTTTGTCACCTAAGAAACAAAACGAGTTTAAATATTTCATTTAAATATTTCCAAAGTCTAGGCCTTCTGCCTTGGAAGTTCTTTGACGTTCAGTGCTTTGTGTTGTCTTTCAGTTACAATTCCGGTCTTTGAGCAATGAGGTCAGATAATCTTGTTCCTTGCTCTTTATTCTTCTTCCCCAGCCCTTTCTTATCTCTTCTGGGCCTTTGTTTGTACAGCCCAAATTAGCCTATAGATTGCATCTTTGGCACAGAGTTTCTCCAAGGTAGGGAACAAACTTCTTATTTGCTTTCCTCAATGGCTAATAAGATACTTTGTTCAAAAGTACTTACAATGAGGACATTAATATGATTGATGATCATATTTGCTGTGTTGGGGATGCCAAATACTATTTGCACTGCCAAATATGATTAAGCTGAAACAGGGGCTCTTCATTCTGGAAAGATGATAATTGAATACTGTGACAGAGATGATGAATAGTACAAATTGAAAAAACAGCCTTTTTCCCATTACTATTTAGGTTAATCCATCAAAGAATTAAAACAAAAAGCTCATTTACATATGGGATAGACAACACATTACTCCAAGAGATGATATGTGCTGAAAAGACAAAGATTTGAGTAAGTATAGAGGAAAAGTTGTACAATGAATAATCAAAGGAAGCTGCATATTTTGAATGTATCTCTATACTTCAAGGCCAATGTCAGCCACCGCCATCTTGGGATCTTTGCCAACATTGAGCCATCATACTGGACTGGTAGGACCCTGGCTTTGACTGTAGGGCTATTGTTATGCTTTCAGAAGTAATAGAGAATAGAATTGCAGCTTTAATTCTAAAATTATTTTGTCTTTGTCTCCATCACCCTTCGTCATCCTTACCTAATAAAACCCCTATCTTGGTTCATACGATACTTCTCATTTATTCCTGTACCACACACCTGAACATTATTGCAGAAAAGCACACAGCCAAGCCAACTTGTTTCCTCTGAGTGGATAAGGATGCAGGTAGAAGGATAGTTGTGGTGGCAGCAACTTAGGGAATGTTACTTTCTGATTGTTTCTATTTTCTCTCAGTGGAATAAGGAAGAAAGTTCATTAGCCAGAAAGAGGATGAGGGAGGAGGAGGTGGTGGAGCTTTGAGGTGAGAGGAGCATGACAGAGTAAATAGACAAAGCATGTGATCCTATATCCCCTTAAGCTGTAGTCCCCATTTCTTGATTCCTGTTTATACCAAAACTCCTCAAAAGAGTTGTCTGTTCTCCCTGTTGTTAGTTCCACTTCCAGTTGATCTTGAACTCACTTCAATAACGTATTTGCTGTCAACATTTCTCTGAAACTTGTCTTCTCAAGGTCACTGGGTATTTCCATGTTCCTAAATTTAATGGTTCATTCTCAGTCTTTTAACTTTCTTGACATCTCGGCAGCATTTGACAGTTGATCACTCCCTCCTCTTGAGAGACTTTCTTTACTTGTCTTCTAGAATCTTCTACCCTTCTGTTTTTTTCTGCTTCATTTGTTTCTCCTTCTCAGTCACAATACCAATTCCTCCCCCGTCTCTGTCCTAAATATTGCAAACTCAGGTTTCCTTCCTGGATCTATCTCTTCTTTTTTCTATCCACACTCACTCTCTTGGTGATTTTATCCTTCTTATGTGGAGGACTTCCAAATTTACATCTCCATTCCAGACCTTTCCCCCGATCTCCAGGTGCATGTACTTAACTGCTCACTTGACATTTCTACTTGGATGTTTAACAGGCTTCTTTAATCAAACTTCTGATCTTTCCTCAAAAAACTTATTCTACTCCTAATTCTTCCTTATTAATCTAAGGACAACTCTACCTTCTTTTTCTTTCTTTCTTTCTTTTTTTTTTTTTTTTTTGAGATGTAGTCTTGCTCTGTCACCTAGACTGGAGTGCAGTGGTGCTATCTCGGCTCACTGCAGCCTCCACCTCCCAGGTTCAAAAGATTCTCTTGCCTCAGCCTTCTGAGTAGCTGGGATTATAGGCACACACCACCATGCTCAGCTATTATTATTTTTTTGTATTTTTAGTAGAGACGGGGTTTCACCATATTGGCCAGGCTGGTCTCAAACTTCTGACCTCAGGTGATCCAACTGCAACAGTGTCCCAAAGTGCTGAGCTTACAGATGTGAGCCACCGTGCCAGGCCAACTCTACCTTCTTTTTTTTTTTTTTTAAATATTTTATTTCATTTTATTTTATTTTTTTTTTTTGAGACGGAGTTTCGCTCCTGTTACCCAGACTGGAGTGCAATGGCGCGATCTCGGCTCACCGCAACCTCCGCCTCCTGGGTTCAGGCAATTCCCCTGCCTCAGCCTCCTGAGTAGCTGGGATTACAGGCACGCGCCACCATGCCCAGCTAATTTTTTGTAGTTTTAGTAGAGACGGGGTTTCGCCATGTTGACCAGGATGGTCTTGATCTCTTGACCTCGTGATCCACCTGCCTCGGCCTCCCAAAGTGCTGGGATTACAGGCGTGAGCCACCGCGCCCGGCCCAACTCTACCTTCTTAATTGCTCGGGCCAAAAAATTTAGAGTCACTCCTGTATCCCTTCTTTCTCTTATACTCCATATTCATCTCTGTCAGTAAATTTCGTTGGCTTTGCCTTCAACATTCAGTCAACATGTGGTGATTTCTTACCACCGTTACTGCTTCCATTCTAGTCCAGATCCCTGTCATCTCTCCCCTGGATAACGGCAATAACTTTTTAATTCCTCTCCATCTTTGACCCTGACAGTCTATTCTCCCAAACAGCAGCCACAGGAATCTTTTGAAAACCTAAATTTGATTATTTTACTCCTCTCCTCAAATCCTCTAGTGGATCTCCATCTCATGCTGAGAAAAAGGCAGTTTTTATAGTCACCTACCAGGCCCTATATAATCTGACTGTTGCCTCTATAACTTTTCCCCTTTCCCCCCTCCTTCCCTCACTTTACTTAGCAATGCTGGCCTCCTTGCTAATCTTTGATAGTACCAACTGTATCCCACCTCAGAACCTCAGGACTTGCTGTCTCCTCTGCACAGAGTGGTCTTCCCCTGAGTTTCTGCATGTCTTACTCCTCCATACCCCACAGATTTCTGCTCAGATGACTCTTTATGAATGCATCCTCTTGATCATCTTGTTGAAAATAGCAGCCCCTCTTTGTGCTGACTCCTTTCTATTCTAGTAACTGTAGGGTTTATTCTCTGTAAGGTTTGTTGCCGAGTTTAAAATGAGGAAACTGAGTCCTGCATGAGAACGATTAGATGCCAATTTATTTGGCTCCCAGGAGAGGTTCTATGGTCCAGGGAAAGGGGGCCAGAGAAGTCTCGCCTGAGTCCTCTCAGGCGTCGGGTTATATAGGGAGGAGGGAAGGCGCTCTGATTGGCTGTGGAGAAACAGGACATGGACATGGCAAGCTGCTGCAGGTAGGTAGGCGGGATTTCCGGTGAGCAGGCTGGACCGGGCAATGCGCTATTGGGCAGGTTTTGGCGGGGCTTCTTTTAAATTTTGGCTGGGTTTTCCAGCAGCTGGCTAGGTGCTGAGTGCAGAGTTTAGTGTCAAGTGCAGATCCTGGTGCTGAGTGCAGAGGGGATTTCCAATGGCGGGCTAGGTGCCCAATGCAGAGTTTAGTGTTGAGTGCAGAGGTGGGCCTGGTGAAGCTAGATGCTGATTGGTACGTAAATTTCAGGCATGGAGAGGGATGGGCATATCCGAGCTCCTGGCGAGGCAACCAGCCTTACAGTAACGAACTATAGAAATGATTCCTGAAAGATTAGTCTTAAGGCTCCTTTCTTCCTTCCTCACTTTCATTCGTGCGTGTGTGTGTGTGAGACAGAGTCTTGCTCTGTTGCCCAGGCTGGAGTGCAGTGGTGTGATCACGGCTCACTGTAAACTCTGCCTCCCAGGTTCAAGTGATTCTCCTGCCTCAGCATTCTGAGTAGCTAGGATTACAGGCACGTGCCACCATGGCTGGCTAATTTTTGTACTTTTAGTAGAGGCGGGGTTTCACCATGTTGACCAGGCTGGTTTCCAACTCCTGACCTCAGGTGATCCATCCGCCTTGGCCTCCTAAAATGCTGGGATTACAGGCATGAGCCACTGCACCCAGCCTCCACTTTCTTTCTTAAGTTGTCTCGGTACCATTCATCACCATTGACACCATTGGACAAAGTATTTAAATTACTTACTTGTGTATTATATATCTTCCTCTGTTAAAACATAATTTTTATTTTTATAGATAGAGAGGTAAAGAAGGGCCTCCTAAAGAAGTGGCTCTTGAATTGAAATATCAACGAGGAGGAGAAATTAAATAGGCCCAGAGAAGATTCTTCCAGGCAAAGAGAAATACACATGTGTAGGCTTCCTTTTGTGGGAGGAAGCAGGGTGAAGAGAAAAAACTAGATAAGGCCTCACTCCCTCACACTGGACTCCTCCATGATGGCTGAAATTATGACCACCAGGAGCTCTCAGGCTCAGCTCATCACACTCAGAACCAGAAAGTAACTCAGCGTTAGTCTCTCCAGTCCTATGTTCAAAAACTCCAGAGAAGGACTTTGATGAGCCCTCTTGAGTTAAGAGACTAATTGGAGGAGTGAAGCAATAAGTCTGGTCCAGCTTGTGCCACTTCTTCATCTCTTAGACCGATCCCTGTGGCCAGGAAGGTGGAGGCTACAAAAAGATGGCAGCTACCCCTCAAGCTTCATGTTAAATGGTGGAAAGGTTACATTTCCCCCAAAAAAACCTGGGATGTAAGAATCAGGAGGCTGGAGACATATTCTTCAGGGAAGCAAGGAAGTGACATCATGCTGAAACTTGTGTAGAAAAGGCCTCCAAAGAAATTAAGAACAGTGATATTTCAGTTTGAATTTGATTTCTGCTGAGGGTAGTAAATACCCTGTACAAATTTCAGGGAAAGTTTTTGCATCAAAAGCTGGCTTAGACCAGGCCTGATGGCTCACACCTATAATTCCAGCGCTTTGGGAGGCCAGGGCAGGGGTACTGCTTGAGGCCAGGAGTTCTAGGCTTCTAGGCTGCACTTAGCTATGATCACACCACTGTACTCCAGCCTGGGCAAAGGAGCAAGATAATGTCTCTTAAAAAAAAAAAAAAAAAAAAAAACAACAAAAAAACGAATGTTAATAGGACCTGATGGAATTTGCAAAATGGGATGAGAAGGGGTTTGGAAGAAATCTTACAGGAGCAGTTGTTAAAAAATGTACAGTGATTGCAAATAGAAGTGGAAGTTGGAATTTTTCAGAGTTGGGGAAAGGTGATAGGCAGTCATCAGGAAAATGTGAAAATGTTAGCACCATGTTTTCCTTCAAAAATCTCAACATGAGGCCAGATGCAGTGGCTCATTCCTGTAATCCCAGCACTTTGGGAGACTGAGGCCAGTGGATCTCTGGAGCTCAAAAGTTTGAGACCAGCCTGGCCAACATGGTAAAACCCCATCTCTACAAAAAATGCAAAAAGTAGCTGGACGTAGTGGTGTGGACCTGTAGTCCCAGCTACTCAGGAGGCTGAGGTAGGAGGATTGCTTGAGCAATTAAGTGAGGTTGAGGCTGCAGTGAGCCATGATTGCACCACTGGACTCTAACCTGGGAGACAGATTGAGACCATGTCTGAAAAAAAACCCCAAAAAACTAAAAACAAAAAAAACCTCAACATTATCTCAGGCTTGTCCTTGGTATTATTTTTTCTTGCATCTCTAAATCCATTCTCCAACTTTGTGGGGAGACTGACCTGAATGAACTGCTCATGAGTATCTCTTGTGTTCTACCAGTTAGAGGCACTCTCAGGGTGGAAAGTGGGTGATGCCAGGGTATTTAGTTTCCAGCCTTCCTGCTGGTTCAACCTAGTCCTGTGGGACTGTAGGGCAGCCGCTATACTCTTCAAGGGTAGTAACAGCTTTTTTTTTTTTTGCTGTTGCTAGTCCTGGAATCCTATAGCATCCTACTGTATCTTCAAATCCTGCTTACTCTTTTTGTAAACAATTTTTTGGTTTAAATTTGTTTAATTATTCAGTTTAAATATTTCATTCATTTCCTGTTTGAACACAGATTGATATAAAAATACAGGATACTCTAAAGGAACAATTTGGGAAAGCTAAAGAAGCTAAAAGAGAATGTGATTTTGTACAAATTCTATAAAACAAACTTCAGGGACCAATCAGAGGAGACTGAGGTTCTAATGCAAAATGCCAGCAGAGAAGTGTGTACACTTACTGAAACTAGACATCTGCAAGTAGAGAATAAAGCAGGCTGGATTTCAAGTGGTCCAAATCCATGCTGACCTATGCTGATCATAAAGATGGAAAGATGAATTAGGATACATTTTTGGGGAAGTTTACACATGGATGATACCCTTTCTGCAAAATTAAGTTCCAGCCAGTCAAAGGCTCACAGAAAGGTGATGATAAGAAGTCACTTTTTCCATTTCCTTGGTATGTACACCCTCCAGACCCAAAAATCTCTTTCACTGTTACATTTATTTAGCAAGTGCTGTGATTATTGCATGATATTTATTTGTAAAGTAGGATTAACAAATGGGCCACCACTGGTTCACCTGTATCAGGAAATAGCTCTAAAGAGGAAGACATCTGTGGAGGATAAATGAGAGGACACTTAGGTGACCAGAGCAACCCAAAATAAACAGAAGGGGAAAAAAATAAACTTGAGATATCGCAGCATTTGGGAAACAATTTATATACCAACTCTGCGATGGTAGAGGAACTTTTGGGAGAAAAGTTGACATTCATCTATGATGAAGAGAGCAGGCTGGTTACTCAGGAAATCAATACAGTCTTTAAAGCATAGCATAGTTTTTTAAATAAGTGTGCATTAATCTTGCAGTTGTATTTGCAATGCTCATGGATCGAACATAAAGAAGAAATTATTGTAATGAGTTAACAGTACTGTACCTAGCAAAGGGCTTTGCATATTGAAAATGCAAGCATTAGTTGAATGAAAAATGATAATGAAAAATGAATGAATGAAAAATAATAATTTACTGGAAAATGAGAACTGACCATCAGCATATCAGTAAATTAGCACTTTTGTTCTCAGTGTAATGTTTTGCTTATTTAACTTATTGTTGTTTTAATTGGGTTCTATTAATTGATAATAGTATTTATTGGGCCTATTAATGTTATATGTTTAGCATCTGTTTACACTGCTGAAAGTTAATTGGTGTGAATTCAAACACCTTTTGAATCTATTGCTATAGGAATTACAGACACATCTATTAATTTGTTAATCATTAATATGCAGCCATTGGACATGTGTATGTTAATATGCAAATTCGATGCTCATATTCTCAAGTTATTACTTGTTTCTAATTTGGATCCTGAGTTTCCTTGGCTACGCTAACCTGGACAGAAGTGTAGACAACAGAGCAGTGAAAATCTGGTGCCTCTATTGGATGGACAAGTACCAGATGTAGCCCCAGATGGGGCATCTCTGCCATCTTCTTTGTATTTGTAAATCTGCGTATCAGAGAATTCCATTTTAGGTAGAATTATTAGAATTTTATCAATGCCTCTATAGTTGCCTTGAAAGTCAATTTTATACCATTTGTGACCATTGGTAAGAGGAAGAGAATGGAAAAATATACTGAAGAAATATGATAGATATGTAAATTTGGGTGCAACTTTAGGCTTTAGATTTAAAAATAAAACTGGGCTCCTATAGAATTTTTACATACTATATAATAAAAGTCTGCAATCTGATACCTTGCACATCTCCGTTAACTTCTAACGTTGAATTTTTTCCATTCTCATTGTTTTTCATTGATACAAGTGTTTGGTGAGGAATTCAGGAACTTTCCTTCCCAAATGTTTTATTTGATTTACAGCATTAGGGGCTGTGATATTCCTGGTTAGAATATTTTTCTGTTGAAGCCTTTAAGTAAAAAACATTAGTTGAATTCCCACAGGAGAATGTGCATCAGTCCTATGTTAAGCTCTTTGTTCAGACTTATTATTTCAGCTTCCAAAATGTGTTTTGACTAATCTAATAGTGTGATAAATGCAAGAAGTGTGTGCACAGCTTAAAACATTTGGAAATGCTTCCACTATGTGACTTTATGCTGGCAGTTACTTTCTCTGTAAAGGTATTTCTATTCCACACTCTACTGTCCCATGAGTTTCTGCAAGGTGAGCATGAACTTTGTGGGAATTCTATTTTTGGATTTTAAAACTGGAGTTGCATGGTATACAGTTTTTTACTCTCTCTCTCTCTCTCTCTCTCTTTTTTAGATGGAGTTTCATTCTTGTTGCCCAGGCTAGGGTGCTATAGTGCAATCTTGGCTCACCGCAACCTCTGGCTCCCGGATTCAAGTGATTCTCCTACCTCAGCCTCCCAAGTAGCTGGGATTATAGGCATGCACCACCACTGCATGGCCCTTTGTATTTTTAGTAGAGACTGGGTTTCTTCATGTTGGTCAGGCTGGTCTCAAACTCCCGACCTCAGGTGATCCACCTGCCTTGGACTCCCAAAGTGCTGGGATTACAGGTGTGACCCACTGTGCCCGGTTTCAGTTTTTTACTCTTACCTCATTAGAGTTTTCAAACTTTCTCCCTTCTTGAGCGTGGACATCAGTTTCATTTGTTTTCCCTTATAGTTATGCACACTTCTTAAACTCATAGCACATAACCCTTCCAGTTAGGTGAGATATTCCTCTCGGATTCTCCATGTTCTTTAATTTCCCTTTTTGACCTTTCTAATCATCCCCTTTTCTTTTTTTTTTTTTTTTTTTTCAGACGGAGTTTCACTCATGTTACCCAGGTTGGAGTGCAATGGCGCGATCTCGACTCACCGCAACCTCCGCCTCCTGGGTTCAGGCAATTCTCCTGCCTCAGCCTCCTGAGTAGCTGGGATTACAGGCATGCGCCACCATGCCCAGCTAATTTTTTTGTATTTTTAGTAGAGACGGGGTTTCACCATGTTGACCAGGATGGTCTCGATCTCTTGACCTCGTGATCCACCCGCCTCGGCCTCCCAAAGTGCTGGGATTACAGGCGTGAGCCACCGCGCCCGGCTTCATCCCCTTTTCTTAAGCACTTAGTGGTTGTGACCCTTCAAACTGCAGAACCATTATCAAGACAGCCTACATTACTAAGACAGTCTGCCCCTTTATACTCTGTATATACCTTTCCCAATAAAGTAGTCAGTAGCCACATGCAGCTGTTGAACACTTGCAGTAGGGCTAGTCCAAACTGAGATGCACTGTTAAGTATAAAATACGTGCTGGATTTCCAAGACTTACTACAAGTGAAAAGGATCTAAAATAGCTTATTCATAATTTTATATTGAATATTGTGTTGAAATAATAATATTTGGGACTTGTTAGTATAAATAATATATATTATTAAGGAATTAAAATGAGGCCGGGCATGGTGGCTCACACCTGTAATCCCGGCACTTTGGGGGGCCAAGGCAGGTGTATTACCTGAGGTGAGGAGTTTGGGACCAGTCTGGCCAACATGGTGAAACGCTGTCTCTACTAAAAATACAAAATTAGACAGGCGTGGTGGCTCATGCCTGTAATCCTAGCTACTGGGGAGGCTGAGGCAGGAGAATTGCTTCAATCTGGGAGGCAGAGGTTGCAGTGAGTGGAGACCATGCCATTACATTCCAGCCTAGGTGACAAGAGTGAAACTCTTGTCTCAAAAAAAAAAGAAAAAGAAAAAGAAAGAAACTAAAATGTTTTACTAAAAAGTTTTCTTTCTTTTATCTTTTAAAAATGAGGCTACTAGAATATGTGGCTCACATTATGTTTCAATTCGAGAGCACAGCTCAATATCGGTCTTTCTCAAATCTAGTTATCCATCAGAAGCGTCTAAGAAAGAAAACAAAACATGGCCGAGTACGGTGGCTCACGCCTATAGTCCTAGTACCTTGGAAGGCTGAGGCAGTGGGCAGATCACCTGAGCTCAGGAGTTCGAGACCAGCCTGGCCAACATGGTGAAACCCTGTGTATACTAAAAATACAAAAATTAGCGGGTGTGGTGCACACCAGTAGTCCCAGCTACTCAGCAGGCTGAGGCAGGAGAATCGCTTGAACCCTGGTGACAGAGGTTGCAGTGAGCTGAGATCACGCCACTGTACTTCAGCCTGTTCAGCCTGGGCAACAGAGTGAGAGACTCCATCAGAAAGAAAGAAAGAAAGAGAGAGAGAAAGAAGAGAGAGAGAGAGAGAGAGGGGAGAGAGAGAGAGAGAGAGAAAAAGAAAGAAAAGAAAGAGAGAGAGAGAAGGAAGGAAGGAAGGAAGGAAAGAAAACAAAACAAACCAAAAAACCCAGTTTCCTGATCCCTACCACAGACCTACTAAATCAGGATGCTGGAATGAGTTGTAGGAATCTGTATTTTTGGAAGGCTCTCCAGGTGGTTTTGAGGCACTCAGAGCAACGTTTGAGAACTTCTGCTCTCTCTGCCCTGTTTTCCCACCTCATGACAGCACTTTTTGTTTTGGGATCCCACATGCTGCAGGAAGTACTCTTTCGTGTGACTGAATATGGTTGTGGGTAAATTACAGAAAATCCCCAAGGGATTACCTGCTTCCTAAAGTAGTTGTATTCCCTTAACCTATTTAAATTTGTTTTTATACATGTTAATTTTTAATGAACAGGTAAACATTGTCTATATTTATGCTGTACAATCTGGTGTTTTGATACATTTGTACACTGTGGAATGGCTAGATCAAGGTAATTCAGCTATGTATTACCTTGCATACTTTTTTTTTTAATGGAAAAAACACTTAAAATCTACTCCATTAGCAGTTTTCAAGTATACAATATATCCACTGTAGTCACCATGACGTATAATAGGTCCCTTGAACTTATCCCTCCCATCTAACAGAAATATTGTGTCTTTTGACCAACATCTCCCTTAATAAAATGTAGAACTCTTTAAGAATTAGCTTAATGACTAAAGGTATTTGCATAATGCTGTGGAAACTCTCTCTTCTGATTCATTTTGGGGGAGCAATGGTCACTTACCTTTTTTTTTTTTTTTTGAGACGAAGTCTCACTCTGTAGCCAGGCTGGAGTGCAGTGGCACAATCTCAGCTCACTGCAACCTCCACCTGCTGGGTTCAAGCAACTCTCCTGCCTCAGCCTCCCAAGTAGCTGAGACTACAGGTGCTCAATACTTTGCATAGTTATTTTTTGTATTTTTAGTACAGACAGCCTTTTACCATGTTGGCCAGGATGGTCTTGATCCCTTGACCTCGTGATCCACCTGCCCTAGCCTCCCAGTGCTGGTATTACAGGCGTGAACCACCACGTCCAGCCACTTTCCTTTTAAAACTCCATTTAAGGCCGGGCGTGATGGCTCACGCCTATAATACCAGCATTTTGGGAGGCCAAGGCGGGTGGATCACGAGGTCAAGAGATCGAGACCATCCTGGTCAATATGGTGAAACCCTGTCTCTACTAAAAATACAAAAATTAACTGGGCATGATGGCGTGCGCCTGTAGTCCCAGCTACTCAGTCCCAGCTGAGGCAGGAGAATTGCTTGAACCCAGGAGGCGGAGGTTGCGGTGAGCCGAGATCGCGCCACTGCACTTCAGCGTGGGTAACAAGAGCGAAACTCCATCTCAAACAAACAAAAACTCCATTTGAAGGGGGGGATGATATATTTGTATAGCAAACCTTTTATTTTAATTTAAAAGATATATACAGACATTTTATTATCAATATTATGATGTAGGGCTAATGCTTTCTTGACATGCTGGTCTGCAAATTGCAGCTCTGCATTACCTTTCTTCCATAAGCAACATCTAAAATGCTCCCTTTACAAATTCCACTTCTACTTTCTTTAAAATGTAGAAAGATCTTTTTATTTTATTTATTTATTAAAGAGATAGGGTCTTGCTATGTTGGCTAGGCTGGTTTTGAACTCCTGGCCTCAGCCTCACAAAGTGCTAGATTACTGATGTGAGCCACCACACCCAGCCTAGAAAGATCTTAAAGTATTGATGCTACAATCTGAGTATAGTATTTTCTAGATTATTGTGGCTTTTTCTAACTTTTTATAATTCCATTATTTAATTTGACAGAAATTCACTTTTCTTCTTATTTTTCCAAAGGATTTAACTTCGTTTTCACAGAGATACTTTTTGGTTTTGCTTTTCTGTTTCATAAGTTTACATCTTATTTATTAAATTGCAAAAGCTCAATAACACAATCGTCATAAGAAAGTTTGGGAATAAACTTGACTTTTGTAGAGCATGAAACTGTCAGGAGCAATACTGTGCTGTCCTTCTAAGATGTATAGTAGCCTGTTATTGAGAGCACTTAGAATGTCACAGGCATCAGTCTGTGTTTAACGGAAGGAATGGACAACATGATGAATTAATCTGATGAATCAATTCATGGAAGGTCATTAATTGAAGCTCTACAATAAAAAACAATAATGTAGTAATACTAATTATTATTTATTGAACACTTAATATGTTGCAGAAATAGACACTTCATATGTAATAACTCACATTCGACTTGCAAACATCCTTTGAGGCCTGGTTTATAATTAGCTTAATTTGATATATAAGGAAATTAATGTTTCCAAAGGTTAAGTCACTTAAGGTCACACAACTTTAAGTTTGAAGATAAAATTGAAACCTAGGTCAGTCTGATCCTAGAATTCACTATAAGCTTTTAACTTCGAAAACCTAACCTCGAGGAGAGGGTTCATGTTGTCCTTGCTGGAGATCTTACTTGGCCTGACATTGATCTATGGGGCTGGGTCAAGGGCACAGACTCTGCAAAATAAGCAATCACCATAACAAATAGCTTGCATGTGTGTCCTACATCAGTGAGCAACCCTATCAGCCTTTTTAGAATATGATGAAGCAACATGTAATTAATATATTTAATGTCTTAAACTAATGAATCGATTGAGTGTCTTGACAGAAACTTTGCTGAGAATATATTATTTGTGCTTGAGCCCAGGCTTCAAAGAGATAAATACATTTTTATCCTCATTTCTGGACACTCTATCCTGGGATCCCAAACCAGGTATTTATCATGCTGTCTCCTTTGTGGTGCTTTTCCTTGGTGTGATGAATGTGGCTTTCTGGCAAGGCTGTTTTACACCAGCCTCCAGGCAGAGTCTTTTTAGCTCAAAGAAAAATAAATTGACTTAAGAAAAAAAAAGAAATCCTGCCATCAACCTTTTAATCCTTCCTTTTCCATCTTCTTTTTTCTGACTATGGTACTACGCATACTTCAGTCTTTAGGGATCCATCGCTCATTTCTACAAGAGCATCAGGTGACCCAGATATGTACTTTGAGTGCCTTTTATATACTTTGTCACACCCATATTTGTATATGATAATTAATCTCCCATGGATCAATCACCTAAAATAATGCCCTAGGCTACCTCTGCTTCCACCATGATTTTCCTCCCACAGGAAAGCTGTGCAGGTAGCTTTGCTTAGGTGTCATATGCTAATAAAATACTTTTTTTCTAGAAGTTTCCCAGTGAGCTACAAGCACTTAAACAGTGATTTACACTTATTTTCTTGTCTTTGGAGGTGAACAATGGCATTTACTTTCTTTGAAGCATAATTATGCCCAAATAAGTAATTCTATTAATTTGGTGGATATGGATTTCTGAAACTTTACATTTAAAACTTCCACATTTGAAATATTTTTTATAATGATAATTTTGATCTGAGTGTTTAAAAAATCAAGCTCTATAGCTCACTTTTTGCCCTGGTAAGAGCAATCAAAATTATTCTATGAAGTTTTTGGTGCATAAAGATTTACTGCCAGGGCAGTGAGCAACTTTGTTAGATCCTTAAGCTCAGATGGACTTAGATTGTCTATGCTGTGCCATTTGAAATTCACGACTTTTGGCTACCAGAAAATAAGCAGATGCCACAAGTAAATCCAGAGGAAACAGGAATACTGAATTTTTTTTTTTTCCTGTGGAGACTTATCCCTGGATGTCTCTGAGACAATACTAAACATGAGTTTCACTTAATTTCAGAAAAGTTAGCTTCATGGTTAAAATCAGTTTTGTAGTGAGAAGAGATCTCTTGCTGTTTTTCTCTAGAAGAAAGTGCATTTTAGGATTGGAAATCAAACTGAATATCAAGAGTGGATAGGAACATTGACCTGCTTTTGCTGATGGGCAAACTCAAATTATTTTTAAAGGGCACTGGAATTTGAATAATTACTCACATGTGTTTTATAAAATAAGTATTGCTTATGAAGTGTACCAGCAGTTCTCAAACTGTGGTCTCCACATCAGCAAGCATCAGTGTAATTTTATGTGACAATCTGAATGAGTCATGGGGTGCCCAGATATTTGGTTAAATATTATTATGGGTATGACTGTGAGGGTGTTTCTAGATGAGATTTTAATCAGTAGATTCACTAAGGCAGATTGCCCATCCCAGTGTGAGTGGGCCTCATCTAGTCTGTTAGAGGCATGAACAGAACAAAAAGTCAGGTAAGGGAGAATTCACAGTCTCTGGCTGACAGTCTTCAATTCTGGGACTTTGAAGTGACGCGGGGGGTGGTGGCTCATACCTGTAATCCCAGCACTTTGGGAGGCCAAGGCCAGTGGATCACCAAAGGTCAGGAGTTCAAGGCCAGCCTAGCCAACATGGTGAATCCCTGTCTCTACCAAAAATACAAAAATTAGCTGGGCATGGTGGTACGTATCTGTAGTCCCAGCTACTCGAGAGGCTGAGGCAGGAGAATAGCTTCAACCTGGGAGGCGGAGGTTGCAGTGAGCCGAGATTGCACCACTGCACTCCAGCCTGGGCAACAGAGTGAGACTCCGTCTCAAAACATCATCATAAAAACAAAAAACAAACAAACAAAACATCTGGGACATCAGTCTTTTGCCTTTGGACTCAGACTGGAACTTACCATTGGCTCTCCTGGTCCTCAGGCCTTCAGAATTCATGCCTTGGGATTTTCTTTTTTTGCTGTATATGTACGTGTGCGCACGCGTGCACACACACGCGCACACACACACATCTTGTTGGTTCTGTTTCTCTGGAGAACTCTAACATACGAATACAATCAGCTTCACCTTAGAAAGGTAAATTCTCAAGCACCCTCAGTCTTAAATTAAAAACCTAGGGAATGGGGTTCAGCAATCAGAGTTTTAACAGTCCCTCTTGGTAATTCCATATATTAACGTTTGAGAACCCTGCCTCTGACTAATGACCTCTTCTCTGCTTACACCTCATGGTTTTTGCTTACTTACATATTTTACTGCCTCACTGCTTTTGCTTAATGCTTTTTCTGTCCGTGGGTTGTTTTGTTTTGTCTTGCTTTTCAGTTTTAGCATCAGACCATAGTCTATATCCCATTATTCAAGTTCCCTAAGAGAGAAGATCTGGCATAAAATATGCCAAAGTTAGGGAGCTCCCTTATTAGGCAGAACTCTGATATCAGATCTTTTTTATTCATTCATTCATTCATTCAACAGCGATTTATTGAGACTGTGTCTTTCATTATTCTAGACCTTGGAGACACAGTGAAGAAGAAGTTAAACAAAATATTCAGGTTTCCATTGCTCTTAAATCCTAGTTGGAGGGATGGACAGAAAATAGAGTAAATATTTACAGACCCACAATCTCTTATCTGTGATTCCGAAATTCAAAAAGCTCTTCAAACTAAACGGTATTTTCTTTCTTTTTTTTTTTTTTTTTTTTTTGAGACGGAGTTTCACTCATGTTACCCAGGCTGGAGTGCAATGGCGCGATCTCGGCTCACCGCAACCTCCGCCTCCTGGGTTCAGGCAATTCTCCTGCCTCAGCCTCCTGAGTAGCTGGGACTACAGGCACGAATCACCATGCCCAGCTAATTTTTTTGTATTTTTGGTAGAGACGGGGTTTCACCATATTGACCAGGATGGTCTCGATCTCTTGACCTCGTGATCCACCCACCTCGGCCTCCCAAAGTGCTGGGATTACAGGCTTGAGCTACTGCTCCCGGCCTAAACGGTATTTTCTAACTGATTTGGCAGCAAAATCTGACCTGACTTGAACTCATCTGGCAGCAAAACTTGACCTGAAAAAAGGTGAAGCTATTTGTAGTCTTTATTCAACCTTCTTAGTAGGAATATCCATGCACTGCATTGAAGAAGTATTAATGTTTGATTATGGAGAGCTGTGACAGAGCCTGATGAGAGTATGCCATAAAGCCTTTATAAATTTTTTTTTTAAAAATTGAATTCTGAAACCCAACTGGTCCTTAGGGTTTTCGATATGAGATGTGGACCTGTTATAAAACGTCAGGGAGTGCTAAGTGCTATGAAGAAAAATTAATCAAGGTAAGGGAATAGATAAAAATGGAAAATGCTATATAGATCCTAAACATGAATGATTGTTATGGGTCTACTCAGCATGCATCCAACTCTAGGAGCAATCACTAACTTGTGGGCATGAAGAAATTCAATCATTTGTAGAAGACAGAAGGAATTTGGCACAACAAAAAAATCTTTCAAGAGGAACTTAAGGTAAAGTCTTCTAATCAGTCCCTATGAAGTAATTCCTTTTTTTTTTTTTAAATGGGCTAGGGTAAGAGTGCAGGTTAGGATGAGGGTGAGGGTCAATTCCTTAAATAAAATAGAAAATTGTATTAAAATTATAGCCTAATATAGTAATATGTGAATGCTTGTAAAGTATGTAGAATTCAAGGAAATGGATTTAAAAGGAAGGAGTTATACCCTTCTATCATGGAGATAGAAATATATATTTAGATAATTGATGACTAAATGGATTAATCAGTGACATGGAGAAGAGAGTCCGAGGGGCAAGGGAATCTGAGTTATCCCAGTGTGTGTGCACGTGCGTGTGTGTATGTGTGTGTGTGTGTGTGTGTGGCCCAACCTAGGCACACTTATGGTCTTTTAATATGCAAAAATGACCTATGGAAATCTATGAAATGTTAGTGATAGCATCAGCTCTGCCAACTTCAAATTCTGGTGCCACTGTTTATGTTTAACATTTTTCTCATGTTATACTGCATGTAATAGTCTTCACCTGCTAGACAATATTATTACTAAACGATTATTAACATGTTTAGTAACATAAGTAGTGTATGACTCTTCTGCCTTTTCTTATTTCATCTTGAGTATGTAATTTATAACAATATTTAATGTGCACTAAACTGTCATAAGCCCAAGATAAATTTAGTGAATATTAAAGGATGGTTATGCATCTTTACCAAGAGCTAAATTAAAACTTTTAAGTGATTTCTGCCTATTTGATCTCTAAAAGTTTTAAATGAAAAGTTGTTTGGCAGAGTTATGCATTGATATTTATGATATCATAGTTTTGGGTGAAAGTAATCTTTTTTTTTTTTTTTCTTTTTTTGGGATGGAGTCTCACTCTGTCACCCAGGCTGGAGTGTAGTGGCACAATCTTGGCGCACTGCAACCTTTGCTTCCCGGGTTCAAGCGATTCTCTTGCTTCCGCTTCCTGAGTAGCTGGGATTACAGGTGCCTACCACCACGCCCAGCTAATTTTTCTGTTTTTAGTATAGATGAGGTTTCACCATGTTTACCAGGCTGGTCTTGAACTCCTGACCATGACCTCCCAAAGTGCTGGGATTACAAGCATGAGCCACTGCACTTGGCCATGAATCTTTTTATCATCCCCCTTAGCACATGATCACACAGTCCCTGCTCGATGCTCAAGGTAATAATTGGCTGTCTCTATTTCTTTTTACCATTCCATTTTTGCTCCCTATTGAGTAAAATATCGTATTAGCAAAATTATGCGCTTGTGTTTTCTGAAGCTGTAGAGACTGCTCCTTCAACCTTTAACATATACTGTTATATTCTACCCTCGCTTTTTCTTTCCCAAGTTGTCACAGAAATGCTTTTGTGACAAGTTTTTTGGCACTTTTCTTCATAGTTCATGGCTTCTAAACCAATTGCCCTCCATTGGACACTGTCTCATTTTGTTTTGTCCATTTGAAAATATAATACCCAGATGCAGCCACAGCAATCTAGGAGGGTTATGACTAACACAGAGCATAGCGACACTAAAAGTTTCCTGAATCTGGAACCATACCGTTATTTTTGCAGTCCTATTATGTATTTCCATGTTTACTGTTTTATGCTGTTACCAGCCTTTGGCACTTTTGTGGACCTCACGTGAGCTAGTCTGGAGTTTAGCTTTTTACATCTTGTCTTACAGATTCATGTTTGGTTGTATAAGTGATATGCAGAAACCAACCTGTTTACTAGTCAATTGGTAGGTTGATGCGACAATTACACACAGGAATGGTTCAAAATAACTGGAAAACCTCTGATTACATTGACTAAACTTTTAAAAGCAGAATTTTCACGGTTTTAAATTTTGAGGAGGTAACTGAATTGTTAACCCTACATTTAACAATATTCTCATTGCTTGCACCCTACATCTGTTGATTTTAGAAAATGTCAGTGGCGATTCATGTTCAAGATATTGATCGCTGAATTAACAAGTAAATAGCTTCAAGTAGTGTTGATGTATATGAAGTTTTCTGAGAAAAAGACAAAGCACCATATCTTGTTTTTTTGTGTTTTTTTTTTTTATTCAGCGTTTTTTATTTTCAGGCAAGAGCGTCCTGGAGAGACCACATCTTGGAACTTGTCTTCTAGAATTGACTGTAAGGATATTAGACATTTTTACTTTAGTTTGTGTTATGTTTATTTTTTAAAAGTATGTGGTTAAGAGAATGGATTACATGCTGATTACAGATCTCCCTTGCAGACCTTCAGCTTATGAGGTTAGGAGAGTGATTTATAAAGTTGACAGTAGGTCAGATCATCTTTGAGAAAGCTGTGCTTTCAACACCACAGGATTAAAAGAAAAAACCAAAAGGAAAAACACTATAATAAAAACAACCCCTCCCCCCAGCTCCTATTTTCAACCCCCCTCCCTTTCCCCAATATCCTGGTTCATAACCCCGCGTAAAGTCGATGCTGGTGACTGATTGTCTTTGCCTCTGTGTGTCTGCTTCCTTCCTTTACTATTCTGGTTTTCCCAGTCTCTCTGTCTATGCTCATTACCTTTACTCACCCTGTTTTCATCGGGATTATTAAACTGATTGGGTCCTGCTTTGTGGTCTTTTTGAAAGGAAATCCTTAGCTATAGCCAAAGACAGTGGAGGAAATTTCACTTTCTTGGTCTTAGCACCATATTGCTAAGGGAGTTAGTTACACTATGTCATGAAAAATTGTTTGGTTACCAGATTTCCAAGACCTCACTCATGGATATAACCCTAATGAAATAGCAACGAAGGCAAGAATCCAAGAACACCATGCCAGATTCCCCAAAGGGAGTTACATTTTCAAGATAGTAAACTTTTAAATGTATTATGTATAAGCCTTTTAAATGTTATAACTGACAGTTGACTAGAGAGAGTGAAAACACAAATAAAAATGTAGCTTTTTTTTTGCAAAATTTTTAACTAAGTATCAACAATCTACATTGGATGTGGCAATAATGTATATGGCATAGTTTTCTTTTTCCTTTTTTGAGATGGAGTCTTTCTCTATCACCCAGGCTGGAGTGCAGTGGCATGATCCTCTCAAGTAGCTGGGATTACAGGTGTGCACCACCAGGCCCGGCTAATTTTTGTATTTTTAGTAGAGATGGGGATTCACCACATTGGCCAAGCTGGTTTCAAACTCCTGAACTCATGTGATACACTTCCTCAGCCTCCCAAAGTGCTGGAATTACAGGCTTAAGCCACCGCACCCGGAAATGGCATATTTTTCATAAATTAATTAGGTATTTATTTTCGACTTTAAACAGTCTTACTTTTTATCTTTTAATCCAATCTCTTTCCTCCATCTAGGATTTTCAAACTGATAAAAACTTAATTGCACTTTTGTCTAATATAGGCAACCTAGAAATTAAAAATTCCAATTCATCTGATATCTTGATAATAGAACCAAATTACAACATGAATGTGTGATATTATTTTCCATAAATATTGTTCTCTTGGGGCCGGGTGATGTGGCATACCCCTGTAATCCCAGCACTTTGTCAGGCCAATTCAGGCAGATCATCTGAGGTCAGGAGCTCAAGACTAGCCTGGCCAACATGATGAAACCTCGCCTCTACTAAAAAAAAGTACAAAAATTAGCCAGGCAAGGTGGTGGGCACCTGTAATCCCAGCTACTGGGGAGGCTGAGGCAGGAGAATCACTTAAGCCTGGGAGGTGGAGGTTGCAGTGAGCTGAGATCATGCCACTGCACTCCAGCGCACGAGACAGAGTGAGACTCCATCTCAAAACAAACAAACAAACAACATTGTTCTCTTGGGGCCTGGCACAGTGGCTCAGGCCTGTAATTCTAGCACTCTGGGGGGTGGAGGCAGGTGGATTGCCTGAGCCCAGGAGTTTGAGATCAGCCTGGCCAACAGGATAAAACTCTGTCTCTACAAACACACAAAAATTAAGCTGGATGTGGTGGTGTGCCTGTAGTCCCAGCTACTCAGGTGGCTGAGGTGAGAGGATCACCTGATGGGGGGAGGTTGAGGCAGCAGGGAGCAGGTATCACACCACTGTACTCTGCACTCTAGCCTGGGCCATAGAGTAAGACCCTGTCTCAAAAAAAAAAAAAAAAAAAAAAAAAAAAGAAATTCTTCTCTTGGGAAAACCTACTGACAATGATAAACTGTTCAGATTTTAGTTGTATAGTGAGTAATATAATCAGAAAGACTTTGGGGGAATCAAATCCTTAATAAATGTAAAATATTTCTTTGGAAGAGTCTAATTCTTGACAAATTATAAAGGTCTTCAAATGTGCTCCACTGCACATGTGGACTGTAGTTCCTCTCAGCTTGCCTAATGACCTGGTAAACTAAAAAAGCAAAAGTCTAGTGGTTTATCATTGTCAGCAACCCCCTAGCCGAGTGAAATTTGAGTTGTATAAGCACTCCCTGAATGTATATATTTTTTATTGTAATTATTTGCTTTTAAAATGGCATATCTATATTAAATGTATATGGGAAATAGAACTGTCTTCTGGAAAGAGATAACCAAATAGTAAAGTGTAGACTAGGGAAGATCTTGATATGCAGGCCTTGGATGGTGGGAGACATTGCAGGAAAGGGCAGTCACCGAGAGCTAAAGTGTCACTTGGGATCCTTGTTCACTGTCCCTCAAGCTGTTTTTTGTTTGTTTGTTTTTCTGATTCACTGGATAATAGAAAGTTTTTTATTTAGGTGAGGATAGAAAAATTATGATAATTCAAGCACAGGCCAAATTTGTTGATTTTTGCTCTACCTATGGAAAAATAACTGATTAAAAATAGTGACCAGGATTGTAATGGAAATGTGTACTTTAGAATCAGACTAAAAAACTTGCAGCTAAGTGAGCCTTTTCAGATAGTCAGTGTACAGGACTACTTACAAGACTTCACTCTTTTCATCCAGTTAGATTATTCACTTGGAACTCTACACTTTTGCTCTTCCTAGTTCTGAAAGTATCATAACCTATTCTTAAAAACAAAAGTTTTCTAATTTTGATATTGGCTTCTATCAGTTTCATGCACTAATTTCATTTATTAGTTTCTATAGTTAGATCAGCTGTGCTCCCTTCTATCCCTGAATTAGACCAAAGATTGGTAGGAGCAAATGGTGGGGCTTGCACCCGATGGTGTGTGAGGGAGGCTCAGAAATGGGATAGCCAGAAGTTGATATGCCGTCAGGTTAAAGTGCAGTTAGGGAATCCTAACTTTTATTTTCCCCAATCTTGCCTTTTCCTAGTTGTTCGCTCGCCCTAGGAAAGGGACAACTGTAAGACACTAGTAGTCTAAACAGAGATAAGATATAGTTCAGGTCCAGTCTAGGCACGGAAAACAATGGAAAATCTCTTAAGACTAAGATGGGAGCTGTCCAGGACTAATGCTGGATCCTTCAAGCATTTCTTTAGGAAAATGAGGTAAATGAAGAGAGGAGGGGCTATTCCCAAAGATTTGCAACTTTGCTAACAATGTGGGAACCGTTGGATGTTTGGATGTAAAAGGAAAGAATGTGGCTTTCTGAGGGTAATTGGAGGAATGTACAATGACTTTTAAATATTATCAATACTCCTGGTTTTGGTCCATTCATAGTGCCTCTCTTTCCATATCCCACTGCAGTCCTGGAGATCTACCAGAGCATCATTCTGTGCACTGATTTCTGGACTTCTTTCTTGAGTTGGATGCCAAGAATTTTAGTAAGTAAATATTGTCAGATTTCTCCACATATCTGAATACCTTTTCTTTCTTTTTTTTAAGAAGGAGTCTTGCCCTGTCGCCCAGGCTGGAGTGCAATGGCGTGATCTCAGCTCACTGCAACCTCCGCCTCCTAGGTTCAAGCAAATTCTCCTGCCTCAGCCTTCCAAGTAGCTGGGACTACAGGTGTGTGCTACCATGCCCAGCTAATTTTTGGTATCTTTAGTAAAGACAGGGCTTCATCATGTTGGCCAGGCTGGTCTTAAACTCCTGATCTTGTGATCTGCCTGCCTTGGCCTCCCAAAGTTCTGGGATTATAGGCGTGAGCCACCGTGCTTGGCCAAATATCTGAATACTTTTTAAAGTAGCAAGGAGTCACTAAGACAAAGGACTTGGCCCCATTATAAGTTAAAGTGCACTCACCAAGTGTCATGGCTCCTGAGCAGCACTGGACTGTGCTGTCCTGTGCTGAGTGTGGGCAGCCTAACTACAAATCAGTGCAGTATATAATGAGTGTCAAGTTCAAAGGATGAGTATTACATGATTTCAGATCAGGGAGAGAATTACATGGATTTGAGAGGTCAAGGGGCTTCTGTGGAAGAGGCATCACTAACTGGATCTTCTTCAGGGAGAAGAAATAGATGTTCAGAGAGATGATTTTGTGTTCCCTGATGTCATAAAAGTTACATTAAGGGAGAGGGTCAGGGATTTTGGCTTATGTTGGGAAGTCTCAGGGGCAGCTTTGAACAGATGTGTTTGGTGGAAGGTAGAAATAATGTAAGAACTTTGAAAGTCAGTGTGAGGAGTGTAAGCTTTTATTTGAGGGTAATGGTGAAATACTGATTTTAGGATTGATGTATAAAGTATAGCATTTTGAAGAAAGGAGGTGAAGGGTAGCAGAATATGCCATTCCCAAATATGCAACTTGGCATAAGGATGATTTTGACCTAAAGGAATTTGAAGAACAGAAGGTGCAAGAAGGGTGCACCAACTTCCCCTTTTCTTCCTAAAAGCAGGAGATAAATCTCTCATGTGAAAGGTGCTCATTCTATAATTGGAAGTAAGAAACATTCGTATCACCAGAGACAGGGAGTCAAGACTAAGAGAATTCTGCACATGCAGATCTTGTTAGAGCAATTCTTATCTTTCTTTGGTCCTCCCATGATCTAGTTTGGATATACAATCCTCCAAACTTCATGTAGAAATTTGAAGATTCCCAGTGTTGGAGGTGGGGCCTAAAGGGAGGTGTTTGAGGTCATGGATGGAGGCAGATTCCTCATAAATAGATCAATGCTATCCCTGGGTGGGGGTATGGTG
The DNA here is from genome assembly GCF_009761245.1 of Sapajus apella. Classification (NCBI taxonomy): domain Eukaryota; kingdom Metazoa; phylum Chordata; class Mammalia; order Primates; family Cebidae; genus Sapajus; species Sapajus apella. Next base: position 17,179,124 of record NW_022436946.1, on the reverse strand, counting down.
GGTGGGTCAGTTCTTACTCTATTAGTTTCAGGGAGAACTGCTTGTTGAAAAAAGCCTGGCACCTTCTCCTCCTCTCTCTCTGTCTCTCACTCTTGTTTCTGCTCTTTCATCTGCTCACATGGGCTCCCCTTCACCTTCCACCATGAAAGCAAGCAGCCCGAAACCCTCACCAGAAACAGATACTGGTGCCGTGCTTCTTATATAGCGGTGAGCCAAAAACACATCTTTTTTTTGTAAATTACCCAGCCTCAGGTATTTCTTTGTAGCATCACAAATGGACAAAGACACCCCACATATTTTAGTGACTTTTCTACAAATACTTCTCTGTGTCCAAGCACCATGCTGGCATGCAAGCACTTACGTTCTGCCACCAGTGTGGGTCTTCATTTTCCTAGGGGGGCTCCAGGTACATGTCAAAAACCTGTATGCTTTTCTCCTGTGAATCTGTCTTACATTGACTTACTTCTCAGTGCCCACCAGAAGCCCTAGGAGGGTAGAGGTAAAGTGTTGCCTCCCTTCTAGAGGGTTTTAGGAAGATTGTTTGTCTAGCAAATATGCCGTTTGGCCTGGAAAGTAGCAAAACAGGAGTTGGGGAGACTTTGGGGATAAATGCAGGGGAGGCTGACAAAGACCTGGTGAAGGTATGAAGGACAGAAGGAGGGAGCGCTGTGTTGCAGCAGTTATGGAAACTTCATGATGGGGCCACATTTCAAAAGGATGTGGCTGTGTAAGTGACAATCACAGTGCTCCAACCCAAGGCAAGGAACTGATTTTATATTTTGGAGGAAGATGTCCAGTGTTTGATTGTGTGCAGTGGATCTACACGACGCAGCTGGTGTTGATACTGAGGCTGTGGGCTCTATCTGGCTCCCCTAACAGGCATTCTGGAGACATTTTTCCAAGAAATTAATGTCATGGGCTGTTGAGACCCTAGTGCGTCTCTGTTGATTCTAACCTTTCTGGCATGGTTTTACAGGCCAGTGGTATGTATACCAGTTTCATTTTTTATAACTCTGTATAAAAATGTTTGGGGCAGAAGAACAGATTGTACAGCTAGTGCTTTTTAGGTGCAAGGATTTCAGTGGCCTCAGATAGTTGCTGTATCTTAATTCCTGCACCCTCCCAAACTCCTTATCCTTGAAGTCCTTTAAAAGATAGCTTCAGAACCCTAGGAGTTAGTCCAAGAAGTCAGTCAGTCTCCTACTCCTCTACTCTTCTTGATCTCAAATGGGATTAGTATGATCTCATTCACTCTCCAAATATTTACTGACCACCCATTAAGTACTAGGTTTTACCCTCAGGAAGGTGACAGTGAACTGGAGAAGTCAAACTGGCAATTAAAATGCAGTCTCAGACATACCATGCTAGGTGAAGTGTAGGATAGGTTTTTGGAGCCAGGCTGCATTTGAACTGTACTGCACACACTGGCTGTGTCACCTTGGGCAACTTACTTAACATGTCTGTGCCAGTTTTGCCCTCTATAAAACGAAAATAATAATAGCAGGATTATCTCGAAAGTTAATTGAGGTGATGCAGAAAAGAAGTGCTAAGTAAAAATCAGCCAGTATATAAAGGGCAGGGTGGAATGAAACATGACATAGGAGCAGCTGGCTGTTGTTAGTACATACTAGGACGTATTGGAGATCAGCAGCCAGAGTCTATTTTGATTGGTTATGGCATCTGTCCTGATTGGTCACTGGGTCCATTTTGATTGGTTGATGACTGTACTGTATAGGTTTGTTTAATATTTTATTTATTTATTTATTTATTTATTTATTTATTTATTTATCAAGACGGGGTTTCACCATGTTGGTCAGGCTGGTCTTGAACTCCCAACCTCAGGTGATCCGCCCGCCTTGGCCTCCAAAGTGTTTGGATTACAAGCATGAGCTACCACGCCCAGCCTGTTTAACATTTTTTTATATCATCTCAGAGTTTAAGTCAGTGGTCCTGAAACACTACACGTGCCTCAGAATAAATGGAATGCTTGCTAAAAGTGCAATTTCTTGGGCTCCAGCCCCAGAGATTATGATTCAGTTAATGTGGAGTGAGCCCAGAAGTATTTTTAACATGCATTGATTGCAAGCCTGGCCTCCTAAAAGCTCTGATTTAGAGGGACAGGGGAGGTTATCTGGAAGAAGTAACATTTAACCAAGACCTGGAATTCTAACAGCTTTAGGCAGGGAGGTGGGGAGAGCAGGATGGAGTAAGGGATTATTCTTCTCAAAGGGAATAGCATGAGCAAAGGCACAGAAGTTATGGGAGAAACCTTCAGAATGGCTGGAGTATTAAGTCCAGGGTGGATGGCAGCAAAAGATAAAAAAAAAAAAAACCATTATAAAGGCATTGTAAACAGTGGATTTTAATTTTACTTTCAATGTAATGAATGGGAACTCATTTAATGTGTTTTATGAATAGGGTGCAGGATCATGTTTACGCACTGGAAGATCTCTGGTTTTGTGCAAAAGGACGAGGGCAAACAAGCCAGGGGCAGCAGGCAGCCTATGAGCTCCCTGGTGAGAACAGCTGACTTGGTGGCCTGCCACTAATCCTTACTATTGCCCTTGGCGCTTTTCCTGACTCTTTCCCTCCTTACTGATGTCTGGCCCTCTCTGGACCTGGTCAGCCACTCTGGACAACTGTCTTCCTTCATGGCTGGTGTGGCCTCCCTGCTCCAGCTTCTGACATGATGGTCATAGTGACTATGCTCTGGTTTTAGTACGTGGTCACACTGGCAACCAACAATGCAGAGGAAGCAGTTGGGGGACTAGAATGTAAGCAGAGGAAGGCAACGCCCTATCTGGCTTATTCATCTCCTTGTGGCTACAAAGGTGTAGCAGAAGTGTTTAGGGGAGTAGTGTGGAGTAAGTGCTCAGTACATATCTGCTAAAGAATGAGGGCTCTGTCTCCAGCAGAGGGCCTACCGTAGATATCAGAGGGCAATCCAACTTCTGCAGATAGTATGGAGTGACTGTAATGACTCACTTATTGTTGATGAGAGGTTCTTTTTATCCATCCTTTTGATCATACTTCCTCTCATGTTTCTACTTTATTCTTTGCATTATTTTTTTTTTTAACAGGAAAAGGGCACTGAACATTTTTTTAAGTGTTAGCCAATCTCAAAATATTGTATTTTAGCTATACAAGCTATCTCTGCCAAAGCAGAGAAAGTACAAATCCTAGAAACTTGTTTGTCACTAAACTCACTTCATAAACCCATCCAGAGTCATTTTCCACAATAGGATTGAAAAAGAAAGAAGAAGAGCAGGCAGTAATCAATTGTAGCACTTACTAGTTTACCCCTCAGATCTCAGCCTTGTGCCAGCACTTAGAAGCAGGATCACAGGAGGACAAGAAATAGAGAAAGGGGATTAAATAAACTCCTAAAATGGTCATAATTTTCCAAAGGCCATGTTTTAAAAACCTGGGATTAGTCCCTGGAAAACCATTTATTCAATTATTAAAACTAAGTTATGGAAAATGCTCTTTCCCCCACCAAGCTGACTGGATATTTGTCAAAACTGAGTTGTACTCATTGATAATAGGAATTAGGAAGGACTTGCTAGAACTGTGTGTTTAATTGTTACTGTAAGAAAAATATAACTTGCTGGTAAACTGCTAGAATTTGAAACAAAGTGCCCTTTTTACTTTTGTAGGAATGTCCATGCTAACCAAATGTGTCCGCATGGTTTCAATTAAGCAGAGGAATGTTAAATGTAAAGCTAAATTGATGAAAATAACCAAACTTTCTGACAAACCAATAAATTGGAGTCTAGAACTCATTGCCCATACTGTATGGCAGCCAGAGAAACATTGCTAGATCATCAATTTTTACTTAATTTTTGAGTAGTTTATACTTGCAAAGAGAAAAGGAATGCTAGGAAAGTGATTTAAATTATTTCCAGCCATAAACAGAGAACATGCACATTGGACGTAGACCTTATTCTTCACTGTATGCAATTGAACTGATTGTTTATTCTTTTAGCAATTTCCTCACTGAAATTTTTGGAAATGTAAGACAGAGTTTTCAGGGAACTCTCATGTCAACATTTTGGCAAATGATCTGGCAACACGCTAGTCATTGGACCACTTTTCTGAACGCCTCAAAACTACTCCATGGCAATCTATACTCTTTGAAAGTGATGTTTTAATTTTCCTTCCCTCAAATTTTTTATTCCTTCAAGTTGCTGTCACGTTGAGATGACAATGTCATAGAAAATTATGAGTTTGGAGAAGAAAATTCTAAATTTCTTACTGAAAACAGGGTAAAATGACATAGTTAGAAATATGACTCTCTGCACATTTCTGCTTATGTCAGAAATTTCCATTTCTAATATAGAAATTTACCTCTGAATCGGTCTTTTTATTTTGTGGGAGATGGCAGGAAATAAGCCTTTGAAATCAAAGGAAGGGGAAGCTGAGGTCGTCATCTTTACCATTGTGAAATGGGTACCCTTTGCGGAAAGGCCAGTCGGAAACCCATCCTCCCACATCTTGATCTCCATTGCCCTCCGGGTACAGAAGTTTCCGTGATCCTCTTGCTAAGAAAGTAGAGCTGCTTCCAAATGTAAGGTAGTGTCTCAGTTTCCATGGCTCTATCCCAAGCTCAAAGTGTGCCAGAAAGACCCTGTATCCTATTTGGGCCAAATTTTTGTTCAGGCAAGGGCCTATTTCAAAACCTATTAATGCTATAATTTTTTTCTAAACAACACTGGGGAACAATCTGTTTTTCAAATTAGATGGTCACTCCACACTTTTGCCTGGTGGCCACTCAAAAAACACTATTTTTTTGCAAAATTATTTTTTGGGCACCACCATGAAACTGCTCCTTTTTAAATTAAAGTTTCATGCTTCTGCTTTTTTTAAAAAAAATATTAAAGTTCCAGGGTACATGTGCAGAATGTGCCTGTTTGTTATATAGGTATATATGTGCCATGGTGGTTTGCTGCACCCCATTAAATCATCATATACATTAGGTATTTCTCCTAAAGCTGCCCCTCCCAAGCCTCCCCACCACCACCCCCCCCTGACAGGCCCCAGTGTGTGATGTTCCCCTCCATGTGTCCATGTGTTCTCATTGTTCAACTCCCACTTGTGAGTGAGAACATGCCTGGTTTTCTGTTCTTGTGTTACTTTGCTGAGAACGATGGTTTCCAGCTTCATCCATGTCCCTGCAAAGGACATGAACTCATCCTTTCTTATGGCTGCATAGTATTCTGTGGTGTACATGTGCCACGATTTCTTTATCCGATCTATCTTTGATGGGCATTTGGGTTGGTTCCAAGTCTTTGCTATTGTTAACAGTGCAGCAATAAACATATGTGTGTATGTATCTTTATGGTATAGTAGAATGATTTATAACCCTTTGGGTATATACCCAGTAATGGGATTGCTGGGTCAAATGGTATTGCTAGTTCTAGATCCTTGAGGAATTGCCACACTGTCTTCCACAATGGTTGAACTAATTTACGCTCCTACCAATAGTGTAAAAGTGTTCCTATTTCTCCACATCTTCTCCAGCATTTGTTGTTTCTTGACTTTTTAATGATTGCCGTTCTAACTGGCATGAGATGGTTTCTCATTATGTTTTTGATTTGCATTTCTCTAATGACCAGTGATGATGAGTTTTTTTTCATGTGTTTGGTGGCCGCATAAATGTCTTCTTTTGAGAAGTGCTCCTGCTTTTTAAACTAAAGTTTCAAACCTTTTCTCAACATTGGATAAAATTCACCTGAAATTTAAATCAGAGTTAATTACATATATTATGTATTTCCAAGGACTTAGACTACATTTTACATTTTTATTATGTATTAAAATGACATTCAGTGGAAAAAAATGAAATAATCTCATTTGAGGGCAGGCAACATGGTTTTCCCTCAACTTACCTTTGCATCTCTTTGTTTCTAATGGTGCTGACTTCATATAAATGCTTGATTACTATTGCTGCTGTAGTTCCCATTAACTGCTGTATTTAAGGTGAGTGGTAGTACTCTCTTGATCAATCAAGTATTTAAAGCATCTTATCCTTTAACCTTTGTGTTATCTACACATTTAATTTGCTTAAACCTCTTAGGTATTCATTCAAATCACAGATTAAAAAGTTGAACATCTACGTTCTGGGATAAACTGCTGGATATCTCCCTCCAGGCTTAGTTGATCTGCAGATATTTATTGCGTATTTAGACCCTTTGCTCAGGCTAGGATCACAAAGATAATATTACACGATCTCTGTCTTCCAATAACTCTCAATAGAGATGACAGTAAAGCATTGATTAATAAATATGTTATCAGCCAGCTATGAATTCATTTAATGTGGTATTCCCCAGATCACAGTTCTCCTTCTTTCCATGTAAGTGCCTGCTACATATATGTAAGGCAACAGGATAAGTCTTAGAAAAAGATTATGCTCTGTGATATTTATTTCATCTACAAATTTATCTTTAAAGACTTCATCAAGAGTTTTGCTATAATCAAGGCCCACTATGCCTACTGATTTGGGATTGTTTCAGGCCTGTATAGACAGGCATAGTTTGTATGTTAACTCTCAAGTTCAGCATAACTGAAGCTTTCTGATACTCTGATTTGTTAATTAGGCATTCCTCTGACTTTTACCATCCTCTCTTCTGGGTGTGATCCATTTCTCTCTCTCTCTCTTTTTTAAAAATATATTTTATTGTGTTTTAGGTTTTGGGGAACATGTGAAGAACATGCAGGATTTTTGCATAGATACATACATGGCAATGTGGTTTGCTGCCTTCCTCCCCGTCACCTATATCTGGCATTTCTACCCATGTTATCTAATAACTTCCCTGAATTAATAGTTCCTCCCTTCCTCCCTCCCTTCCCTCCCTCCCTCTGCCCTTCCCTCCCTCCCTCCTTGCTTCCCTTCCCTTCCTTCCTTCCTCTCTTTCTCTCTCTCTCTATTTCTCTCTCTCTCTTTCTTTCTTTCTTTTCTTGTCCTGCTCTGTTGCCCAGCCTGGAGGGCAGTGGCACAATCTTGGTTCACTGCAACCTCTGTCTCCAGATTTCGGTTCACTGCAACCTCTGTCTCTTGAGCTCAAGCAATTCTCCTGCCTCAGTCTCCTGGGTAGCTGGGATTACAGGTGCAAACCATTATGCCTGGCTAATTTTTGTAGTTTTTAAATAGAGACAGGGTTTCCCCATGTTGGCCAGGCTGGTCTTGAACTCCTGACCTTGTGATCTGCCTGCCTCAGCCTCCCAAAGTGCTGGGATTACAAGTATGAGCCACCGCACCCAGCCTCATTCATCTTTTCTTTACTTTAGTCTTTCATAACTCCCTGCCCTCTGGCTATATCCAGCACTGCTCAATTTTCACATTAGTGTTTAACTTTTGGTCAGTTTATTGTTCATTCCAACATTAGAACTTTCAAAAACATGTAACAATAGCTAATAAACATATTAGGCATGATATTTATAAGTCATGATACATTATCACTCTCATTACATACGTTTTCTCTAAATATACCTGATACAACTTTTGTCTCTAGCCAAAAAATATTAAGTGATATGTAATAGGAGGTAAGAAGTATCTGCTCTTTATACTGTACTTCAGCCTGTGGCTCAAGGACTGATCAATACAAAGTTATCATAAGGATGGTGGGGCAGCATATTTCAAAGTGAGGTTTCAAAGAAGTCTTTGTGCACCATCCCACATTAAGGAAGCACTGTTAGGCCACTTCATCTGATTTGCCCTTCAGGAGCCTAGAGTACTTAGGAACGTTACCATTACAAGAGAGAATTAGATGGGGTCTAGAAGGTTTTCCACTTGACCGGTGGTCAACCATGTTACAATCCTTTCATTACAATTCTGTTGTCATTTTGGTAGACAAGGAATAACATTCAGATTCAAAAATCATTTATTATTAAGGGCCTATTGTGTGTAGGAATAGGTACTTTCATAAAAAATGGCTATTCTTTAATTTGAGAAATATGTATCTTGAAAATCTATTATGTGCCAGGTTTGTGTACTGTATGGAAGATTTGATATTTGGCCTAAAATCTTGGGGAACATCCATCAAATATAAAATATGAAAGTGAGATCCTCTTAGAAAGTTATGTGTGTTTATTTTACCAAAATAATTGTGTAATCTTTCCCCATATTCCAGAATCTATAAATACTGCATAACAACAAAACAAAATGAGAGACTTTAAAAATAGGAATGTTGTTGATATTTTTATATGATTTTTCAAGCACAAAGCAGAATGAAGCAAAAATTTCTTATGGGGAAAATATACACATTTTTCCTTTACACTTCCTTTTCTTTTTCTTTTGTTCCTGCTTGAGAGTTAACAACAATGTATGGTGAATGTAACTTTGCAATATATATAATGCTTTTGTATTTTTCGTGAATTTTAATGTAAATACTCAAGTTTAAACTGAATGGATTGGATGAATCCAATTCATATATGAACGACTCATGTAATTTTGGTTCCTAGGAAACTTGTGTAACCTATTTGTTGGTAGATTCCTTTATCTTCTTCATTTGGAAGTGCTGACTTTTCAGTGCTGGCAAAGTTCTAAGAAGAGGTTAGAAAGGAATAGGCTTAGAACTCAGAAAATCTTGTTCCTGCTTCTAATTTAGGCTGTGGCATTAGCTGTGTTCCATTGTTTCGCCATATTTAGCATTGGTAAAATGTCTATTGAATAGCAATCTTCAGGAACACACTAAAAATCATTTCAAGTTTAAGGGCTTTAATAATAATAAAAGTATAAAAACAACAGTGACATAGATAATAGTAGCTAGCATTTATAGGCCAAGTATTTTATTTTATTTATTATATTTTGTTTTAGAGATGGAATCTCACTCTGTCACCCAGCCTGGAGTACAGTGACACATGATCTCAGCTCACTGTAACCTCTGCCTCCCGGGCTCAAGCAATCTTCCCACCTCAGCCTCCTGAGTAGCTGGAATTACAGGCACACACCACCATGCCTGGCTAATTTTTTGTATTTTTAGCAGAGGCAGGGTTTCAACATGTTGGTCAGGCTGGTTTCGAACTCCTGACCTCAAGTGATCCACCCGCCTCGACTTCCCAGAGTGCTGGGATTACAGGCGTGAGCCACCCTGCCCAGCAGGCCAAGTATTTTAAATACATCCTCTTGTAATTCTTACACCTCTCTGTGCTATAGGCTCTAGTATTGTCTCCACTTTGTAGCTGAGGAAACAAAAGTTTCAAGTGATTAACTGTCTTTCCCAGATCTGAATGATCTTTGCCTGTGTTATGGAGGCTCTTTTGGATTTTTGTCTCATTAGTTGGTACTTGTCCTAAATGAATAATACAGTGATAATAACAATATCTATAAATTCAAAGCTAGTGTTCATTGCCATTGTTTGAAAGATTTTATGTAAATGTGTATGTTTGTGTGTATAATATCTCTATATAAATGCTTTCCTAAATACAGTGTATAAAGTCTGATGTCATATGTAAAGACAATAAGAATATACTAAATCTGAACTGGAGACTTAAGATAATATTGTACATTTATTAGTAGCATCATGGGAGTGTTTGAAAATAACATAGTAAAAAGTTAAACAAATGGGAGGGGGAAGGGTTAAAATGGAATAGCAGTCCTTGAGATTTAGTGAGACACCAATGGGATTCTTGAGACAGTATTTTAGAAAACTCTTTCTCCCTGGTGACTTCGTTTTTCCTTGGGACTGTAACAAGCATCATTTTGTTAATAGAGCAATTTATGTTAAATCCCTTCCCGAGCCCAAGAAAACCTGGACTTTTACTTCCAGTTTATATTTCTTTCATTCTTCCAAGACCAAGGTTTGAAAAAAGCTTGAAAAGCAGGATTCAATAAATACATGAGCTTGCTAGGAATATTTAGACACTTGGTCTTGTGACTATGGCAAATCACTCACTTGAGCAGAACCCAAAGGGCTTTTATTTCCCGTTATGGGAAATACAATCTGGGTGAGATGGAGAACATTCTTTAAAGGATGATGTCTGTGGGTCACTTCAAAGTTACGCTTGCTTACCTAGGGCTCTCTCCTTAAAGAAACTTTGTTAACGTCAGCATCCATGTTTCCGTTTTTAGTTTAGAAGGCGCATTTCTCCTCCCCATTCACCCCGGCTTCCTGTTTTCGGTAGCTTTGCAGATTCGAAATGCCTCTCAGGACACAGTGTAGAGGCCAGGGACATGGTGCCAAATAGCCATGATTTAGAACAATCGAGTATTTTTCTACTTTACCAGCAGTTTGATAACTAAGGACTATAAACTTTGAATACTGAATCCAGCTCCCTATAGACTGTTCTGTTCACAATTCAACTTCTACACTGTTTTATAGAGAACAACACTGGCTTTTGCCTTTTAAAAAAAAGTAATTTCTGGTTCTTTAGAAATACTGAAACATGATATTTTCCAAATGTTTAGGAACTGTGATACAGGAGAAGACTAAGTTCACAGTATTCTTATGCATAATTTTTTTAGGGTTGCCTTTCCCTATTTATTACTTATGATAGCAAATACTCAGCTCAAATAAGTTATTTGACTATATAGATCCATTCTGGAAGGCTGAGGTGGGAGGATTGCTTGAGTCCAGTAGTTCAAGATCAGCCTGGGCAACGTGATGAAACATCATATTTACAAAAATACAAAAAAATTAGCCAGATGTGTTGACATGTGCCTGTAGTCCCAGCTATTCGAGAACCTGAGGTAGGAGGATCACTTGAGCCTGGGGAGGCCAAGGCTGCAGAGAGCTGAGATTGCACCATTGCACTGCTGGGGTGACAGAGTGAGACCTTGTATCAAAAAATAAAGAATATATATATATATTCACTACACAAAACCCCTTTATGGACTTTGTTTGTCCTGTTGATGTACAGAAGCCTTTTCTCATGAAAAAAATAAGTTCCATTTTGATATTTAAAAATGTAACAAACATTTACGGAGAGATGGCTAAGTGCCTTGCACTGCGCTAAGTGCCAAACAGTAAAAAACAGTTTCTGTGGACAAGAAGCTTCAGGCCCAGAATAGTAGCCTTCCACAAAAGCATGCTACGCTATGCTCCACTGTGTTTACTGAGATTACATTAGATATTGTAACCATAAAACACAGTGATTTCCAAAATATATTCTTAGTGGGACTGCTGCTTAAGCTGCAGTGTTTTAATAAGCAATACTACAGGAGAATGTTCTGCAGTCAAATAAATGTTTGGAAAATTCGTAATTAGGCAAAGTTAAACAGGATTCTCTTGAACTTACCTGACCTCAGAACTCTGTTCCTTAGTCTTCAGGGGCAGGATCCTGTAAAACACAAATTTTGCAAAAGTGATATGTTAACTTTTAATAATTTAGAAATTTTATTTAAAGGGGGGCTTGCTGGGCTAGAAAGTTCCAAGGTGACAGTTATCCTAGGGCTGAGAGATCTGCTATGGGACACTTTGCTGTCACTGTTGGAGAGCATCTGGTCTGTAACCTTTTACTTGACGTGTTAGCCCTCATGGAATCCCAGCTCCCAGTTTGTCCTGTTTCCTCAGCTCCCCTGCCATCCTCCAATGATAAGAGTATGAGGGAGCCAAAAGGAACACCGCAGAGTTGGGGCAGGTGTGCTCATACAATGGGTTTAGTTTGGAGAGCAGCTGGGTCAGGCATCAGCCTGTGAATCTCCTGGGATAACCCAGCTCCATGACTCTGTAATAAACCTAGACATTTGTTTTACTAAGTGAGATGCTTCCCTGAGCCTTCCTTTGTGTACAGGGACAGATTGGGACATAGCCACAGTGCTTCTCAAAAATCACCTGGAAATCTTGTTAAAATGCAGACTCCCATTCAGTATGTCAATGGTGTGGCCACAGATTCTGCATTTTTTACTCTTTGCCATGTGATGCTGACATTCCTGGTTCCTGCTAGGCAGTACTTTAAATAGCCGTATTCTATACCATAACACCTTATATAAAGGCAAATTGGTTGAATATGTATGGGAAATTTATTTCTCAAAAGCCATCTTCAAAGTTGTCCTTTAAGTAAATGCAAGGCTCATGACCCTACTACATGTGTCTCTATGGTCATGTGGCTGTGCTGTTCATACTCTTTCACCCAAATCTGTCATTGCATTGGTCAGGGAAACCCTCATCTTATGCTTTGTATTCAGTTCTCTCTTTTTCACTTCACACTGTTATTCACATCTGCCCACTTGTCCCCAATCTTTAATTAGCCCATCTCTTCCTTCCAATTTGGATGCATCAAATTTTCAAGATTTAAAGATAACTTTTTACAGCTGGGCGCGATGGCTCCCACCTGTAATCCCAGCACTTTGGGAGGCCGAGGCAGGTGGATCACCTGATGTCAGGCGTTCGAGACCATTCTGGCCAACATGGTGATACCCTGTCTCTACCAAAAATGCAAAAATTAGCCAGGCGTGGTGGCACCCGCTTATAGTCCCAGCTACTCGGGAGGCTGATGCAGGAAAATCACTTGAATCTGGGAGTTGTAGGTTGCAGTGAGCCAAGACCACACCACTGCACTCCAGCCTGGGTGACAGAGCAAGACTCTGTCTCAAAAAAGGTAATAATAATAATAATAAATACAAAAATTAGCCGGGCATGGTGGCACCTGCCTGTAGTCCCAGCTACTCAGGAGGCTGAGGCAGAAGAATTGCTTGAACCCGGGAGGCAGAGGTTGCAGCGAGCCTAGATTGCACCACTGCACTCCAGCCTGGGCAACAGAGTGAGATTCTGTCTGAAAAAAAAGGTAAATTTTTACTAAAAATTTTCCCCAATTGAGTCAAACTATCCCAATCCATATCTCAGGGGCTCAACCAGTGTGCATATGGAAATATTACATGTATTAACTTTTTTGTAGTCTATAGTGTATTCTATGTAAGCCAGACATTTGCGTAGATAATATTTACTATGAGGAAATAATAGATTTTCAACTGTAATTCTCTTGTGGATAAATTTCTTCGACTTAGAGAAGTATGTCAGAATTACATCTTAATTAGGCAGAATGAGTCAGGAGTATCATGTTGCAGGTAACAGTGGGAGGTAATGGTTTGTACCATGGCTTCTGGAACCACACACAGACTTGATTTGAATACCAGAATTTACAGTCTATGTGACCTAGGCAATTTATCTCAACTTCTCTATATAAAGGGAATACCCAAGGGAGTATTTATTTCTTCATATTACATGTTCAATAAATCTTAGAACAACATTTTCTGTTTTGCAGAGAATAGTTAATATAGGCCTGTGATTGTAAAAATATAGCATGGCAAATTGCACTTTACCATCAATTTCATAACGTTGTACACAAGGATAAGGTGCTGAGTGAATAGACTCGTGATTAATTGATAAATATACATCCTTGAAAGCTAGAGAATATGATCCTGAAGTCTTTGCTTTATAAAGCTATAATATTTGTTTTCTAATTAAAAAATAAGATTATTATCTATGTTTACAAAGCACCAAATAGAACTCTTGTGCTTTTAAAATAAGTATTTTTTTTTGAATGAGAAGATTCTTATTAACAAAACTCCAAGCAAAATAACCTATGACCTTTGTAATTATCAAGTTTATTTTCTATAAGGTGTGAAACATTAAACTAGATAACTCTTATTGGCTATAATTAATATATACAGCATCTTTTAAAGTATTATTAATTCTGAAGCTTGTTTGTATGTCTGTTTGAAATCTAGAGAGAGTTTGAATGCAGATCCAAAACCTCAGGTTTTTTTTCCCACAGCTTTGCCTCTATTTTAACTTCTGTCGTTGACAAATCCTTGTATCTTTTTTTTTTGGGGGGGACGGAGTTTCGCTCTTGTTACCCAGGCTGGAGTGCAATGGCGCGATCTCGGCTCACCGCAACCTCCGCCTCCTGGGTTCAGGCAATTCTCCTGCCTCAGCCTCCTGAGTAGCTGGGATTACAGGCACGTGCCACCATGCCCAGCTAATTTTTTGTATTTTTAGTAGAGACGGGGTTTCACCGTGTTGACCAGGATGGTCTCAATCTTTTGACCTCGTGATCCACCCGCCTCGGCCTCCCAAAGTGCTGGGATTACAGGCTTGAGCCACCGCGCCCGGCCAATCCTTGTGTCTTAAATTTGTTTGGTTGCTCAAGGCTTGGTTCCCCAAGTTTAAGCTGTTAACCCGTTGAGGGGAGTCAGGATGTGAGAAAGGTAATTATAGGACAAGCTCATGGAGTTCGCGTGTGAATTTTGGTCCTGAAGAAGATCCTGGATATGGATAGCTCCAAGGGAGGGAGATGCTAAAGGAAAACAGGAATAGGAAAGAACACATTATGTATATCTAGGAAAGTAAAGAGCTTGGGATTAGTGAAGTGCCCATAGGATAGAATGGAGAAAGGTAAACACAATGGAACAAGTAAGTAAACTTGTTCAATTGGTAAACTTCCACGTGATGGTGAGATTTGAATGTCCTGCTAAAGTTTGCACTTTGAGTCTTGCTAATTAGAGAAATCACATGATGAAATATGTTTTAGTGATATTATCTAGGCATTTGGGTGTGCAAGAATGGCTTGAGTCTAGGAGAGATTGAAAGCAGGAACTCATTTAGAAGTCAGCTGAATCAATGCAGTGTGAGGTCAGAAGTGGTATCCTAGACAAATAGCTGTGGCAATAAAGAGGGCAGGATAAGAGAGGAAAAGCAATTGTATTAAAAGAATCAGGGCATTCTCTTTTGTTTGTTTGCATTTGTGGAAGTAGAAGAATGGGAGAAATCTACCCTAATTGGAGGATGCAAGCCCAATGAACCAGCAGAATCGTGTCACAAATGGCAAGGCAAAGAGATGATTTGTTTGCTTTTAGATATGTTGCTTTGAGATAATTCCAGAATCTTTAAATTGAGATGCTTTGCTTTCAGTTGACTATCTGTCACCTAAGAAGGGCAAGGAATAAAATGAAGAAGAAATATAAAGAGGGCCCGGGCATGGTGGCTCACGCCTGTAATCCCAGTACTTTGGGAGGCCGAGGCGGGTGGATCACGAGGTCAAGAGATCGAGACCATCCTGGTCAACATAGTGAAACCATGTCTCTACTAAAAATACAAAAAATTAGCTGGGCATGGTGGCTCGTGCCTGTAATCCCAGCTACTCAGGAGGCTGAGGCAGGAGAATTGCCTGAACCCAGGAGGTGGAGGTTGCAGTGAGCCGAGATCACGCCATTGCACTCCAGCCTGGGTAACAAGAGCGAAACTCTGTCTCAAAAAAAAAAGAAGAAATATAAAGAAGAGGTGCTTGTACTGTACATACTGTACAACCATGTAAATTTTATTTTCTTTTTTTTTGTTTTTTGTTTTTTTGAGATGGAGTCTCACTCTGTCACCCAGGCTGGAGTGCAGTGGTGTGATTTCCGCTCACTGCGACCTCTGCTCCTGGGTTCAAGTGATTCTCCTGCCTCAGCCTCCCGAGCAAGTAGGACTACAGGTGCGCACCACCATGCCCAGCTAATTTTTGTATTTTTAGTAGAGACGGAGTTTCACCATTTTGGCCAGGCTGGTCTCGAACCCCTGACCTTGTGATCCACTCGCCTCAGCGTACCAAAGTGCTGGGATTACAGGCATGAGCCACCATGTCTGGCCAACCATGCAAATTTTCTAATGAGATAAATTGAAAAAGAGGATACAGGGAGCTAAGGATGGGATCATGGAAAGGAGTAAAGAACTGGAGACAGGAGGAGGAATGGTCGTGAGGTAGGAGATGAATCAGACAGAAGGCAAAGTGAAAGAATCTCTTTCTTTTGTTTTAATAAAAAAATTTTGGATACTTGTAACTATTCAGAATGTCAACAAAAGAGCTGCGACTTTTTTGGTAATTAAAGTGGTATTCAATTAACAGAACAATAATTTCACAGAAGATGCATCAGAGACACTGAAAATGAAAAAAACTACTATCACCATATATAACTAATTAGTGCTGTGCACGAACAAGAACCTGCTTTAAATTTCGTGTCAATTTACAGCTCCAAAACTGTACGAGGTAAGGTTAGTGGCTATTGAGAATACCACCAAGACAGGGCTATTTAAAGACACAGTGGGTAGCGTGTTAATTATACAAAAAAAGACACTGTATAATTTAAAAACAAATCTTACATAGCATTACATTTCAATTTTTTTCTTTTTTTTCTGGTTTTCAAGTTTCTTTTTGTATGTATGTGTATATATATAATATATATATATATATATATATATATATATATAATTGCACTTTAGATTCTGGGGTACATGTGAAGAACATGCAGGATTGTTGCATGGGTACATACATGGCAATGTGGTTAGCTACCTCCATCCGCATCACCTATATCTGGCATTTCTCCCATGTTATCCCTCCCCAACTCCCTACCAACTGCTGTCCCTCCCCCAGTTCCCCCCAACAGACCCCAGTGTGTAGTGCTCCCCTCCCTGTGTCCATGTAATCTCATTGTTCAACACCTGCCTATGAGTGAGAAAATTTGGTGTTTGATTTTCTGTTCTTGTGTCAGTTTGCTTAGAATGATGGTTTCCAGGTTCATCCATGTCCCTACAAAGGACACGAACTCATCGTTTTTTATGGCTGCATAGTATTCCATGGTGTATATGTGCCACATTTTCCCTGTCCAGTCTATCATCGATGGGCATTTGAGTTGGTTCCAGGTCCTTGCTATTGTAAACAGTGCCACAATGAACATATGTGTGCATATGTCTTTATAATAGAACAATTTATAATCCTTTGGATATATACCCAGTAATGGGATTGCTGGATCAAATGGAATTTCTATTTCTAGGTCCTTGAGGTGTCACCACACTGTCTTCCACAGTGGTTGAACTAATTTACACTCCCATCAACAGTGTAAAAATTTTCCTATTTCTCCACATCCTCTCCAGCATCTGTTGTCTCCAGATTTTTAAATGATCGCCATTCTAACTGGCATGAGATGGTATCTCAATGTGGTTTTGATTTGCATTTCTCTCATGACCAGTGATGATGATCATTTTTTCATATGTTTTTTGGCCTTATACATGTTTTCTTTTGAAAAGAATCTGTTCGTATCCTTCGCCCACTTTTGAATGGGTTTGTTTTTTTCTTGTAAATCTGTTTTAGTTCTTTGTAGATTTTGGATATAAGTCTTTTGTCAGAGGTGTAGATTGCAAAAATTTTTCCCCATTCTGTTGGTTGTTGGTTCCCTCTAATGATTGTTTCTGTTGCTGTGCAGAAACTCTGGAGTTTAATTAGATCCCATTTGTCTATTTTGGCTTTTGCTGCCATTGCTTTTGGTGTTTTAGTCATGAAGTCCTCGCCTATGCCTATGTCCTGAATGGTTTTGCTAGGTTTTCTTCTAAGGTTTTTATGGTGTTAGGTCTTATGTTTAAGTCTTTAATCCATCTGGAGTTAATTTTAGTGTAAGGTGTCAGGAAGGGGCCCAGTTTCTGCTTTCTGCACATGGCTAGCCAGTTTTCCCAACACCATTTATTAAACAGGGAATCCTTTCCTCATTGCTTGCTTTTGTCAGATTTGTCAAAAAGCAGATGTTTTTTGATGTGTGGCATTCCCTCCAAGGCCTCTGTTCTGTTCTATTGGTCTATATCTCTGTTTTGGTACTACTACCATGCTGTTTTGATTACTGTAGCCTTGTAGTATAGTATGAAGTCAGGAAGCTTGATGCCTCTAGCTTTGTTCTTTTTGCTTAGAATTGACTTGCCTATGTGGGCTCTCTTTTGGTTCAATGTGAAGTTTAAGGTGGTTTTTTTCAGTTCTGTGAAAAGGGTCATAGGTAGCTTGATGGGGATAGCATTGAATCTATAAATTACTTTGGGCAATATGGCCATTTTCACAATATTGATTCTTCCTAACCATGAGCATGGAATGTTTTTCCGTCTGTTTGTGTCCTGTCATATTTCCTTGAGCAGTATTTTGTAGTTTTCCTTGAAGAGGTCCTTTACATCCTTTGTTAGTTGTATTCCTAGGTTTTTTATTCTCTTTGTAGCAATTGTGAATGGCAGTTAGTTTTCGATTTGGCTCTCTTTAAGTCTATTATTGGTGTATAGGAATGCTTGTGATTTCTGCACATTGATTTTGTGTCCTGAGACTTTGCTGAAGTTGCTTATCAGTTTAAGGAGATTTTGGGCTGAGATGATGGGGTCTTCTAAATATACAATCATGTCATCTGCAAATAGAGACAATTTGACTTCCTCCTTTCCTAATTGAATACCCTTTATTTCTTTTTCTTGCCTGATTGCTCTGGCTAGAACTTCCAATATTATATTGCATAGGAGGGGTGAGAGAGGGCATCCTTGTCTAGTGCCAGATTTCAAAGGGAATGCTTCCAGTTTTTGCCCATTCAGTATGATATTGGCTGTGGGTTTGTCGTAAATAGCTTTTATTATTTTGAGATACGTTCTGTTGATACCTAGTTTACTGAGAGTTTTTAGCATAAAGGGCTGTTGAATTTTGTTGAAGGCCTTCTCTGAATCTATTGACATAATCATGTGGTTTTTGTCTTTGGCTCTTTTTATGTGGTGGATTACATTTATAGACTTGTGTATGTTGAACCAGCCTTACATCCCCAGGATGAAGCCTACTTGACTGTGATGTATAAGCTTTTTGATGTGCTATTGCATTCGGTTTGCCAGTATTTTATTGAAGATTTTTGCATATATGCTTATTATGGATATTGGCCTGAAGTTTTCTTTTCTTGTTGAGTCTCTGCCAGGTTTTGGTATCAGGATGATGTTGGTCTCATAAAATGACTGGGGAAAGATTCCTTCTGTTTGGATTGTTTGGAATAGTTTCAGAAAGAGTGGTACCAGCTCTTCTCTTTATGTCTGGTAGAATTCAGCTGTGAACCCATCTGGACCTGGACTTTTTTTGGTTGTTAGGCTATTAATTGCTGCCTCAACTTCAACCCTTGTTATTGGTCTATTCAGGGTTTCACCTTCTTCCTTGTTTAGACTTGGGAGGGTGCAAGTGTCCAGGAATTTATTCATTTCTTCAGAAATTTATAATGAATAAATAAATTTAATTCATTTATTTGTTATAGTGTTGTTTGTAGTAATCTCCGATGGTGGTCTGTATTTCTGTGGAATCGGTGGTGATATGCCCTTTGTTGTTTTTTATTGCATCTATTTGATTCTTCTCTCTTTTCTTTTTTATTAATCTGGCTAGTGGTCTGTCTATTTTGTTGATCTTTTCAAAAAACCAGCTCCTGGATTTATTAATTTTTTGAAGGCTTTTTGTGCCTCTATCTCCTTCAGTTCTGCTTTCATCTTAGTTATTTCTTGTCTTCCGCTAGCTTTTGAGTGTTTTTGATCTTGCTCCTCTAGCTCTTTCAATTTTGATGATAGGATGTCGATTTTAGATCTTTCCTTGCTTCTCATGTGGGCATTTCTTGCTATAAATTTCCCTCTAGACACTGCTTTAAATGTGCCCCAGAGATTCTGGTATGTTGTGTCTTTGTTCTCATTGGTTTTGAAGAACATCTTTATTTCTGCCTTTATTTCATTGTTTATCCAGTCAACATTCAAGAGCCAGTTGTTCAGTTTCCATGTA
>NW_022436946.1:17080175-17159518 GCF_009761245.1 Sapajus apella | reverse complement strand
TTAGATCTTTCCTTGCTTCTCATGTGGGCATTTCTTGCTATAAATTTCCCTCTAGACACTGCTTTAAATGTGCCCCAGAGATTCTGGTATGTTGTGTCTTTGTTCTCATTGGTTTTGAAGAACATCTTTATTTCTGCCTTTATTTCATTGTTTATCCAGTCAACATTCAAGAGCCAGTTGTTCAGTTTCCATGAAGTTGTGCGGTTCTGAGTTAGTTTCTAAATCCTAAGTTCTAATTTAATTGCACTGTGGTCAGAGAGACTGTTTGATATCATTTCTGTTCTTTTGCATTTGCTGGGGAGTGATTTACTTCCAATTATGTGGTCAATTTTAGAGTAGGTGTGATGTGGTGCTAAGAAGAATGTATATTCTGTGGATTTGGGGTGGAGAGCTCTGTAAATGTCTATTAGGTTTGCTTGGTCCAGATCTGAGTTCAAGTCCTGGATATCCTTATTAATTTTCTGTCTTGTTGATCTGTCTAATGTCGACAGTAGAGTGTTAAAGCCTCCCATTATTATTGTGTTGGAGTCTAAGTCTCTTTGCAGGTAATTAAGAACTTGCTTTATGTATCTGGGTGCTCCTGTATTGGGTGCGTATATATTTAGGATTGTTAGCTCTTCTTGTTGCATTGATCCTTTTACCATTATGTAATGCCCTTCTTTGTCTCTTTTAATCTTTGTTGGTTTAAAGTCTATTTTATCAGAGACTAGGATTGCAACTTCTGCTTTTTTTTTGCTCTCCATTTGCTTGGTACATCTTCCTCCATCCCTTTATTTTGAGCCTATGTGTATCCTTGCATGTGAGATGAGTTTCTTGGATACAGCACATCAATGGGTTTTGATTTTTTATCCAATTAGCCAGCCTGTGTCTGTTGATTGGGGCATTTAGCCCATTTACATTTAAGTTTAATATTGTTATGTGTGAATTTGATCCTGCCATTTTGATGCTAGCTGGTTGTTTTGCCAATTAGTTGATGCAGTTTCTTCATTGTGTC
The DNA here is from genome assembly GCF_009761245.1 of Sapajus apella. Lineage (NCBI taxonomy): Eukaryota > Metazoa > Chordata > Mammalia > Primates > Cebidae > Sapajus > Sapajus apella. Next base: position 17,158,524 of record NW_022436946.1, on the reverse strand, counting down.
AATGCTCTTTACCATTTGGTACATTTTTGGAATGGTTGGTACTGGTTGTTCCTTTCTATGTTTACTGCTTCTTTCAGGAGCTCTTGTAAGATGGGCCTGGTGATGATGAAATCTCTGAGCAATTGCTTGTTCGTAAAGGATTTTATTTCTCCTTTGCTTATGAAGCTTAGTTTGGCTGGATATGAAATTCTAGGCTGAAAGTTCTTTTCTTTAAGCATGTTGAATATTTGCTCGCACTCTCTTTTGGCTTGTAGAGCTTCTGCCAAGAAATCTGCTGTGAGTCTGATGGGCTTCCCTTTGTGGGTAACCCGACCTTTCTCTCTGGCTGCCTTTCGCATTTTTTCCTTCATTTCAACCCTGGTGAATTTGACAATTATGTGCCTTGGGGTTGCTCTTCTTGAGGAGTATCTCTGTGGTGTTCTCTATATTTCTTGGACTTGAATATTGGCCTGCCTTGCTAGATTGGGGAAGTTCTCCTGGATAATATCCTGAAGAGTGTTTTCCAGCTTGAATTCATTCTCTCCGTCACATTCAGGCACACCTATCAAACGTAGACTAGGTCTTTTCACATAATCCCATATTTCTTGGAGGCTTTGTTCATTTCTTTTTTCTCTTTTTCCTCTAATCTTGCCTTCTCATTTTATGTCATTGAGTTGACCTTCAATCTCTAATATCCTTTCTTCTGCTTGGTCAATTTGGCTATTGAAACTTGTGTATGCTTCACGAAGTTCTTGTGTTGTGTTTTTCAGCTCCATTAATTCATTTATATTTTCCTCTAAGCTGTTTATTTTTGTTAACGTTTCATCAAACCTTTTTTTCAAGGTTCTTAGTTTCTTTGCATTGGGTTAGAACATGTTCCTTTAGCTCAGAGAAGTTTGTTATTACCCACTTTCTGAAACCTGTTTCTGTCAGTTCATCAGACTCATTCTCCATCCAGCCTTGCTCCCTTGCTGGTGAGGAGTTGTGATCTCTTGGAGGAGAGGTATTCTGGTGTTGGATATTTTTATCCTTTTTGTGCTGGTTTCTTCCCATCTTTGTAGATTTATCTACCTGTGGTCTTTGTAGTGGGTGACTTTCAGATGGGGTCTCTGAGTGGATGTCCTTTTTGTTGCTGATGAAGTTATTTCTTTCTGTTTTTCAGTTTTCTTTCTAACAGTCAGGCCCCTTTGCTGTAGGACTGCTAGAGATCCACTCCAGACCCTGCTTGTCTGGGGATCACCTGCAGGAGCTGCAGAACAGTAATGGTTGCTGCCAGTTTCTTCTTCTGTTATCTTTGTCCTACAAGGTTACCTGCCAGATGTCAGCCTGAGCTCTCCTTTATCAGGTGTCTCTTTGGATATATGGGGGTTGGGGAGTTGCTTAAGGAGACAGTCTATCCCTTATAGGAGCTCAAGTGCTGAGCTGTGAGCTCTGTTGTTCCATTCAGAGCTACTGGGCAGGTACATTTAAGTCTGCTGCAGTGGAACTCGTAACCACCTGTTCATCCCAGGTGCTCTGTCCTAGGAAGCCAAGTTCCTGACGTTCTGCCCTTTTTTCAGAGATGCCCTGCCCAGCAAGGAGGTACCCTAGTCACAGTCTGCCAGCAGAGGCGTTGCTGAGCTGCTATGGGCTCTGCCCAGCTGCTGTGTGAACTTCCTTGCAGTTTTGTTTATAGAGGTATAGTTAGAATTGCCTGGGTAATGGCAGTCTGCCTCAGTAATGGCAGACTGTCTCTGTAATGGCAGACTGACTTGGTAGTGGTGGACTGCCTCAGTAATGGTGGACGCCGTCCCCCCACAGAGCTGGACCATCCTGAGTCCAGCTGTGCTTGCTGTGAAACTCTCAATCCAGAGCATTTCAGATTGCTGGTCTTTGTGGGAGTGGGGCTCACTGAGCCACATCACCTGGCTCCCTGTTTCAGCCCACTTTTTTTTCAGTTGAATGGGTGACTGTCTCTCAGGTGTTCCAGGCACCAGCTGAAAGAACGGCCAGATTTGTCTGAGTTTTTGTGTGGAGACCCGCTGTGCTGGCTGAAACAGCCGTGCTGCAGACTTGCGGCACTTTTCCACCTGGGAATATCCTGGTCTGTAGGCAGTAAAAATTCATTTGGAAATGCAGTGACCGCTCACCTTCTGTGTTCTTGCTGGGAACTGCACTCCAGAGCTGTTCCTATTCAGCCATCTTGGATCGTCTCCTCAATTTTTTTCTTTAAAAGAAATGAGTTGTGTACAGGAGGGTTAAATCTTTTATAGACAAGAAAAAACTGTACAAGAACCAACTTGTTCAGCATCATCTTCTTCTTAATCTTCATCCTCTTAATCTTCCTCCTCCTCATCCTCTTTATTGTCCTTCTTTTTCTTGCCTGTCTCAGCCTTGGCAATGCCCTCTTTCACTGCGTCAGGTTTTTCTTTAGCTTGGTGTGCAGCAATATCCTTTTCATATTTTTCCTTCAGCTTCGCAACCTTCTTTTCCTAAGGCTGCTTGTCATTTGCAGCTGTGCCATTCCACAGCTTTTCCAGCTTATTGTGGAATAAGTTGGTTCTCGTACAGTTTTTCTTCACAACACCACCAATGGATAGGCCAGGATGGATGTTCTCCTTTGATTCTTTGGTGATACTCAGAACAGAAAAAGAAAAAGGCCAAAGGAGGCTTTTTGGATGCTTTGGGATCCTTGAATTTCCTTTTTGTTTCCCCGTTAGGAGGGATACAGGTTTTCATTTCTCTTTCATAACAGGCCATGTTTGTCTCTGCCATATCTTCACATTTTTCTTTCTCTTTAGCAGGCATGGTCTTCCACCTCTCTGAGCACATCTTAGAAATTCTGAGAAATTGACTGAAACATCTTGGTGCTGCTTCTTGCACTCCTCAACAAGTTTGCACAAAAATGCTGTGAAGACATTTTGCCTCTCAGCTTCATAGGATCTCCTTTGCCCATGTTTTGGTATTTTTCCTCAGCAAGGCACAGAGCTGCCCTGCGCTGGTTCAGCCCTCACTTGCCCTGGTGCTATCTCTGTGGAGCTCAATGTACTGCAATGGCGGTGAGAGTGAGAGCCAGACACAGCCTCCCTGGAAGAGTTTCTTGAATGCTGAATAATTAATAGTACACCATGCAGCAGAGAACTAGGAAACAGGTTCCCAGGGAAGACTGTGTCCTCTTTAAATTTACAGCTTTCCTCTCAATATTTATGCACACATTGCTACATGAAGTAAACATTGGTATAAACATTAAAATATTTATCATGGAATAAATTTACATAAATAGTAATAAAAATAAAACAAGATTACTCATTTTTGATTAATTACATTTATGTGAGAAAATAAGTACACTCTTTTTAGCAAATTGCAAAGAAATTGATATCCATAGCTGTAGTGTAAAGATCATAATAAAAATTACATAATATACTGAGCTACTGCAATCACAAAAGCATGTATATGATGATGTGGATGAACCACCCATACTTCTAAGATCAGTCTCTTCACTAGAAGTGGATAGGATCAATCTCATTCACTCTCCTTCTGCAAGAATAGATCCCACCACTTTTTTGCTTTTTTTTTCTTATCTTTTCTTTTTCTTTAGAGACAGGGTCTCTCACTCTGTTGCCAAGGCTGGAGTACAGTGGTGCCATCATAGATCACTGCAGCCTCAAACTCCCAGGCTCAAGTAATCTTCCTGTGTCAGCCTCCCAAATAGCTGGGATGACAGGTGTGTGCCACCACACCGAGCTAATTCTTAACATTTTTTAGAGATAGGGGTCTTGCTATGTTGTCCAGTCCCATCTCAAACTCCTGGCCTCCAACCATCCTCTAGCCTTAGCCTCCCAAAAACTGGGATTACAGGCATGAGCCATGGTGCCTGGCCCAATTCTTTGCTTTCTAATGGGCCATTTCTATCAACAAATAAAAATGCTATTTAATTTAACCTGTTATTATTTTTCTCAGCTTATTTTTTCTCTTTCAATTTTTGCCCATTTTCTCTGCTTACTGAAGTAGTTCTCAAAAAATGTGACTTAACCTGCTGACTTCAATTCCTCTTTCCCCGTTGCTTCTTGATCCATGCTAAACAGTCTTTCATTCCTGTCATTTCATTCCATCACAACAGCTTCTGTCAAAGTCACCAGTGACTTCCATATTGCTAAATCTGTCAGTCTCTCAGTCTTCCTGTTACTCAACCTATCAGTAGCTTTTGACACAGGCATTCACTTCTGGGAAATATTTTCTTCATGTTATAAACCACACATAACATGGCCCAAACAACTAACCTTTCAAATGTGCTCCTCCTCCCATGGTAAATGGCAACTCTATCATCCCCTCTGCTTAGGGAAAAAACTGTGTTGTTACCCTTGACTTCTTTCTTTCTCTGAAGCCCCACATTCAATCTGTTAGAAAACCCTACTGGCTCTACAATAAAAATATCTCCAGGAATATGGACCCTTCTACTCCTGATGGAAGGTGCTATCATCTCCCCCTTTGGTTATTACAAGTTTCCCAATTCATTTCCTTGTTTCCACCTTGTCCCTTCCTATGGTCTGTTCTATACAATAGCCAGGGATTCTTTTAAGCAGTTGTTATATAATAAAATTTCTTTGTTTGAAATTCTCCAGTAACCTCCCATGTAATTCAGAGTAAAAGCCAAACTCCTTTTGATGGCCTATAAGATCCTATATAACCCAGTGCCTCCTACTTCTCTGATCCCGATGTTCCCCATAACATTGATATGCTCACCTTAGGAATACTGAAGTTGATGTGACCTTTGCTTTGGACATCCACGTGGCTCACTGTCTCAATTCTTTTAGGAATCTGCTCAAATTTTATCTTTTCAGTGGGACCCTTCTTGACCTGCTTATTTAAAATGATAAGTCCTGGCCCCTTATGCCCCTAATCCTATACCATACTTTATTTTTCTTTTCTGCACTTGCTACCTTATGACAACTTATATCTTTTATATGAAATCCATTGGAGTAGGAGGTTTTTTTTTTTTTTTTCATTCTGGTATCCAAGCACTAGAACTGGTTTTGGCCCATAATAGGCACTCAATATATATGAATGAATTAAAATAAAAACAAAATTAGCCTAATTTGACTTAATAAAATTGCTTGCATTCACTTTATATTGAACATCTGGAAAGTTGTTTGTATTGACCTTAGAGTATTTTAGATTCCAATCTAGTGATAATCCAATGATGTATTTCAAGTGTTTTAGGAAATATTAGTTTCAATGGGAGTATTACTTTATGGAAAGCAATCTACATTTGTAGTAAATGCATCAAGAAACTAATATATGTGAGAAGGTCCTGGAATGGATTATCAGTGATTATCAGCTTCATAACCGTGCTCTCCTGGCTATAAATATGTCTCACTTCCCATAGTCAATGATTTAATGAGAGGCAGTGTGGTCAAATGAAAAGAATCTGAAATTTTAAGTCTGAAGTCTAGGCTACCCCTCATTAATTGGGTGACCTTGCATAAATTGCTTAACTTTTGGGGGATATTTTCTTCCTTTATAAAAATGGTAACAACAGTGAGTTGACTGTAACAATTAAATGAATCCTAAGAAACTTGCTGAGAGCAGGTACTTTGTTTTGTTCATTGTTAGATTCTCAGGGATTGTCACATGTGAACAGTGAGTGGCATATAGTATGATAAATAAAATAAATATTTGTTGAATGAATGAAAGAATAATGTGTGCAAAGAACCCGGACAAGAGCCTGGCACAATGTAGGTGCTCAAAAAATGGTAGTACAAGCAAAATGTCTCTTGTCTGTAATCCTAGCATTTTGAGATGCTAAGGCAGGAGGATTGCTTGAAACCATGAATTTGAGACCATCCTGGGTAACATAGGGAGATACCGTCTCTACAAAAAATATAATGATTAGGCAGGTGTGGTGGTGAGTGCCTGCAATCCCAGCTACTTGGGAGGCTGACATGTGAGGATGGTTTGAGCTGGGGAGGTTGAGGCTGCCGTGAGCCGCTGCACTCCAGCCTAAGTAATAAAGCAAGACTGTCTCAAAAAAAAAAGGTAGCTATTATAATAGGTATTAGTAAATTAACTTGTTTTCTTTAGTTATGTTATATTTGAGAGCATAGAGTAGATTCTAGCTGACTTCAGCTGTTTATTCTTCTTTAGATAGATTTGAAGATGTTTGATTGAGCTTACAGAATATTTATATATATATATATATATAATATATATATATATATTATTGCATTTTAGGTTCTGGGGTACATGTGAAGAACATGCAGGATTGTTGCATAGGTACATATATGGCAATGTGGTTTGCTGCCTCCATCCCCATCACCTATATCTGGCATTTCTCCCTATGTTATCCCTCCCCAACTCCCTACCTCACACTGTCCCTCCCCTAGTCCCATCCCCAACAGACCTCAGTGTGTAATGCTCCCCTCTCTGTGTCCATGTATTCTCATTGTTCAACACCCACCTATGAGTGAGAACATTTGGTGTTTGATTTTCTGTTCTTGTGTCAGTTTGCTGAGAATGATGGTTTCCAGGTTCATCCATGACCCAATAAAAGACATGAACTCTTTGCTTTTATGGCTGCAGTCTATCATCGATGGGCATTTGGGTTCTTTCCAGGTCTTTGCTATTGTAAACAGTATACAATGAACATATATGTGCATGCATCCTTATAATAGAATGATTTATAATCCTTTGGATACATACCCAGTAATGGGATTGCTGGATCAAATGGAATTTCTACTTCTAGGTCTTTGAGGAATCACCACACTGTCTTCCACAATGGTTGAACTAATTTACACTCCCACCAACAGTGTAAAAGTGTTCCTATTTCTCCACATCCTCTCCAGCATCTGTTGTCTCCAGATTTTTTAATGATTGCCGTTCTAACTGGCATGAGATGGTATCTCAATGTGGTTTGGATTTGCATTTCTCTGATGACCAGTGATGATGAGCATTTTTTTCATATGTTTATTGGCCCCATATATGTCTTCTTTTGAAAGGTGTTCATATCCTTCGCCCACTTTTGAATGGGTTTGTTTGTTTTCTTCTTGTAAATCTGTTTTAGTTCTTTGTAGATTCTGGATATTAGCCCTTTGTCAGATGGGTAGATTGCAAAAATTTTTTCCCATTCTGTTGGTTGCCGGTTCACTCTTGTGATTGTTTCTGTTGCTGTGCAGAAACTCTGGAGTTTAATTAGATCCCATTTGTCTGTTTTGGCTTTTGTTGCCAATGCTTTTGGTGTTTTAGTCATGAAGTCCTTGCCTATGCCTATGACCTGAATGGTTTTGCCTAGGTTTTCTTCTAAGGTTTTTATGGTGTTAGGTCTTATGTTTAAGTCTTTAATCCATCTGGAGTTAATTTTAGTGTAACGTGTCAGGAAGGGGTCCAGTTTCTACTTTCTGCACATGACTAGCTAGTTTTCCCAACACCATTTATTAAACAGGGAATCCTTTCCCCATTGCTTGTTTTTGTCAGGTTTGTCAAAGAGCAGATGTTTATAGATGTGTGGTGTTGCCCTTGAGGCCTCTGTTCTGTTCCATTGGTCTATATCTCTGTTTTGGTATCAGTACCATGATGTTTTGATTACCTTGATTACCTTTTTGATTACCTTGTAGTATAGTTTTTTTCAGGATTTTTAAATAAACTTTTTCTCATAATGGAGGAAGAGTGCATATATGGCTTGGTATCCTGTTTTTCTCACTCAATATTTTATTATATAAAGTTTCTTATGTCATTAAACTTTTTATATACCTCGCTAGTAATGTCATAATATTCTATTCATGGATGTGCCATGTAGCAAAAGTTTTGCTTACATATCCCCTAACAGTGGACATTGAAATCGTTTCTTGTATTACTTGATTATAACTGCATTATGTGACAATGTACATTTCTGGTGTATAACCTTTGTCCAAGTTTTGGTTATTCTCATGGAATAAATTTCCAGAAACATAATTACTTGATTAAAGGTTGTTCACTCTTCATGTTTCTGAAACCATTTCAAATTTTCTTTCCAAGATTCTTGTACCACTTGAGAAGTTCTTCAACAATGAAAAGATGTCTCTTCTGGCACCTTTGCAGTATTAAGCATAACCACTAAAAACAAAACAAAACAAAACAAATAAAGAAAACTGCTAATTTTTATAGGGGAAAATAATCTTTCATTTTCTTTCATGACTAGTGAGATTGACGTCATTTTCTTAGATATGATTTTCTCATATATTATTAGTCACTTGAAGTTTTTCTGGGGAGCATCTGTTTGCATCATTTTTCCTTTTGGGGTTTTCTAATGTTTTCCTGAATAACTTTTACGAATCTTTTGTTTGTTAAAAATATAACCATTTGCCATGTAACTTAGAAGTATCTTTTTTAAACATGTAGATGCTTTACACTTTTAACTCATTAAATCTAATGTTCTTTTGGTTTTCAACTTTATTTTTTCCTTTCAACTTTTTGTTTTAAAATTTCCAAACTCAGAAAAAATGAAAGAAAAATCCAATGAGCCCTCTATACTCTTTACTTAGATTGCACCAGCTGATAAAATTTTGTCACATTTTCTCCCCTCTCTGTCTTACATATATGATACATACATATACATATATGTGTATATGTTTGTGTATATATACATATTTGAGAGAGATGTATTTATTATTGTTGAACTATTTGAAAGTAAGCTTCAGACATCATAACACTGGGCTGCTCTCTTCTTCGTTGTGCATGTAGTAAGAATATGAACATTCTCCTATAAATTATAATACCATTAAAACACTTAAGACAATTCACAAAAATTACATAATATCTTTTTAAAAATTAGTTAATTAATTATTTTTGAGATGGAGTTTTGTTCTTGTTGTCCAAGCTGGAGTGCAGTGATGTGATCCTGGCTCACTGCAACCACCGCCTTCTAGGTTCAAGGGATTCTTCTGCCTCAGCTTGCTGGGATTACAGGTGCCCTCCACCATGCCCAGCTAATTTTTGTATTTTTGGTAGTGGCGGGGTTTCACCATGTTTGCCAGGCAGATCTCGAACTCCTGACCTCAGATAATCTACCCACCTCGGCCTCCCAAAGTGTTGGGATTACAGGCATAAGCCACTGTGCCTGGCCAAAAATTACATAATATCTAATATTCAGTTCATATTTGAATTTTTCCGATTGCTCCTCAAATAAGCCATTATTTTATAGTCTTTTACTACTTTATCCAAAATCCAGTTAGGTTTCATCATTGCATCTTTTGCATGACTCTTTAGTTTATTGAAGATTGTTTTTAAAATTTGTTTAAGAATGTCCTTTTTAGAGAAGAGATTAAATGGATTTCAACTATATTTTCTAGTAGTTTAAAGTTTCTTTTTGTAATAACACACTTTTATATTGAACTGCAATTTATTTGGGTTATGGTTTCTGCTGGATGTCTCAGATTGTTTTTCTTTCTAAATAGCTTATTTCGTTCCAGCAAAACTGTCTTAGGATCTGGTCCATTGATATTATACCAATTCCATATGAATTTAATCACTGTAGATTTGTAATGGATTTTAATATATGGTAGGCCTAATCACCATTATCGTCATTTCCCATTGTTCTTTTTTTGAATAGTTGCACATGTTTCTTCCCTTAAATAAATGTTACAACCTTTTCTCTTCGCTATGTATGAAGAATAGCACATTTGTATGTTCCTTGAGATTCTAGTTACCCTCTATAATTATCTTTTACTAAAGTTTCGTTTTTTTCTTGCTTGATAACTCTCAGTACTTGACAGAAATTTTAATCTACATACTAATGTCACTCAATAGGTTTTAAAGCTTAGGTGAATATGTATAGAATATTGTCTTAGGTAAACATATATGGGGAAATATTTATTGTTTGTTCACACATAAATATTCTAAATTCTATTCCAACATGAAGCCACAGAGAGCCGCAGCTGTGTACAACATTGACTTCTGAGAGGAAGAAGGAAGAAGCTGGGTCAGACAGGCAGTTAGAGTGGATCCTTGGTAAAACTTCAAACCAAGAACAGCCTGAAAATCAAGCTTCAGGGCCCAGAATGGAAACACCTACTGTGAACCCAGATGAACAAATTCTACTCCCTTTTTGGACATATTTCTCTCTCCTTGGTGTACCTTTGTCTTGTTTCATGTGCTTTCTCCCAGTTGGTCCTGACCTTTCACCTATTTTACATATTCTGTGATTGGCCAAGGACCAAATCTTCATTTGCATAAAGTAACATCACTCCAGCTCCTGATTGGTTATGGGCCAAGCCTTCACCTCTGCCTCCAAATGGTTCTTTTAACTATACTGTGTGTTTCTTAGTGGTGCCTTCTCCAAGATGTGCAGACCAGTCAGTGCACTTCTCCTCCTTCCCAGTCCATAAAAACCGTGAACTTAGCCCCTCAGCCAGCAACCCTCTTTTGATCCCTTTTCTTGCTAAGAACTCTTCTGTCACTTAAAATATCTGACTCTGCCTTACTTACTCTCTGGTGTATGTGTGTCTTATTTTCCTGGGTCGTGAGACAAGAACCTGGAGCTTGCCGGTGGTGGGAATAAAAGAGCTGTAACACTCCCTTCCACTCAGCGAACAACAGGAGTGAAAAAGCTCCAACACTTCGACCTCTCTCTTCTCCCCAAATCCACTCCTGCTGCTTTTATGAAATTGCACTTTGGCATGAGGCCATTATCTTTGATTGTAGCAAAGACGCCCCAATTGTGTTATCTACATTAAGGATGTTACTTGTTACATGACACAGGGTCCAACTTATGAGAACCTCGGGAGTAAACATTCTCTCTAGCCTCACTATAAAGAATATTTTGCCTAAATAGTTGTTATAATTTAATCTTATGCATATTGACTCTTATAGTCTATTATGTTTGAATTTATGCTTTCGTTGCTTGAAATCATAGAGCCAAATTTATGACCCACAGATAACGGACATACAAAGTGTCATTAATTCATTTATTTTTTCAGGTCTCCAATGGGGATTAATGAAAGATTTAAAATATTCCCAATTACCCTACCTACTTTTCTTCTATGAGGATTATATACTGACATCCAAATAGTGTTCGTACTACCTATTTGAATTTCTGTTTTAATTGGCCTAGTTGACATTTTTTTCCCTTTCTTTTAAAAATATTACAAACTCACCTATAAACTGAAGGAGCGATTTCAGGGTGCAGTAAAAGAATGGAGAGAATACCCACCATGGTAATAATAAGCTTCAGTCTCATATTTTAAAGGGACTGTAAGTTTAGCTTTGCTCTGTCACTGGAACAGAAGTGTTGTAAACACTTGAAAATCATGACATCCAGGCTTATGCTCCCTTTGCTCCATCCCCTTCTATAAACCTTCACTCATGCCCTTCAAAATATGAGAGAATTGACCTCATTACAATTTATAGAGATTTTACTTCCACAAAAGCTCAAGGGTCTTCAGGGGCTCTTAATATTACAGCATCTATTGCAAAGACTGAAATCAGTGCATTATTATATATTTCAAAATATTCTTATAAAGAAGGAGTGTACCACATTCCCGCTTTACTAGTTCAAGGAGGAGAAAGCGCTCTGAATCCATACTTAACTGCCTGAAAGGGAAGGATATTCTAAAAACATTGAGCAAAGCCTACCGCATGTCACAGACCATTCTGCTTGAGACAGAATAAGTTGATGACAGACTATTAACACACATGACCAGTACACAGGAGAAAGGGCTGTACACCCTTTATTCCTCCTTTGACTTTCTGTTTTGATGAATACTTTTCTTTAGAAACAAATACCCTTATTTTAATATAAGTTGCCATTACATATATGCATGGGGATATATATATATATATACACCTCTTCTTTCTCTTGGTATTATATAATAAAAGTCTAAAGTCGTATTTATCATAACATAACTTTATGTAGTACAAAAAAAATCCAGAATAAAAAAAATTAGTAAGTAGTATCGCTAGAGGAAAGAAAAGCGAATACTTTTTAATGCACTGAAGTAACAGACTTATGAGTTTAGAGCTAGAGGTCATAGAAACAAATGTTTGGTAAATTTCTAAAAGGGCAGAATTGAATTATTAAACCTCACACTATTTACCGCATAAGAGATAATGCCATCTCTATGAAGAGCTGGCAGACATTTTTCTTTTATACCTAGGGGTTAGGCCTCTATCTGGATTTTTTGTTCTTTGTGTGTTTTAGATTTTGAGTGTGTGTAGCCACGCATCGAAGAAGTTCACTTGAAACAATTATATCTGAAATTATAAAGAATTTTGAATTAAAATCATTTGCTTTTTTTTTTTTTTTTTTTGAGACAGGGTCTGGCTTTGTCGCCCAGGCTGGAGTGCAGCGGCCCGATCTTAGTTCACTGCGCCTCTGCCTCCTAGTCTCAAGCCATTATCCCACCTCAGTCTCCCACGTAGCTGGGATCGCAGGTGTGTGCCACCATGCCAGGATAACATTTTTTGGTATTTTTGGTAGGTATGTGCCACTACATCAGGATAACTTTTTTGTATTTTTGGTAGATATGGGGTTTTACCATGTTGGCCAGGCTGGTCTCAAGCTCCTGGGCTCAAGGGATCCACCCACCTCGAGCCTTCCAAAGTGCTGGAATTATAGGCGTGAGCCACTGTGTCCAGCCTTTCTTAGCTTTTCTTCAAATGAATGTGGCAATAATTAAACTGACAAGACTAAAAAACTACTCAAAAGCATTTGGCTGAACCACATGCAACTTTCAATATAATATCATGCAACTTTCAATATAAAAAGCATCCATACACAGTAAGTCCTTTTTTTTTTTTTAGCTGACCAGCTTTAAATATGCTGTATCTCAGTCTTAAAAATAATTGGATTTCATATCTATCTTCTGCTTTATTTTGAATAAGAATTAATATTATTGTTTTAAAGTGATATATGAGAATCATAAATTAATTCCCTTGAAGAGACACCAAAGGTGAAGGCATCAAAATGGAATTCTGATATACTTTATGATCAAAGAAGTATTTTTTATGTTATTAAGTAAAATTAAGCCTCAACTATATAATGGATTTTTCACTCTAAAATCCAAGTGTTTTTGCCTTTGATGATCTCTGTAATGCCTATTTCTGCCTTGTGACTGTTAACTTATTGGAGATAATTCTGCGTTAGCTACCTGGAGTACCATATTGGACGACAATGCCAAATCTAGAAGTGCCTCTTATTCCTCCAAAGAAAAGTTGTTGCGTATATTTTGTATTTACTGAATGTCATTGTAGCCCATCATTTTGAAAGGGGAATAGTGTAAAATAGTGCTTGAATCACTGATAGCTTTCTTGAGGCCCAATGTTTAAGTATCATATATACTATATTTGCCAACAATTCTGGGTAGGCAGTTGCTCTCCTTTTTTAGAAGTCATTTCCATGTATGTGTCTAGCCCTGAAAAAGACAAAGGAAGGAGCAGTGGCTATGCTGGCTTAATCTGAGCCAGTATCTAACCTGATTACTTTTTTTCAAGGAGCCATCTATCAATCAGGCTTGATTTCCAAGAAATGGTTATGTTTGAAGCATAGGCTGCTTATTGCTTTTAATGGCAAAACACAGAAGCTGGAAAATAGTTTTTAAATAGAGTCAGCCAATGTAATTTCTGAGCATAATCTTTTCATACAATTTTTGCAAAAATCTTGCCTTCCAACTTTGCTTTCCAATTGAGCCTAATCACTTTGTGGGTTTTGATGATCTAGCGGGTATGAAGCACTATACATTAAATGCAGTGTTGACAAAGGAAATTCACTAGCAAGGGTTTCATTAACTGAGGATTAAGTTAAAACCCTTTCCCCGAATTGCCAATAAATGAGACTCTAATCTAAAATTTCACATTAAGTTTAGTACATGTAAAATGTGTATGTTCGCACATGTGTGTGTGCTTGCTGAACGAGTGCGTATGTGAATGAGGGCAAATCCCAAAATGAGTTAAAATTTTTTTATTATTTAGTTGGCTGGGAAAGTACAAATATTTCTTGTAAGTATAATGCACTAAGCAAGGGAAAATCCTACAACTTAAACATACTCAATGGACCCATCCAAGCAGATGCATACATATACATAATTGTCCATATACATATCCAAATACAAAATTGAGAGATTTGAAAGGGGAACTCTTTACCATATTATATAGGTAGGCTTAGGCCTGATTTGAGAGAATACATTTCATATTTATTTTACGCAGTGGAGACTTCTAAAAGGCCATTTGCAAGGTCATTCCTGAAAATTCCACTCTTAAAAAATTTTGCAATTTTCCTTGCATTTTCGATTATATTTGGATTTGATTATTATTATTAAACTACTCTGAGTTAAGAATAAAGGTTGCTTGGACTTTGCTGAATTTTTTTTTTACATTACTGATTTAAATATATTTTTAAAGGCAAAATTGGTTGTAAATGAACATATCTATGTAAATATAGCTCATGATTACATAAAAATAATTTGCTACTTATTAATCATATTTTTTAGTTAAGAGAATAAGCTTTACAGTTTTTTTGTCTGAGTAATTTGATGTTTAAATTTGATGATTAATGGCTTGTAAAACTTTAATTGTACTGTAATGATCTAATTTTCAATCATGAAGTTTGCGATGAATTTGTAGATGTTTATAAAATAGTAGTTCTGTGAGCCTCAAATGAACTCCATGGAAAATTTGGTGCAGTCCTTGCTCTGAAACTGATAAACGATATCCCCTGCTTGAAGATGAGTACACAAAAGCTTTGAGAAGTTAAGTGACTTACTCCAGATTTTGTGTTTTGTTTGTATACTGTGAATGGGGAATTAGAACACAAATAACTTTCCACCATCTTGTTCAGTTTCCTTTATTGCATTACACCACATTTAATTAATTAATTCATTGGTTCATCATGTTTCACTTTAAGAAAGTTTTATATATTTATTAATTTCAAACCTATCTGGAATACAAAATCTTATAGAAATTCCATGTACTCGGCTAGGTGTGGTGGCTCATGCCTGTAGTCCGAGCACTTTGGGAGGCCAAAGTGAGCGGATCACCTGAGGTCAGGAGTTTGAGACCAGCCCAGCCAACATGGCAAAACCCCATCTCTATTAAAAATACAAAAATTAGCCAGGCATGGTGCTGCGCATCTGTAAGCCCAGCTACTTGGGAGGCTGAAGCAGGAGAATCACTGGAACTCAGGAGGCAGAGGTTGCAGTGAGCTGAGATGGTGCCACTGCACTCCAACCTGGGCAACAGAAAAAGACTCTATATGTAAAAAAAAAAAGTTTTTTATTTTAAAATTCATCTCATTTCATGTTTGACACAAATAAGAGCAGTAGAAACGATTCTAATAAAATTGGGTTAATGAATAGTTGCTTTATATATTTTTGTGCCCAAGGTGTTTTGATTACACTGACTATGTTGAAAAGGCAAACTAAAGTTTCAAATGCTTCAGTTGTCTCCACTAAATATTAAAGAGAATAACTTGTACGGAGAACTAGGAAGAAATGATAAATGAAAAAATTTGTGATTGAAGGTTTTCAAATTATATGACTAGATCTGCTGCTCCAGCACTTCAACAAAGAGCTCCATTTTCTATCTCAAATAAGGGTGGTCTCAAGTCATCAATGGCTGATCTGACAGAGTAAATCTGAAACAAATTGCTGCCACAATAATCCTTCACTGGTATGACATGTTAATAAGGAAGAAAATCACAAATGTCTCAAAAAATAGTTGATTTCTTTGGTGAACAATACATTCATTATCATCTAATAAAATGAATGAATGTAGTTGCTTTTATCTTTATACATTAAAATAATTTTAAAGCAACAGGTATATTTATCTGGATGAAATAAATGATCATCAAATTATATTTCATAATTGTGAACTTTTGGAAATAATCTTATTAGATGAACACATTTTGTTTGATCTTTTGCTTTTTTAAATTTCATACAAAATGGCATTAAATAAAGTAATACCACCACGTAAAATTCAAATAAAGTTTAATGAATATCTAAGGCTGCCAACCACAAAGCATCATTGTTCAAATGTTTCTTTGGGATGAAAATTGCAAGCAATGAATTATTATTATTTTTTTTTTGAGATGGAGTTTTGCTCTTGTTGCCCAGGCAGAAGTGCAATGGCGAGATCCCGGCTCACCACAATCTCTGCCTCCCGGATTCAAGCGATTCTCCTGCCTCAGCCTCTAGAGTAGCTGGGATGACAGTCATGCACCACCATGCCCAGCTAATTTTTTTGTATTTTTAGTCGAGACAGAGTTTCTCCATGTTGGTAAGGCTGATCTCGAACTCCCAACTTCAGGTGATCTGCCCGCCTCAGGCCCCCAAAGTGCTAGCAATGAATTCTTAATGCCCAAGTTTGGTGCTCATTTCTGACTGTGCGTCTAAATGATCATCCCATTTGCCCACTAGAATAACATTTTATATGACACTCCAGTGCTTCCACAATGATATCATAATTATTGGCTAAATTAAAGGTCTAGTCATTAAACTAGCAAGAGTTGCATTGCAGGTTGAAAGGTATATATAAATGTGTGTGTGTGTGTGTGTGTGTGTGTTTGTGTTTGAAACCAGCCAGGGTAACATGGTGAGACCCTGTCTCTACTAAAAATACAATAAAGCAGACTATGAGAAAATAGCATGTAATGCCATAAACAGCAGCTTTTAAAAAAGACATATGAGGCTGGATGTGGTGGCTTACACCTATAGTCTCAGCTCTTTGGGAGGCTGAGGCAGGCAGGTCACTTGAGCCCAGAAATTCAAGACTAGCCTGGACAATATGACAAAACTGGTCTCTACCAAAAATATAAAAATCAGCTGGGTGTGGTAGTGTGTGCCTTGTAGTTCCAGCTACTTGGGAGGTTGAGGTGGGAGGATCGATTGAGCCCAGGAGGTTGAGGCTGCTGTGATCTGTGATTGTACCACTGCACTCCAGCCTGGGTGATGGAGAGAGACCCTGACACACTCTTTCTCTATCTCTCCCTCTGTCTCTCTCTCTCTCTCTCTATAAGAGAGAGAGAGAGGAGAGAGGAATGATTTATATGTATATGTATATACATATGCATTCCTCATATATATATGTGAGCAATGATTTTGAAAAAGTACATTAAGGCCTCTGAAACTATTATTTTATTCTAGGGTTTTTTTTTAACTACAAGTGTAAGTAATTAGAAAACAATTTCTCTAAATAATTGATACACATAAAAATCCAACTATAGCAAAAAATGGTTCTGAGATTTCCTTGCAGGCCAATTCACGTTAAGTTTCAAATCTAGCAAGGAAGACCCAAGTGTGTTTTTTATTAAAGTTTAAACAAGCAGCTAGTATAATGTTCCTGAAGTTTCATCCATCATGCTACCAATTTCTTCATACTAGGGAAACATTATATTCTCTTGTTGTGTCTCAAAGACAAGAAACGCATTTAAAAAGTCTTGCCAATGACGAATAATTGAGAGAGTGAAAATCATAGTTGGCAATATACTTGCGAGGTGTTCAGAACGTAAGGCATGGAGATTTCCAATGCATTTTACTATAGCATGAACCATGGTCAGTTGATCCTTAAGTGGTGAAATCTACTTTTGCATTTTTTTTCCTAGTCCCTTGAAATTCAAAAATCATACTGTGTTTAGCAGTGAAGATGGGCTTAGAAACGCCATGTGTTTACTTTGGGAAAATGTCTTTTTGGAGTGTGTGTGACTCCACTGTGGACAAGTAGGACTAAGGTTCTTTTCTGTTTGTTCCTCCCTCCCTCCCTCCCTCCCTCCCTCCCTCCCTTCCTTCCTTCCTTCCTTCCTTCCTTTCTCTCTCTCTCTCTTTCTCTCTCTCTTTCTTTCTTTTTCTTTCTTTCCTTTCCTTCCCTCCCTCCCTCCCTTCCTTCCTTTTTCTTTCTTTCTCTCTCTCTCTTTCTTTCTCTCTCTCTCTTTCTTTCTTTTTCTTTCTTTCTTTCCTTTCCTTTCCTTTCCCTCCCTCCCTCCTTCCCTCCCTCCCTCCCTCCCTCCCTTCCTTCCTTCCTTCCTTCCTTCCTTTCTTTTTCTTTCTTTCTCTCTCTCTCTCTCTCTTTTCTTCTTTCTCTTTTTTTTCTGCCTTCCATCCTGATAGACATTATACAAATTGTTGACAGATTAAGATTATTTGCGTATTAGTAAACAATGAGGAAAGATTTAAAAATTAGAAATCACGCAAATGAGGAGGATTTGGTTATTTCAGTGGAAGCAGGCTATTATACCAGACATGTTCGAGAAAGCTCTCAACATGTTTCCTACTGATGGCTGCCCTGCTGCAGGTGTCTTGTTATGTGAAGTAGGAAGTTTTGATCTCAACATTTTAGGATTGTTCTACTCTGCTGTTTGACTCAGAAAAAAATCTTCATTGAAGATTTACATTGGAAAAATTACTCTGCTTAAAGTAAGTTCAGAAAATTGATAAAAATAACAAAAATATGTAAATGGTTAACTGTGCCACTTTGAAGCTTAATAAAAGGACTTAAATGATCCAATAAATTTTGCAAAAAAATTATTCTACATAAAAATTCATTGTTAAAGGCATATTCCTGATTAAAATGATTATTTTTATAAATACAGATTTAGATTGTGCTTAGACAAAACTATATCCAAAATGATCATAAACCATAATATTCTATATTCAATTTTATAAATTACTTTTGACTTATTGCCACTTATTCTTCACTTATTGCCAGTTTAATAATTACTTATGTATACAAGACCAACCATCTACTTCAGTGTTTCAAACAAAAAAGTTACATTTTGTAAGTTTACTGAGAGATCTGGCGCAATACTTAATGCTTCCTAATATGGTTACTCTCATCCAGCTTTGGTTTGGAGAAGCAGCTCTACCTTTTCATATGCATGGTGTTCTGCCACTGTCAAAAAACAAGAATAATTTACTCCTACTTGATAACCTGTGTAGTGCTGGAGTTAATAATAAAGAGATTTTCTATATTTATTTGAGCATTTAATGAAAAAAATAGAAAAAAATGGAATAATTTCAGCAGTTCAGGATTAATTCCATGATTAATAACTAAATTCTTACCAGTAAATTCACTCAATGTAAAATATTTCATAATAAGCCATGGATTTTTTTTTTTTTTTTAAGATGAAGTCTCACTCTGTTACCTAGGCTGCAGTGAAGTGGTGCAATCTCAGCGCACTACAACATCTGCCTCCCAGGCTCAAGCGATTCTTGTGCCTCAGCCTCTTGAGTACCTGGGATTACATGTGCTTGCCACTATGCCTGGCTAATTTTTTCATTTTCAGTAGAGACAGGGTTTCACCATGTTGGCCTGGCTGGTCTTGATCTCCTGACTGCAAGTGATCTGCCCACTTTGGCCTGCCAAAGTGCTGGGATTACAGGCATCAGCCACCACACCCGGCCTTGGATTTATTTCCGTTGAATATTCACCATTTTCATGGTTGTCCAGGTCTCAAAATAGAGTCCCCTTTATTTTCTCTCTTTGATTTCTTATAGCCTTTCTGTTGTCAATCTCTTTCTTGTTGTCTCATTCACATGCAATGTCTTTCCTTTTCTCACAGCTACCATGTGAGCCACAGGTTCTCCCAGTCACCTGCACACGTAATCTGTCACATGTGAATTACTCTGGTTTGCCTGCCTTTTCTCACTCTTCTCTATCCTTCATATTGATTCCTTGCAGCCTGGATTTCCTTTAAGTATCTATAATGTTTCCTTTCATATCCGATTCAGACTTCTGGTTCTGGTATTCAAAGCATCCAAAATCTGAAAACAACTTAGCTGTCTAAACATGGTTTACAAATTTACTTTCAATTTCCTAGTTCCTAACTGCCATTCCCCATTCAGGGTTACTAGACTAAACTAGATTAAATCTTTTTTTTTCTTGATTTCCCTAAACCAGGATGTATAATGGTCATTTCAAATGATTCTATTTTGGTAACAGTATTTGACATATGAGAAACCCAAAGCAACAGAGACAGAGTGATGCAAGCTAATTGCAAGCCTTTGTTCTGCAGGTAAGAGTCCAAGGCCACGGTCGGCAGCATCCCAATACAGACCCATCTTCAGTTTGCTTGTGCTGTCATTTGTTTTTAAGCTTGGAGATTTCCCTTAAGTAATTAAACACCCAGATAACATTGCCTGTGTCGTCAGGGCACACAGATTTTCCTTAAATGTTTGAATTTTATGTCCCAGGAGCACGAGGAAGCCTTCCCTGGTAGAAGTCAGCCCTATTCTTTTCAAAGTCTTGGAACGTCTTTAATGAGAAGTAAAACTTTTCATTCTAGAATTCAAAAGAAGTCTTAAAACCAAAAGTATACGTGGCTTGCCTCAGATCCTTTTAGATGCTTTCCCGAGTATAATTTTTTGCTAAGGAAAAAGTTTTGAGCTAAACAAAGGGGTATTAGCTACATGGCAGGATAGGTATGAAGGAGATGGTATGAAGGGAAGCTGAAGTTTGGCCTGGCATAAACTATGCATTGAGGGTCACCTTCAGCACACCTGTTCACTCCTATCTTGGATACCTGATATTAGGCTACTCAGTGGGTGACTATAGTCTTTTGCTTCATTACCCTACATGACTCTGTTCTGCTGGCATATTTGAAGGCCTAGAACATTCCCGACCTCTTAACATCAACTGACTTCTCCTGCATTTGGTTCCTCAAGAAAAGTCTTGAAGAACAAAGAATGACTAATCTGAAAAATGAAGCTTTGCCGAGTGCGGTGATCTAGATGTATTACTCCCTCCCGGACAAATGAGCCCATGTATCCTGGAATTCTTGACCCAGAGGCATTTCCAATGGCCCTATAGGAATATTGTTTGTTTGGAACAGGGGCAAAGTCCTAAAACAATTCTGGTTAGACAACTTCTTACTCTGCTTATACATAGGGGACCCTGTGTCTAGATATTCTATTATAGTCTTAAAAAAATCTACACTAGATTGAGGCTTCTTTCAGCTGAGACCAAGCCTTTCCTAACAAGCAGGACATTTTGGTACTGATCTAGTAGACTGTTATCTCAAAAGAGATTTTAAACATTTTATTAGGGCCATACATTTTCATGGTAACTTCCATAGGAGCAAATAAATATCTAGTGTGTTTTAGGTACTGTTTCTCACACATTAGTTTCAATAATTCTTACTTTAACAGTCTTTACCATAATAGTCTCTTGTTGTTTTCTTATTTTGTAGATAGAGAAATTTAGGCAGACGGAGGTTAGAGGATTTGCACTGATGTTGCCAGGACTTGAAACTAGACAGTGGCTTGTAGTAGATTCTGGGTTCTCAGCTACCATAAGCTATGCATTGAGGTCATCTTCAGTATACCTGTTCACTCCTATCTTGTTTACCTGATATCAAGCTACTCAGTGGGTGAGAACTAATATCTGCGGCTCTGCTGAAGACCTGGGGAAAGCTTCATTCACTGGCAAAAGAGAAGTAAGCCCAGGCAGGTGTCTCTGCAACACTGCTTATCTCTGTAATGGCAATTGCCACTCTGTCCTGTAAATTTCACATTTCTGTGTTCCCTTGGAGTATGATCTTCTTGAAGACAAAAGTATTTTTACTTTATTCATCTTTGTTTACTGTTTGTAAAATGAATGAGTTTATGTTATTTGTGCTGTGAAGGGCAGGCAGGACAGTAAAAGAGCTATTTAGGAGAAGATCTGATCTATGTCTAATGAACTTGCATGGCTATCATAAGACTCAGGAGTCTTTTTTAAGTAACTGGCACTGTCACCAAGTCTGAACTGGGCCACTGCTCTCTCAGTACTAAGATTGTAGAACAAAGATATACTGTGTCTTTCATTACTCAAACATCAGTTTTGAGAAAACTTTCAAAGCATCAATTTTCAGCAAAACAAGAAATTAAAAAAAAATCTGATTGAAGTGTACCAAGCTTCTGGATACAACCTGAGTGTAGGGGACAGAGCATCTTGTGAAACCAAACCACAGAGATACAGTTGGCAATATCCAGAATATGAGAAAATCTACGGGACAAATTGCTAGGGTTCTTCAATATATAGAAATGATGAAATAATAAATTAAGAGGGAGAATCTATAGATTTTTTAATGAGGGTTAAATAACAAACCTGCTTAATGCCCTGTGTGAATCCAGACTTTAACAAATTAAAAAAAAAAAAACAAAACAGGCTGAGCATGGTGGCTCACATCTGTAATCCCAGCGCTTTGAGAGGCCAAGGCAAGCAGATTGCTTGAGCTCAGGAGTTGGAGACCAGCCAGGGTAACATGGCGAGACTCATTCTCTACTAAAAATACGAAACAGGCAAGGAGTGCACGCCCATGGTCCCAGCTACTCTGTAGGCTGAGGTGGGAGGATCACTTGAGCGTGGAGGGCAGAGGTTGCAGTGAGTGGAGATTGCACCACTGCATCCCAGCCTGGGTAGCAGAGCCAACCCTGTCTCAAAAAGATTCTTTTTGAATAGTGATAGGATCTTTGGTAATATTAAGAGATTACTAAGGACTTGCTAATTGAGCTGCAAAAATGCAGCTAAATAAAAAAATTGATTTCTGTTAAAGATATACCCAAAGTATTTAGGAATGAAATACTATGATGCCTTGGATTTGCTTTAAAATTCATATTGGATTTATCATTCAGTAAACATTATTTAAGGGTAGGTCGTGGGTACATGCATGATGGATAAACTCATGACTTCTGTATGATTTAAACATTTTGAGAGTAATAAGTTAAGAAAAACCTTTTCAGCAAAATGACTTATAGATCTAGTATGGTTTTTTGAAAATATGAAAACTTGGTCTGGAATTGAATACTTTCTTATCATTCATGGGTCAGTTACTTTGCTCTATCGTTTATATATTGCTCTGTACCAAGCCATCCTAAAAATCTGAGGTTTACAATAACAGCTATTGTTTGTTTTATTTCTCAGTCTGTAATTTGAGTGATGCTAGCAGGGACAGCTCTTTAGCATGCCCCATAGCATCAGATAGGGCAGCTCACTCTGGGTCTGGAGGATTTACTTTCAAGATGACTCATTTATATTGGCTGGCAAGTAGGTGCTGGCGGTCAGCTTGAAGCTCAGTCAGGACCTTGAGCCAGGGGCCTTGGTTCCAGTTTACCTGGGCTGCTTGGGCTTCCTAGGAGCATAGTGGCTGTGTCCTGAGAGCCAGTGTCCCATGAGACAGGAAGTAGATCTTGCCAGTTTCTTAAGATCTGGGCTCAAAAGCTGACACAACGGCATTTCCTTTGTCTATGGGTCAAGCCACCCCACAACCCAGGTATAAGGAGTGGAACATGTGCTCCACTTCTCAGTAGGAGGGTGTCATGAGGCCATGTTTTAAAACTGTCTTCTTTGTAATCACTCAGAGAACCTCAGGTGTCAAATTACAGAACTTTTTTATGAAAATAACTAGAACAGATGTAACCAATGCTTAGGCCTAGAGATTTAAGTGGCCTGTCTTACAGTAGGCCCAGCAAATGAGTATAGCCATCTATACCTTCAAATAGGTAACACTAGGGCAGGCTGAGGTAAGAAAGAGTGAAACAAATCAATAGAATCGTTTGTAAGGGCTGGAAGTTGAAGTGTGGTTGAAAGGGAATTTACGCTGTCTTCCTAATGTTATTTCTAGGTAGCAAATGGGACTTCAGCTGGCTGGGCTGTCAGGTGCTGGGCCCTCACTCCTTTTTTCTGCTAGTTGTGTGGCAATACCAAGTAGCTACAGCCACCCAGTTTTACTCATAAATGTGGTGAGGACAAGAGATTCTGAAGTAGCATGGAGAGGATGGAAAGATTGGCAATGGACAAATTTATGGATGAGATTCAGGGCTAAAAGAATTATTTGGGAAATGGAAGTGGTTGTACTGCTTGGTGTGTACCAGACAATGAAAAACTTGGATTTTCCCCCAACAAGCATGAGTACATTTATCCAGCTAAAATGTTCTCAAGGTTAGAACCACAAGTAAATAATGATTTGAAAGGTAAGTTATTTTTCTTGTAAGTCTTTTCCAGCTCATTTTTAACTATGTTTAGTTGCCAACAGTAGCTCTTGGGAATTCTTTTCTGCTTAAGTGATATTCATCCGTCTCTCTTTAAGAAATTATTTTAATTGATACATTTGCTTTGTTACCTACTTCTGATGGAACTGTCATTTTAGACACCTCTAGATTCAGTTTGTTCAACAGACATTTATTAAGCACCTCCTGTGAATTATGCCTGGCCCTGGAGAACCTGGCTATGAGATTTTAAATGAAAAATATATTTCATGGGAGAGGTTCTAAAATGCTGTGGTAACACAGTGGAGAGAAATAAACTTTGCCTTGGGAAGTTGGGAAAAGCTGCATAGAGCAGGTGACATCTGAACAGAATCTTGATGGATGGTAGGAGCCTGCCAGCTAGAGAGAGAGGAAATAACATGTTCAGATATTCAGAGTTGTGAAAAATTCATGGTATGTTTTGTGATAGTGTATGAATGGACTCAGCAGGGAACAATGTGATTAGTGTGGTGCTTTTTGTCTTATCATTGTTTCTTTTTGAACTAGGCTGAGAAGAAAAATAATTCCAGGAAAATTAAGCACTCTATATCACAAACTACGAATAATGAAACACTTGCCTCTGTAAAAATAATTCCAGCAAAATTAAGCACTTTATGTCACAAACTACTAATAACAAAACACTTGCCTCTGTAAGGTTTCCCATCCCTGTCTTTGGTACAGTAAAGAACCGCATATGAGGCCGTACAGTGGCTCACGCCTATAATCCCAGCACTTTGGGAGGCCGAGGCAGGAGGTTCACTTGAGGCCAGGGGTTTAAGACCAGGCTGGACAACACAGTGAGACTCTGACTCTATAAAAAAAGAGTAAAAATCCTGAAATAATAAAAATATTTTAAAAATTAAAAAAGAACTACACATGCTAGACCAAGGAGTTTGAATTTTAACTTGTATGCGAAAAAGTCAATGGAAGACTTTAAGCAGGTGAATGAAATGTCACTAAGTCTTGGACAAGGCAGTGGCTAAGAAGAGAGGGGCTGGCTAGATGTGAGAGAACTGGTAGAGGCAGAGTCAACAGGATTTACTGTTTTATTGGCTAGGGAGATGAATGGAAGAGATGAAAGGAAGCACTGAGTTTGACCACCTGATACTATGGGGAGGTCATCTGCGGACAAACAAGGAGGAAGTTTTTGGAGGAGGAGGCAGTGGAGAAGGTGGTTCATCTTTGGGGTGGTAATACCGGAGAAGTCATATATCCAGATGTTACTATGGGTCTGATATTCGATGGGGCGAGGTGAACTTTGTGAACATGTAGGAAAGCAGTTGTTGATGTCGTGGAAATTACCTTTTAATATTCCTTTCCTTCAAAAATATCTTGAACTCAGTATCTTCTACACTCTATATAAGGTAATACTTGTGTATTTTTTATATCTTTCTGAACTTATAACTAGATTAACATGGACTCTTCAGTTGGTTAAGTTGACAGTACATCGGTATCTCTCAGAACCTCACTGCCCCAATAACTCTACTGAAGACTGCTTTGGGGAAAGCACACCTTTTTAATGGTTATATACTTTCCTTACTCTCTTCCTTTCAATCCTTGGATTCAAGTCCCCCTACCCACTTACACCTTTTAGACAGACATTTTTTCTTCTTTCAGTTTTCTCCTTTTCTTTGTTCCGTTGACTCCTATGACTGATGTCTTTAGTCTAAGGCTTTTCCCACTCTGCTGTGTGTCTCTCAAATCAGTCACTCTTAATCATCTCAAGATTTCTCTTCAGGAAGTGCTTCTTTCCTTTTTCCATATTGGTGAATCTGTCCATAGGCTCTGGTTATTTACTGTTTTGGAATTAAGTGAGTTTACTTTGATAAATTATTCTCAGCAACCTATTGCCATTTTTCAGCTCCTTCTAGAAAGTATACGAGAAGACATCATTGTGTGGTAGCTATTACATGCCATTCTCTGCTGGACTCTTAGGTTGCAGCAGCAATAGCAGTAGCAGTAGCAAAGCCTAATGCATGTGGCCAGGCACAATTCTAAGTGCATTATGTATTTATCAAGACATTCAATCCTTACGGCAGTAACATCTACGTGGGTACAATTATCGTCTCCACTTTGTAGCTGAGCAAAGTGAGATACATTGGGTAAGTTGCTTAATGTGTTGAAACTAGTAAATGGTTAAATTGTCAACCAGGGACACACTTGTGCACCAACCAATTTTCTCTTTCATCTCACCACTTTGGCGTCCCTAAGTTGTACTTGTTCAATCAAAGAATATTAGAGATGTGCAGGCCTGTTTTCAAGAGTTCCTGACATCTTTTCTGTAATCTAGGTTATATTCCAGTTACGTAAATGAAGTAGGTATTCTTATTTACCAAATACATAGATATTATAGATGACTTGTTATAGGAAACAAACCTCGAATTTGACCTGTGTGAGATCTGTATATTTCCTCTTATCACCTTTGGCTTTTCTTGCATAAATCTCACTTGGGTTGAGAAACTTTTATTGGAACTTCATACAGTGATTTAATGGAAGTCAGTGAGCACTTCCTATTGAACTCTGCCTTCCTGGTGGTTAAAAATATGCAAAAACACAAATGAGTTTCAAATGATATTTCGAATTTGAGATCTAATCCTAGTTTTTCTGAAAGTGTCCAAGAAAACTAACCTTCTGAATGACTGAGACTTAGTAAAACTCATCCTGAGGATTTAATTGGATGGATAGGCTACTTGCTGGCCACTCTCATTACATTAAAACTTACTCTGACCACTGGGGCCTGATATAGTAATATGAACAATACTTTTCTTTTTGTCAGGAAACCATCATCTTTCTTCCAAGTGTTGGATCTATTTATAGGTAAAACGTTTTTTAAAAAAATTTTCAAGTCTCCCACTATTATTGTGTGGGCATCTAAGTCTCTTTGTAGGTCTCTAAGAACTAGCTTTATGAATCTGGGTGCTCCTGTATTGGGTGCATATATATTTAGGATAGTTAGCTCTTCTTGTTGCATTGATCCCTTTACCATTATGTAATTTCCTTCTTTGTCTTTTTTGATCTTTGTTGGTTTAAAGTATGTTCTATCAGAGACTCGGATTGCAACCTCTGCTTTTTTTTTTTGCTTTCCATTTGCTTGGTAAGTATTTCTCCATCCCTTTATTTTAAGTCTATGTGTGTCATTGCACGTGAGATGGGTCTCCTGAATACAGCACACTGATGGGTCTTGACTCTTTATCCAGTTTGCCAATCTGTGTCTTTTAATTGGGGCATTTAGCCCATTTACATTTAAGGTTCATATTGTTATGTGTGAATTTGATACTGTCATTATGATGCTAGCTGGTTATTTTGCACATTATTTGATGCCGTTTCTTCATAGTGTCATTAGTCTTTATTTTTTGGTGTATTTTTGTGTTTTCCATATTTAGTGCTTCCTTCAGGAATTTTTGCAAGGCAGGTCTGGTGGTGACAAAATCCTTCAGCATTTGTTTGTCCAGAAAGGATCTTATTTCTCCTTCACTTATAAAGCTTAGTTTGGCTGGATATGAAATTCTGGGTTGAAATTTCTTTTCTTTAAGAATGTTGAATATTGGCCCCCACTCTCTTCTGGCTTATAGGGTTTCTGCAAAGAGATCTGCTGCTAGTCTGATGGGTTTCCCTTTGTAGCTGACCTGACCTTTCTCTCTGGCTGGCTTTAACAGTTTTTCTTTCATTTCAACCTTGGTAAATCTGACAATTATGTGTCTTGGGGTTTCTCTTCTTGTGGAGTATCTCAGTGGTGGTCTCCATGGTTCCTGAATTTGAATATTGGACTGTCTTACTAGGCTGGGGAAGTTCTCCTGGATAATTTCCTGAAGTGTGTTTTCCAGCTTGGTTTCATTCTCCCTGTCACTTTTGGGTACACCAATCAATTATAGGTTTTGTCTTTTCTCATAGTCCCAAATTTCTTAGAGACTTTGTTCATTCCTTTTCAATCTTTCTTTCTCTAATGTTGTCTGCATGCCTTATTTCAGCAAGGTGGTCTTCAATCTCTGATTTCCTTTCTTCCATTTGATTGATTTGGCTATTGATACTTGTGTCTGTTTCACAAAGTTCTCGTGCTGTGTGTTTTAGCTCCATCAGGTCATTTATGTTCCTCTCTAAACTGGTTATTTTAGTTAGCAGTTCCTGTAACTTTTTAGCAAGGTTCTTAGCTTCCTTGCATTGGGTTAGAGGGAGAAAATTAGGACAAATACCTAATGCCTGCAGGGCTTAAAATCTAGATGATGGGTTGACAGGTGCAGCAAATCACCACAGCACATGTATACCTATATCAGACCTGCACATTCTGCAAATGTATCCTGGAACTTAAAGTAAAATTTAAAAAAAGGTGTTCAGACTGGCCACTATTCATGTATGTAAAGAAATGTTTCCTGGTATACCAGCAGCACTGGTGGCAGCTGTGCCAGGGAAGAGCAGCAGCAAGATGTCTTAATGGATGAACTACCTACATAAGGCCAATCTGTTTGAAATAGATTCTAATGTTTTGTATTCTATCACTGTGCAATCAATGGACATTTCTGTATAAAAACTTCAAAATTGTTCTTTGGAGAGCCATAGGAATTAGTAAACATAATTTGCTTCTTTTTTTTTTTTTTTTTTTTTTTTTTTTTTACAGTGTGTTTATTGTCATTTAGCTGTTTATGAAAAATCTTTTCTCATTTTAATGATTGTTTAAAAAACATCCATTTTGGGGGAAGAAATGTATTGTGGCAATATATTGTACTTGACAAATTTTAGTTATTAGTTAAATTTAATTTCCGACAGAAACTCTACCAATAACTGTATTAAAATTTTATACATTCTTGGCCAGATACAGTGGCTCACACCTGTAATCTCAGGACTTTGGGAGACCAAGATGGGTGGATCACTTGAGGTCAGGAGTTTGAGACCAGCCTGGCTGACGTGGTGAAACCCCATTTCTACTAAAAATACAAAAATTAGCCGGGCGTGGTGGCAGGTGCCTGTAATCCCAACTATTCAGGAGGCTGAGGCAGGAGAACCTCTTGAAACTGGGAGATGGAGGTTGCAGGGAGCTGCAGTCACACCATTGCACTCCAGCCTGGGCAACGGAGCAAGACGCTGTCTCAAAAAAAAAAAAAAAAAAAGATGTACACAGTCTTTAAATTGTATTCATGATGGCAAGGGTTGAAATGTGAATGGCCAGTAAAAACTTGTTTCATTTTCTGATCATATTCTCTGCTTTAAAAACAAAAAATTATGTTGTCTGATTTCTTATTATATAATGGAAAGAAAGATCATCTAGAATCTTAGTCTTTTTAAAAAAAATCTTGTTAAATTATTCTCCAAAGTATATCAATCACTCCATTAAATCTTATTTCATTTAAAAACAATTTTTGTTGGAGTTCCTCTTTCAATTTTGGTCAAACAGCTCTTTACTTGATGACTTTATGTCAAATCCATGTAGAGTTTCTGGAGCGGGCTTCACTCCATCGCCATACCTGAGAGAATGCCAGATTTCCTGCTTCCTCATTTGCATGACTTCTCAAAGTCAGCATTTTGATAATGACATATAGAAAACAGTCCTTTTAAAAGGAATGGCTTGCTATTGGTTTGGGCAGGAGGCATTTTGGGTGACTGAACAGTTAAGTCATCTCTTTATTTGAGAATAAATGATGAAGGGGTGTTTGAATGGGTTACCAAGTTATAAATTAATCTTGAGGTACTCAAATGATTGTAAACCACCTGAGCTTTCCTCTCAGCTTTTAAATCATATGATATCAATCTCTGCTCATTTTCCTCTGGGTAATTTGTTATTATGCTGATGGTAACCAACTCCATGAGACATTAACCGGCAATCCACATTACCAGTGAGTATATATTACAGCACTAAAATGAAAATAAACTCATGGAAGAAATAGCTTGAGTTCTCAACCATGCTTTTCTGTCTACAAAATGGCATGACAGTTTGGGGATTTCTAGCTGAAAATAAATTTAATTATGTTACTACTTTGCTGCTGCTAATTAGTGCCTCAGATATGGATCAGGAGGGCAGCCCAGTGTAGGTTTGGAAAAGAGGGTTTACTACAAAGGCAAGATAACAAAATGGGTTGCCTCTCTCGCCCTATGTAAAGTGACATTTAAATTAGATCCTGGAAATTACCTTTTCTGTTTATGTTAGCATGATACTCTTCTCTTTTTCTTTATTCAAATAAGGAAGCAGCTTTATAACATTCTGTATCGCCTGCCTGAAGTGTTTTGCATACCTGTAACCTTTCAATTAATGTTATTTATGTTTCAATAAACCACCATGCTACTTTTCCAGATGTCCTAATCCTTCATGTAAATGAATTTATTAGATCCAGCCACCAGACTCAATGAAATCTGCCAAATTCACTGTCTGGGCCACATACCATGGAGTTTAAGCTATATTTGCATAAGCTTGTTCTGTAAGTGTAATCTTATGTATCATCTGCAGAGTTAAAGTTTCACTAATATAAATCCCTGACAAATCAAATACAGATGTAGCTTTTTGCCCTCAGGGGCGAGCCTGTCAATTCTCAGCTCTTGTATCTACCTCCTCCTCTTGGTGCCTGGCCCCCCATCCTCATGGTCTTTTCAGTACTACTAATCTTTCAAAATTGTTTATGTAAATACATTGTGGGTACCAAACATGGCACGGAATGGCAGCAAATATGGGTTGCTCAGGTCTTCTTTCTGTCATTCTGCCAGGCTAAAATAATGTTGTTGAGTCATTTGAAGGGAGCTAGTTGTACCACCTGGAAAAATTTCCCCTGCCAATCAGTGGATGGCAGACAGATTGTTTCAGTTTGCCTAGAGATGTTTTAGATAAGGAGGAGTCAAGCTTAATAAATGGGTTAATGTCAGCTGGCAAATTCCATAACCTGGCCAAGGTAAATTCAATAATAGGCCAATAGAGGAAAGAGGAGGGGGTTGGCATGAAGAGGCTGCAGGGCGGTGGGAGGGGGAAGGATCTATCTTTTCAGCCCTAGTCTTTTTGGTGATTGTCACAACCTCAATGAAAGGCAGGATTCTTCTTTAGATTCAGTGATTAGCTTCAGAACTCTTGACAGGTTTAAGCCATGTTTAAAAAGAGGGAAAATATGACTGCCGAATGTGGAGGGTGTTAGTGTTCTTTGGGTTTGTTTTTGATTATTTTAAAGTCTAAATATGTTTCCTCTGCTGGTGCCCAGTTGCTATTTATTTGGCTTTAGCCTTTGATCCCCCTTATGCTGGCACATCATAAAAAACATATTCCTGCTCAAGTCTTATATTATGTAGTTTGTTTCTGCTCAGGGTGTTCACCAGGCAGGGCTGTACCCACTGAATAAGCCTCTCTTTGTTTTTGATGGACTCCAGGTGTTTATCGCTATAAGTTAGTAATGGAGCTAACCACAAGAAGCAAACTGGAAAGAGAAGGAATTGAGGAAAATTCTGAGTTTGATAACTTAGGAGTCTGCCTTTTGGCAAAACCCCTAAGGGAATAAAACACTCTAAGAAAACAGAGTCTTGCTTCTGCTTTCTAATCAAGTTGGATGAAATTGGCATTTTAGTATGCATAGATATGCTTGTTCATTTTATTTCTTCAGTGGGTTTCTTTGTAAGTGGCCAAAGAGCCTTTTTTCCCTATGCATTTTCATCATGGAACTAAAATGAATAATGGCAGCGATTCCAGAAGAGATTACTCATATCCATTTTCTTGATCTGAGCTAGGAGGATTAATGCCAGAAGCAATTTTCCACCTGTGGTAACTTTTTCTTTCTCCTTTGGAGGAGGGGAGGACAAGGGAACAACAATAATATTGGGATGAATGGCTAACAACTAGTTGGTGAAAGTGATCAGAAGAGCCCCCTCTTACTTGATCACTTTTCAATTAGGGTATTTCTTATTTCTGTTTTTCTTTTCTGCCTAACCAGACATTGTTTTGGGAGTAGAGGCCAATGTAATGAAAATTTATGATGGTAAACAAGATTGCTGAAGAGGTTTGCCTATTTGTCTATCTCCTTTGTTTATACAAATGTATATGGTGCTCCCGTGTTAAAGATCAAAGCTTTACTTTGGACACCTTAAAGCCCAAGGTCCAAGGTCAGGGCCTTTGAAGAATGCACATTTGCTACTGTTAGTCTAAGAATCCCAATTTTTCCATATATTACTTTGTTTTCTGATTTAAGTATTGTTGTCCTAGTTATAATAAAAATTTGTGGCCAAATAAGAGGATTCAACAAAGTATTTGCACAAAGTGGATTAATAAGAGGTGCAGTGTCTAAGGAATATGCATTTTATAAAGTAGTAATAATAATTTTTGAGCATATGCTAGGCATTGTTCTAATTTTTTTCACATAAATTAAAATACTTAATTTTTCCACTGATTGATGGAAAAATTAGTGGGCTAATCTATTAGACTAATCTATGATGTAGACACTATTATCATCCTCCTTTATTGAGGAAGAAACTGAGGCACAAATAATCTAAACCACTTGCTCCAACAGCAAAAGAATTGCATAGCCAATAATAAACTGTAGGCAGTTTGGCTTTGAAGCTGGTGTTTCACACCAG
The DNA here is from genome assembly GCF_009761245.1 of Sapajus apella. Taxonomy (NCBI): domain Eukaryota; kingdom Metazoa; phylum Chordata; class Mammalia; order Primates; family Cebidae; genus Sapajus; species Sapajus apella. The sequence continues at coordinate 17,126,074 of NW_022436946.1, read as the reverse complement.
GTTTCTGTAAGATGCAAATAAGGATGGGGTAAGCTTCCTAACTTTCAGAAACTTATGCTGCTAAAACGAAATTTTGTGTTAATAAGATTCTATTTGAAATGTTAAGAGAAACAAGCTCTACACAAAGTATAACTTAATGGCAAATGTTCCTGTACTTTGCTTTGACATTTTTACCATACAATATATAGTAGGAGTGACATGATAAGTCATCCCAGAAGTTAATTTTTGTTTTATTTTCTTTGGAGTTTTCAAATACCATTTTAAAACTTAATTCAGTGTCTGATTTCCATGCCTAAGTAGGTATGTCCCATAAATGTGTATGTTTCATCTCAAGCTAAAATGGAGCTCAGAGGACTGCAATTCAAGAAGACAAAAATCTATTTTTTTTTTACTTCATCCTTTCCAAAGCAGTAAGCTGATTTTTTTTCTAGAATACAGTGTGCATCCAATCCAAAATTCTCAAATTCAAATTGATTCTCAAATTCCTCAAACACAAAAATTAAGACACTCCTTTTTTGATTATCTTGGAAAGAGAGAAGAGCTATTAGAAAAGTAGAAATTGGAAAGAGAAGCAGACCCTAAAGAAACTCTCCCATAAGCTTTCCCAGAGGAGAGGGAATATTTAAAACATTAGCAATCAGTTTGGGCATTTGAGTCCTCTCTCTGTTTATATGCCAGTAAAAGAGCTAGCTGCTACTCTTGATAACTGCAGACCCCTGTTTACTGAAAGCTTCATTTCCCTGTGTGGCTCCATCTAACTGAGACGGAGGGATTGAAAGCGTGGTAAAAACGTAGTCCCATTTTATGGTACTCTATTTGACAGTATCTTGTTTATTTGTCCTTTTTCACAGACGTTTCTGAATGCATTTATATTTTATTTACAAAGGTACATAGTTCTTCTAGAGCATGCTCCCGCCTCTCTACTCTACCATGTACACAAAGTTAAAATGTTATTTAATGTATGTAAACTGTGGCAGAATATAGCATTTTTCTTTCCTCTTTGTGTTTCTCAAGGCACATGTGATCATATTCAAATGCATGTAGAGCAGGCCTTTAGGCTTTCCTGCAAAAGTCAATATAACAGATTTGGAAGTGTCCTGGATAGTCTTTGCGTGATATCTTTTTAGTTGCCTTCCAGTTTGCAGGGTTTACACAGCAAAAACCCTTCCTGAGGGATGGGACTAGGGCGTAGCAGGCAGGTCAATGGACAATCAGCCACTTAATCAGCTGCAGCTCCACCAAAGCCAGCTGGAAACCAAACAATTCTCCAATGGAGAGTATACACCGCTGGGACCCAAAGACCAAGGGTGACTGCAGACAAGGCCAGGACTGCCTGAATATTTGCAAAATGACAAGTGGAGGAAAAAATCATTTCTTCTCTCACTGCAAGCTGCCTACCACTTTCTGCAATACCTCTAACCACACCACCACCACCCACAACCACGCCAGCGGCACTAGCAGCAACATACACTCCTGCGCTCTCACTGGGTGTGTAAAGCTGCTTCCCCTCTTCCTTTTCAGCTGCCTGGCTCTTACCATAGATTTTGTCTCCAGAAACATTTGAAGAGCAGGCTGGGCGTGGTGGCTCGCATCTGTAATCCCAACATTTTGGGAGGTCCAGGCAGGTGGATGACCTGAGGTCAGGAGTTCCGGACAAGTCTGGCCTACACGGCAAAACGCTGTCTCTGATAAAAATACAAAAATTAGCCTGGTGTGGTGGTGGGTGCCTGCATTTCTAGCTACTCAGGAGGCTGAGGCAGGAGAATTGTTTGAGCCCAGGAGGCAGAGGTTGCAGTGAGCATAGACTGTGCCACTGCACTCCAGCCTGGGCAACAGAGCAAGACTCTACCTAATAATAATAATAATAATAATAATAATAATTTGAAGAGCAGTACCAAAAAGATAGGCATTCCATTTACTTCTCCAGTTTTTCTAATATTTGCCAGTCTACTGTCTACATGCTTTGACCAGATTGCTTTGGCCCCTTGTGGAATTGATTTTACTGAACTGTATATGGTGTTGCGCCCTCGGCGGGCATTGAGGAAAGCAGGGAGAAGCAGTCATAGGAAATGACTGTAGTTTTTATTGAAGCGTTGTTCTTAAGATTGTTGTTTATCAGTATCTTTTTTATGAGTCCCCAAAGAGATATTTCTGTTCAGAGGAGGGCAGGGAAATCTGTCTTCCTGAACAACTGGTATGTTTCTATCTAACATAGACACCAGGCATCTTATAACTGCTAATTCATCATTTAAGTCGGTGAAATCTTCTTAAGAACATGACCAGAATATATGATTTTCATGTTACAACCAATTATTTCATCCAATGAATGGGCTACAATTCATTTGGAATAAATTTGTTTTATCATTGACCAAGAAACCTGCCAGACTCTTCAAATGCTGTGAAGAAAACACTTTAGGTTAAAGCACTTACGTTCACAGAAAGTATCTATGCTTTCAAGTAGGTGATAATGAGGATGATGATGATTTGTTTTTAGGAGTGTTATTTTTAAATTTTTTTCCTTTTTTAACCTACTCATATGATTTCAAGGATTCCTGTTTTTAGTTAATTGATAAGAAATTGAAGGGGATGAGAAGGTAAATGATAATTTAGAAATGTTGATTGTGGTAAGGCAGAGAAATTGATCAGATAAAGAAAAATGAATCCCAGGGATTATAAAGTGCCGGAGACTTTAAGTATTGAAATATTAATTGACCGATCTACTTTTTATCAATTTGATTAGAATCAAAATGGCTGTAGACTCTAAGTTGGGAAAAGGAGTCTCCTTGCTGCTGGAAAAGTAAAGAACAAGGCTGGGTGCAATGGCTCTCTTCTGTAACCCCAGTACTTTGGGAGGCCAAGACGGGTGGGTCACTTGAGGCCTGGAGTTCGAGACCAGCCTGGTCAACCTGGCAAAATCCGTCTCTACAAAAAATATAAAGTTTAACTGGACATGATGGTGGGCATTTGTAGTTCCAGCTACTCGGGAGGCTGAGGTGGGAGGATAGCTTGAGCTTGGGAGGTTGACTCTGCTGTGAGCAGAGTTCTGTGCCATTGCACTCCAACCTGGCTGACAGTGAGACCTTGTCTCAAAAAAAAAAAAAAAAAAAAAAAGAAAGCAAGCAAGCTTTTTTTCTGGACCAACAGCTTCAGCATCACCACCACTTGTGAATTTGTTAGAAATGCAAATGTTGGGGCCCCATCCCAAACCCTACTGCATCAGAAATTCTGGGGGTGAGACCAACAATCTCTTTGCCCTTCAGGTGATTCTGACGCTTGCTAAACTTTGAGAACCACCACCATCCAGTGATACTCAAATTTCTCTAAGGTGATAGTACTCAGTCAAACCTTTCTCAGTCAGAGTGTACACAGGCCTAATCTCAGAGGGAATTGATCCAGGTTGTAGCATAAAAAGATTACCCGATGAGGGAGGTGTCATCGATGATGTTTATATTTTCCCCTGCATTACAAGGTATTGATTCAACCAAATAAACAGAGAGGTTGTTCAAATTTTATGAATTATCATTATATTTATCTTCATGTGGTACATCTTCAAAGAAGCAACAGTTAGCTATGACATGGTAAGTTTTTCAAATGTATTAATACTGGCCAAATTGACTGAATGTATTAAAAGTGGCTGAATTAGCTGCCCTGACAATTCCAAAGGTCTCCAGGTAGCAGGCTCTGGCTCTGTGTTTTACACTTGCTGGGTAACACCTCTGAAAACATGGAGTATTCATAAAAATGAAAGTGAATCACATGATATGATGTTTGTACTTATTAATTCTGTACTTTTCCCAAGTTTTTGAAGTTATAAAAAAATGCTCGTTTTATAAAAGCAAATATTACAATTTTGTCTTTTGAGATGGAGTCTCACTCTGTCGCCCAGGCTGGAGTGCAGTGGTGTAATCCCAGCTCACTGCAACCTCCGCCTCTTGGATTCAAGAGATTCTCCTGCCTCAGCCTCCTGAGTAGCTGGGATTACAGGTGTGTGCCATCCTGCCTGGCTAATTTTTGTATTTTTAGTAGAGATGAGGTTTCACCATGTTGGCCAGGCTGGTCTTGAACGCCCGACCTCAGGTGATTCACTTACCTTGACTTCCCAAAGTGCTGGGATTATAGGTGTGAGCTTCTGTGCCTGGCCTACAAGCATTAAAAAATTTTAAAGGAAAAGTTAAAGCCTCTTCTAACCCATGTCACTTCTTACATTTTCACTTAAGCACTGTTTACCTATTAGCTCTCCAGAGATAATTACTGAGAACGGTTTGAGGTGCATTTTTCTAGAAATTTTATAGACTATAGAAACATATATAAGTATGTATTCATTTTTTTTTAGCACAAATCAAACTATACCCTATAATGTAATCTAGTATACTAATTTGACATTTGCTTTTTTCCGCTAAAGTATTTTCTGGAACAAGTTTCTGTAGCTAGGATTTACAGAAAAAATATTTGTAAAAAATCAATCAACGTACAAAGCTTTGGTAGCTTACATTGTTGCGCTATGAGAGAAAAAGTGCGTGCTCTCAGTAGGTCTCCAGTGTGGCTGGGAAGAGAATGCTATGCCAGTTAAGCAGAGCAAGTGAGAGCTGAGTTGCCATGGACTACTTTATGTGTGATTCTGTCATGAAGAGATGTGAGAGGTACCAGTCAGGCTGCAGAGGAGTGACGAGAGAGGAGGCAGTTAAGATGCAAAGGATTAGGACAAGTAAGAAAATAGTGGTGGGAGTGAGGCTGAACTTTTCTGCTTTTCTCAAGCAAGAACAAAGTCATCATCATCATAATAGCAGAATTGAGTGTGGCATCTGGGGGGGATACATTTAAAGATCGTCCTGGAGTGGAAGGGAATGTTTGAGATTAGTGGGAAATCCAATGGATTAGTGGAGGGTGGGAGAACATTTAAAATGAAGACAGAGAAAGTTAGACATGACACAGTAAAATACTTAGTTAAAATGGAGGCATTATGTGATATGGCCAAGAAGGAATGTCTTTCCTTATTCACATTTATCTAGCAGATGTCTCATATTTTTGAAGAAGGAAACACACACACACACACACACACACACACACACACACACACACAGTCCTTTTTTAAGCAGTTTCATTCAAATGGAGTAATTTTTTGATGGTGTCTAGAAGCTTTGTAGAATGGATATTTTAATAATTAGGATCTAATTCAAATTTTCATGATTTATTATGTGGTGGTCTATAAATTATTGATTTGTGTAACATCTAAACTCAGAGGAATTGGTCTATGGCTTTAACAATTGTTTTAGGTGAGTGTTGAAGTATGATTTGTATCTATATTCTTATTTCTTGTGAGACAGGTTATTCTAAGCTACAATCAATTCACTACTTGTTACCTATAATAAGCACCATTCATAGTAATAGTTTTATTTTACACACACAAATGGCATAAAGCACATATGTAGTTCTAATTCAAAAATAAAGTTTTCCTGAGAAAATATATATAATTCTTTAGTTAGCCTGCAGGATTCTCTGAAAATCATACCATCAAAGTGTAATCACTGTTGCCTCTGAGTCCAGCACGGGATAGGCAGAGCGTTCCTTGGTTTGAAACAGTTTTAACACTTAGCAAGATTTGTTTACTTCTTCTCCTTAGATGAAGATCAAATGAACAAGTTCCCACTGGATGTTATAATAGAAGGAGACAAAGGAAGAGGACAATTGTGTTCTGTTGCTGACCATTTCCCCTGTATTGAGACTTGATGTCCGAAATTTTACAGTTTTGTTCCATGGGACTGACTGATGCATAGGATAAATAGATTTTCCCTAGGAAAGCAGCAGAATACCATGGTGCTGTAAGTGTATATTTTCATGCCTTTAAGCCTTTTATAATGCGGAAGACTATCTTCATAAGAGAAGAAAGCACCACACTCAAGATGCCCTCTAAGCTTAATGTAATAATAAAAGACGACGGGTGTGTTTTGTTTATTTTCTTTCTAAGCACTATACAAATTTAAATACAAGTTCTTATAAAATTATGAAAGGATGAATTCAGTTGTTTATAATAGGATGGAAACACAGTAAAGGCAGAAATTTGGAAAAAGGCAAGGAAATCCTTAATCTATGCATTCTTCCTAAACTGTCCCTCCCCGTGTTTTTCAAAATCCAGCTTGTGTTTTAGGATTTTAAAATTTTATACCTAAAACTTTTCCTCTCTCTTTCCCATGTTCCCCCAACCACCATTTTTTTTTTTTTTTTTAAGCTTTACACTGGTGAGAATTTGGCCTACAAGTCTGGGGCAGTTTATGGGCACCAGTTGTTACGGTCTAATAATCTTTCCCAGGCTCTCCCTATTTGCAAGACACATTCTAATTTGGGGTCATATGGATCATTTATAAGGAAATGCTTTTTTGTAATCCACTTGCCCCTACACATATTTTTATTTGTAATATTTACACAGCTAATTTGACCAGAGGAGAAACTGCTCTTGGAACATGAGTGATTTCTACACAGAGAACAAATTTAGTTCCAATCAAGGTCTCCATGATTGGGAACGGGTGTTCAGGGTAATTTGGAATTCAGGGCAACCACCAATACAGCACACATTTAGATTTTTAGATGTGGTGGTGAACCGTTGAAAAGAAACTGGCTGAGATTTGAGCATTATTTGAAGTGGAAAAAGAAAAATAGCTTGTCTCTGGGCTTCATGCCATTTGCCTCCTTTAGTATCTGAAGATTTTTTTTTTTTCTTTCTGGTTTGGGGAAAAAGTGAGGCACCATGGGCTGTAGCAGGAATCAGGAATGGTTCCTCTACAAGCAAAAAGATATCTGCCCAGTGATGTCTCAGAACAAAACTAGGTCTTGGAAATTATAGAGGAAGTCTTATTGCCAGGATCGGAATAAGAAGAATAGAAGAGTACCGTATTCTCTATTCCCAAAGTTTGATATTGGTTTGTTTAAGATAGTATTAGCTGCAAGTAATAACCTGACGCAAATTGGCTTAACATAAAGGAAAATTATTATATTGGATCCTAGAAATCCCAGAATAAGTCAGGCTTCAGGGGTGGTGAGTTTAGCAGCACGGAGATGGCATCCGGAGCCAGTGTTCTCCATTTCTCTCGTACTCTGCTTAGGGCCAGCCAGGCTTTTTTTTTTTGAGACAAAGATTTGCTCTGTCACCCAGGCTGGAGTGCAATGGCGCCATCTTGGCTCACTGCAACCTCCACCTCCTGGGTTCCAGTGCTTCTTCTGTCTCAGCCTCCTGAGTAGCTGGGACTATAGGTGCGCACTACCACGCCCAGGTAATTTTTGTATTTTTAGTAGAGATGGGGTCTTGCCATGTTGGCCAGGCTGGTCTCGAACTCTTGACTTCAGGTGATCCACTGCCTTGCCTCCTAAAATGCTGGGATTACAGACATGAGCCACCAAATCCAGCCCGTCCAGGCTATTTTGCCTGTGTGACAGAATAGCCAGGGGGAATCAACACTGTCCCTTTCTGGGTTATTTCCAATGAGAAAGGAAGAGTCCCCTACCTCAAAAGGGGTAGGGAATCTTTCCCTTCAGTCTTTGAAGCATAGAGAACAGTCAGGGCAATGCCACATGCTGACTGACTCAGAGGAGTCAGGATCCACCCTGGAAGTATGGAGTGGTGGGTAAGTTCAGCTCCTCTTTTGTTCATTGCAATATTATAACACTATTTGTTTTCTGTCATTTGTAGAAAACATTTTGATGTGCCATAATTTAGATTTTCTTCTTCCGTTAGGTTGGTGTAAAAATAATAGTGGTTTCACAATGGGAACACATGGACACAGTGAGTGGAACATCACAGACCCGGGCCTTTCGGGGAGTAGGGGTCTGGGGAAGGGATAGCATTAGGAGAAATACCTAATATAGATGATGGGTTTGCTGTACCCACAGTATACACGTGCCATAGGTGCAGCAAACCATGGCACGTGTATACCTATGTAACGAACCTGCACGTTCTACACGTGTCTCAGGACTTAAAGTATAATAATAATAAATTTAAAAAAATAATTGTGGTTTCAGACTGTAAATTTTAAGTCATTATAACTAGGTTTAAACAATCTTATTTATCAAAACCTGACCCATTACACCGACACATTTTTCCCAATGAGAAATAAGTTTGTTTATTCCTGTAGCATAAAAGTCTGTGCTTCAGGATTTGATGAACTCTTGGAAAGCATTTTCTGCATCCTGCTGATCATGGAAGCGTTTTCCTTGAAAAAAGTTGTCAAGCAGCTTGAAGAAGTGGTAGTCACTTGGCAAGGGCTCAGGTGAAAATGGTGGATGAGGCGAAAATTTGTAACCCAATTCTCTCAACTTGTGAGGCCTTGGTTGTGTGAATTGCGGTTGGGCATTGTCATGGAGAAGAATTGGGCTCTTTCTGTGGACCCATGCCGGCTGCAGGTGTAGCAGTTTTCGGTGCATCTCATTGATTTGCTGAGCGTACTTCTCAGATGTAATGGTTTTGATGGGACTCAGAGAGCTGTAGTGGATCAGACCGGCAACAGACCACCAGAGAGTGCCCATGACTTTTTCTTGGTCTAAATTTGTCTTTGGGAAGTGCTTTGGTGCTGCTTCTTGGTCCAACCACTGAGCTGATCATTGCCAGTTGTATAAAATCCACTTTTCATCACACGTCACAATCCAATCAAGAAATGGTTTGTGCTGTTGTGTAGAATAAGAGAAGATGACACTTGAAAATGATGTTTTAAAAAATTTTCACTAACTCATGAGGGACCCACTTATCAGCTTTTTCACCTTTCCAGTTTGCATCAAATGCCGAACAACCGTAGAATGGTAGATGGTGAGTTATTCAGTAACTTCTCCTGTAGTTGTAAGAGGATCAGCTTCGATGACTGCTTTCTATTGGTTGTTGTCAGCTTCCGATGGCCGGCCACTACGCTCCTCATCTGGTCTCTCATCTCCTTTGCAAAATTTCCTGGACCACCATTGCATTGTACACTGGTTAGCAGTTCCTGGGCTAAATGCATTGTTGATGTTACGAGTTGTCTCTGCTGCTTTACAACCAAGTTTGAACTCGAATAAGAGCACCGCTTGAATTTGCTTTTCGTCTAACATCATTTCCAAAGTCTAAAATAGATATAAAATAAACAGCAAGTCATAAGCCATTAGCCAAAAAAAAAAATGAGGAATGTGCATCAAAATGATGTGCAACATTGTATAATATGACTATATTTATTTAAGAATGTATTCCAATGTCAAACAGCAAATTTCAACAATGTAAAAACCACAATTACGTCTGCACCAACCTAATAGGAACATAAAATGAATGCAGTAGAATCATGTGATATATAAAATTGATTCATGGGGATCATGTGGGATTTTAATTTCCTTTTAAAGTACTGCTTTTATGGAAAAATGCATTCTAAGTTTTAACAAACCCACTTCCAGTTAAGCAACTGTGCTTATTTCAATGTTTAGTACAGAGTCTGGCATGGGATAGCTGATCAATAAAGATCCGTTGAAAAGATATAACTTTGGAAACAACCCATTGGTGAACTGATAACACTTGTCTGCAATCTAACCCTTCCCTCAAGGAACTTTCAGTGGAAAAGATGACGTATGTCAAAAATAGTATTTATGATCAGCAGAAGAAAGTACAATGCAATTCTAAATCAAATATTATCAAAAGCATCAAACATTAAGTGTAGCCATTAAGATGAAGGGCAACGAGGGGAAAAAGACAGCAACTGTTGCCAGAGTATGTGTTGTTAGACAGTTCAATGAACGTTGAATCCCCCTTTCCATAAAAGCGGCAATCAAAATATTATACTATTTTATAAAAATATAACCTAATAAACTGTGACATTGAGAAGAATTTTATGTGGTATTTAGGTGTATGTTTAAAAATATCAATAATAAATATATCTTAAATCAAGCTGGTATTAACAGTTAAATATTTTTCCGGCCATGTCATTGCAATATGTGTTAGAATTTCATCAGCTATAATTTAAAAAAAATGATTTTTTAGTTTCAGGAACCCAAATTATGGACTATATGCTAGATATAGCTTTAGTTCTTTATTGCAGAGCAAGGCCTGGTCATGTTGGAGTAGGGCATTGCTTTTAAGTAATGAATTGAACCTAGGAAACCTCTCTTGCCTCAAAATTTCTTTCCTATTCTACTATCTCTCTGGGTGGAACTTTACTATTAGATATTTATTCCTTTGGCTCCACATATGTCTTCTTTTGAAAGGCTAGTTATTCATCTCTTAATATAAAAAATAGCTCAGATTCATTTTTCCTTCTTTACAGTGAAACCTGGTCATTGAGAGGATATATTAACATAAAATCAGCGATTAACACTTGCAGACATTACATAAATCTCTGGTCACAAGACAGATTATAAGTGGTCTCTCTTTTAGAAGCCATAAGTTAGTGGGAAGACACAGTTAAACACTGTGATATAATGGGAAGAGTTATAGGCATAGCGATTCTGATTCACATATTAGGTAGGAAGGAGTGAATATTTTTTGAGGATATGGAATTCTGGCATAGGAACTATAGCAAAAAGAGGGCACTGAGTTTTGGTGAGAAGGAACTTCTAGTATAGGCCAGATGAAGAGGACATGGATCATATTTTAATTATTTCAAAATAATTTTTACAAGTAGGAGCTTTTATAAAATAATCTCTTAAATTGAGAAACTTGTGTAACATTTGTTTTAAATTTAGAATTGATTAGAGTCAATTAATAACCCTTGACAACACAATGTGTAATACAAATGTTACAAGATACCTCTAAGTATTGTGGTGATGTCACTCTAGTCTCCTCCGTCTCCCAAATACATAACAGATTAAAGTGACAGACATGTACACAAATGATGGTAATAATTGTATGATTCGAAGTTACTCATGACTGACAAACTGTCACAACATTTCTTGCTTGTTTCCAAATACTCTTCCTCATGTCAGCAACAATTTCCTGTGTAAAATACCAGAGCAGTTTCTCTTAAGACTCGGTCTCCCACTCATCACCCAGATATCATTTCTAAATTGTTTTCAGCATTAATTTAACCCCTAAGTCCCGATGGTAAAAGTTCTTAAGTTATGTGATTGTGTGCTTTGATTTGCCCGTAAATCCAGCTCGCGCACCAGCTTTAGCCATAGATCACATTTGTACGATAGCCTCTAAGATATCACTGTCCATGGCCTGAAGACTGAAGGACTTGAGTGTCAAAGCACTCACAAGATTCTCAGTCCTCTTTTAAAGTAGGAATCATGTTATCATGGGACCACATGGTTTCTTAACCTTGGTACTTATTGTACATTTCAAGCCAGATAATTTGACATTGAGAGGGGCTGCCTTTAGCAGCATCCCTTGCCTCTAGCCACTAGATACCAAAGCACCTTCTGCCCTCGAGTTGTAACAACCATAAATGACTCCAGACACTGCAAATAACCTCTAGGAAACAATATTGTCCCGAGCTGAGAACCACTGGACTACACACCAATATCCACTCTTTAGTCATGTAATTGATATTGTTCATAGGTTGATTTTATAGAGCTATATGGTGGAGAAAGGAAGTCTACGCATGATGCAGTGAGAAAGAATGGACAGCCCAACAGATCAACGCCCATGGCCAATGATACATCAAAACACACTTCACCAGAGAGGACAGAAGGAAAGTGAGATGGGAGGTGAATGATGTGGTGTGATTCAACACATTTCTTTTTCTTTTTATGTGCGACATTTACTTTTTTTTCTTTTAAAAGTAACACATGTTCATTATATAGAAAAGTAACCAATATACAAGTATAAGGAAGAAAAAGAAAAATAGCCTTAATATCATTACCAATGGTTATTGCTGTAAATTATATTATTTTTTTCTGGTAGTCACTACTTCTCCATGTGATGTGTGGGGTCCTCCCTGTGAGGGGATGGTTCCTCCTGCTCCAGTAAAGTGAGTCTTGTCTAAGGACCTGCTTTGGCCAATGAGATGTGATGGAAATGATTGGCTGCTTCTGAGTACAACCTTTAAAAGTCACTACATGGTTTCTCTTTAGCGTTTTTTCTCTTGACCATAAGAAGAACAAAGTACAGAAAAATGGCTGTTACTTTGTACTAGTTAGTAGAAAAAAGAAGACTCAAACAGAGCTACAACTGATGTGAAAGAATTAAGTATTTGTTATTATAAATTCTGGGATTATTTGTCACTGCAGCATAATCACATAAAAAATTTATAGTATGTTTTGTTGTAGTCATTTATGTACATATATGTATATATAAAAATAAGATATAAATATGTTATCTAATACAGCCACATTTCTATATAAATATATTTTTACACTATTGAGATAATTTTCATTTTATAATCTTTGTGATTTACTTTTTTCTCTTTATAATTTTTAACTGTGATTATTCATGTCTTACAAAGATCTCGATTTGCTGTGTGACTGTGTGAGACAGCTTCTCAGTTGAATGGGAACTTAGACAAGAACGAATCTTTGAAGGCTCAGATAATTTCTTGCACAAAATGAGAGCTTATTTGTTATTCAAGGTGTTAGCTGGATGTTCTGCATGTTGCTATGGAAGGAAGGAATGGTTTTTCTGCTTAAAGCTCCTAGGTTTTGCTGTGTTCTTTAACACCACTCTAGTCGGGTGCTTCTGGTCATTTCTAGCCAGACTTCTCCACAAAACCAAGTGTTTCGGTTCATTCATTTGTTTGTCCAAAAATTCTGTGGACATTCTATTATTGGCTAGTTTCTTAGGTTACAGTAGGGTTTGATAAGAACTGCAAAAATCCATGCCTCTGAAAATTGTAACACTTAGATTTGCAGTGCGTTGTGGCTTAGTGAAATATTTACTTGATGATGTCATTTGATTCACAACCCTGTGAGGCACAGAAGACAAAATTGTCTGTATTTTATAAATTAGCTGATTGTTGCGTTTTTGAATACAATTGTCTACTGATTATAAAGTAGCATCATGAATTAGAATTTTATCTGTATGTTACCAATGAAGTTGACCTATACAGTAGTGGCCTCAGTGAAGTGGTGGATGGAAGGATCACTGGGTGAGGAGACAGGAAGGTGAGGGAGTGGAGAGAATTCTTTTGAAGAAGTAGGGAATAGGCGGAGAGCTGAAGGAGGAGCTGGGAGGTTTTTCTCAAGAAATTTTGGAAGCATGTTTACATGGTGATAAGAATGAGCCAGCAACAATGAAAGAACTGATGATGCAGGAGAGAGGGAGGGGACAATTGACAAATCCCTGAAGAGGGAATAAAACAGCCTTAGAAGAGAGGAGGAAGGTTCAATTCAGTTTAAGAGAAGGAAGGCAAAGAATATGAACATGGATAGGTAGGCTGGTAAATTTGGTGGTGGAAAATGACATGATTCTCATCTAATCAATTCTCTTTTCTCAGATAAATAAAAGAAGTGCTAGCTAAGAGTGGGGAGCATGCAGATGGTGCGTAAGTTACAAGAAAAAAGGAAATGATGTAAACCCATCATTGTATGTCCCACTTTACATTTTTAATGTAGTAGGTTTTCTCTTCAAGTTTCTTTTTTTCTGAGACGGAGTGCAGTGGCACGATCTTGGCTCACTGCAACCTCCACCTCCCAGGTTCAAGTGATTCTCCTGCCTCAGCCTCCTGAGTAGCTGGGATTACAGGTGTGCGCGACCATACCCGGCTGATTTTCTATGTTTTTGGTACAGACAGAGTTTCACCATGTTGACCAGGCTGGTCTCAAACTCCTGACCTCAAGTGATCTGCCTGCCTCAGCCTCCCAAAGTGTTGGGATTGCAGAAGTGAGCCAATGTACCCTGTCTCAAGTTTCTATGTAAAAATAAAAACACCAACCCTTAGAAATGTACATAATTGTAAAAATCTTAACTGCCGTCCTTATTGTTCACTTATTTCGTATCAGCCCGCAGCTGTTTTTATGCCTTAATGTCAGCTCATATAGATTAGCTGAATATCCTATCTTATGAAATAAATTTATGTTTTGCCACAGGTAAAACATGCCTAATATGTTATATTTTAAAATTGCTGATGATGAGTCTTTGCTAGTTTTGAGGTTCAAAATATTTGTTGAACTAACGGTGGTTATGTTTGTGCTTTGATGAACTCTGTAATGAAGTTTTATAATATTGAGTGGCAGTTCCTATAAAATTTCAGCAAAGTTTTTATACTTCTAAAAATGACATCAAGGTATGGATATTTTTAGGTCACTTCTTCATATCATTTCTACATATCTTCTGACAGTTTTTGTTTCAGACTGCATTTTCTTTTTTTTTCCCATTTATTTTATTGCATTTTAGGTTTTGGGGTACATGTGAAGAACATGCAAGATTGTTGCATAGGTACACATGTGGCAGTGTGATTTGCTGCCTTCCTCCCCATCACCTACATCTGGCATCTCTCCCCTTGCTATCTCTCCCCAGCTCCCCACCCCACACCGTCCCTCCCCTATTTCCCCCCAACTGACCCCAGTGTGTAGTGCTCCCCTCCCTGTGTCCATGTGTTCTCATCATTCAACACCCGCCTGGAACCAACCCAAATGCCCATTGACGATAGACTGGATAGGGAAAATGTGGCACATATACGCCATGGAATATTATGCAGCCATCAAAAACGATGAGTTTGTGTCCTTTGTAGGGACATGGATGAACATGGAAACCATCATTCTCAGCAAACTGACAGAAGAGCAGAGGATCAAACACCGCATGTTCTCACTCAGACTGCATTTTCAAGGCTGTTTGCTATGCATGTTTGCAAATAGCCCTGAAAGACAGAGATCCCTATGGAATAAAGGGAAGATTTTCTTCTTGACTAGGCTAATAAAGACAATAGCTCTCACTGGAAAAGGTTAAGCAGATTTGTTAGCAAGCCCTTATTAGATTAGGGTTTTCCTAAGTTTGGAATTCCTCAGTTATGACACAGACCAACTCTGTGTGTAGCACTCACCTAGGTCTACCTGTATCACCTCCATGGGACTAGGGGGACAAGGTGGAACCAATGGGAGTGTGAAGCTCATGCTGTCTGTTGTGCTGTGAGTAACAGAGCCTTTTGTCTCTGACCCAGAAGTCTCATGTTCTCTGACATTTACAGAGTTGTGGCTAGCTAACTTGTTAACTTACAAGTAGGGTCTAAACATCTCAGAACCTTTGCAGTTCTTGACATTTCAAAAGCTACATCAGCACAGTCACTTAATATCATGGAAAAATGTAAAGCAATCTTCTTATTCTTTGGAGTTCTACTTTTACCTCTAATCTTTTCCCTTTTCTTTTTTCTTCCTTCTTTATTTTATAATTTTTAATTTTTGGGATTGAATTTAAACACCTAATTTGTTTATTCAACATTCAAGACATGTATTTTGCTTTAAAGTCTTTCAGTAATAATATTTAAACTACTTCCTTGGCTTTTAAAAAGGACAACTTTTCTTAAATTAGTCTTTTCTAAAGGGTAGTTATTTCAGAAAAAATTTCTTCTGAGTGGGAAGAGTGATTGCTTCTGAGTCACAGCAAGCAATGGATTGAATTTTGAACTCTGGAGATCACATTCCAGCTAAGCAATTTCCCAAAGAAGAGAAGTCTAATGTAGTCCCCTAAATATTAAGCAAATGAAGCAAATGGCAGCAATGATAAGTAGGGGACTGCTTTGAACTGATGATGGAGAGCGGGCCCACTGTGGTTTACTGAATTTAGACTTGGTAAAATGAGATCTAGCATGTACAGGCATCGTCGAAACCAGGGTCAGTCAATGGGGGCAGCCAGGGAAGCCCCAGCCGGCTTCTTTCAAGAGATACAACCGGAGAGAGGGTCTTGGAAGTCATCAAGGAGTGAGACATGAGCAGCTTAAAATGCTCTGGAGATGGCAAGGGAAAATTACATCCTGTGCTTTCAGGGCTGCAGGATGTGGCTTGACAGAATCAAGCATGGAATTTTCCTACTTAAAATGAGGGGACAAGACTGGTGATCAAAGACCAGAAATAAATAAACGTCCCAAAGCAGCTCAGACTGGTGACCCATATTGCACAGTGAAATCCAGTTGATTTCACCCAAGTGGTAAGAAAATTTAAGGAAACAGTGAAGCGATGAGAGCATGCCTAATTCAGGAAAACCTGGTGGTTGGTAGATGGCCCTCTCGAATTGCCTATGTTAGAACTTCACTAAATATAATTAACTAAATAATTATTTAAGTATGCAGTCTTTCCATCTATTTAAGGAATTTAATGCTTTTTGTTTTTGTCTTTATTTTTTTTTCAAGAGAGAATTTTTGCTCTGTTGCCCAGGCTGGAGTGCAGTGGTGTGATCTCGGCTCACTGCAACCTCTGCCTCCTGGGTGCAAGTGTTTCTCATGCGCCAGCCTCCCGAGTAACTGGGATTACAGCATGCACCACCACATCTGGCTACTTTTTGTATTTTTAGTAGAAATGGGATTTCACCATGTCAGTCAGGCTGGTCTTGAACTCCCGGCCTCAAGTGATCTATGTGCCTCGGCCTCCCAAAGTGCTGGGATTACAGGCTTGTGCCACCACACCTGGCTTAATGTACATTTAAGGGATTAAATTTACAGATTATGAAAACACTCTCACTGTCAAGGTGTCCTAATTCAGAAATCATGGCATTATATTTCTTCCTACAGGTATTAAAGTAAAACAAAATTATAGAAATGATAAGCTTTTATTAATTTCTTTGAAATAAAATGTTGTTAAATGAAGCTATTCTATCACACCATTTCTACCTGTTTTTAAAAGAACATGGCCTTTGAGATCTATTTTGGATAATGCTAGATGCTTAACCACTTTATTTGAGGAAAAAGACACAATGGATTACTGATGTTTAAGTGACTTTTCTTAAAGCTAATTGAAAAAAGTAACCATGAAAGTCCTGCTTAAAATTTTATTTTATTTTATTGTTTTAGAGACAGGGTCTCACTCTATTGCTCAGGCTAGAGTGCAGTGGCATAATCATGGCTCACTGCAGCCTCAAACTCCTGGGCTCAAGGGATCCACCTTAGCCTCTGGGGTAGCTAAATGTGTATCACCTTGCCAGCTAGTTTTTATATTTTTTATAGAGATGGGATCTTGCTATGTTGCCCCAGGTCTCAAATGCCTGGGCTCAGATAATTTTCCGGCCTTGGCCTACCAAAGTGCTGGGATTTCAGGCATGAACCACTGCACCTGGTCCTGCTTAAAGTTTTAATTCTTATGTTTACAAACTATTGGCTACTCCACTAAAAAAGCGTGCTCTCAAGAAGAAAAGTAAGCTAAATAAGTGGGTGAGTGGGAAAGTAAGAAGTTGTATGGAATTTGCCCCATATGCCAGCTATTTATTTCCTCATTGGATGTTTAATGCAAGACAGGTACTTATTATCCGTCCTTACGAAGCTTACTTTCTGGTTGCGGGAGACTGACAGCCAACACCTCAAATAATGTATCAGGTGGTGTTAAGTGCCATGAAGGGATATAGAGCAGGAGAAGGGGAGTAAAGAAGTCTGGGCATGTGGTGAGGATGTTGTCAGAGTCAGATATTTCAGAAATATGCATCTGATAATAATGGCCCTTTGCTCAAATCCTTCAAAGCTATCCCATTACTTCAGCACTAAGACTACACTTCTAAAGCTAATGTACCCCACCTTGCGTAGTTTGACCCTTGACAAACTCTCCCCGCTCAACTCCTCCAATGCATGCAGACACACTCTTCATTTCCGCCATATTTATTACCACAGACCGCCAGGTTGTGTCATGCTTGCATGCGTCTTCTTGTTTATTGACCTGCAAACACCTATCCTTTGCTCCCCCATTCTTTCTGATCTAATAAAGCTTCTACTTATCACTTAAGAGTCCGACCTAGCATCATATTTTCTTAGAAGTGCTTTTAATCCATTTTATCTAGTATCATAGGTCAGTTTCAATTCCTCCTCTTTTCTCGGCTCTATAAATGGCTTCCCCAGGTTATGCAACTTACTCAGAATTCCACAACACTGTCCTCTGTGCTTCTGTCTGTTCTAGCACTTTTCACATTGTGTTGCTTCTATAAGAAAGTTTGGAATTAGATTAGCGTAAACAAACATCATTCAATTCTAATAATTCTAATTGATTCTTCTGAATGCAGTGTGAATTCCTCAAAGACAGGGTTTGAATATGTTTGCTTTTACACTCCCTGCATGGACACAATCCTTGGCACTTAGTATACATCTCACAAATGTTTGTTTAGTCAATCCATTTTATAGGTAAACATTCTAACTGAGGTCTAAATCTTTCTTGTTTTAGTGACAAGGGTGTTCCA
This sequence comes from Sapajus apella, assembly GCF_009761245.1. NCBI lineage: Eukaryota > Metazoa > Chordata > Mammalia > Primates > Cebidae > Sapajus > Sapajus apella. Next base: position 17,107,833 of record NW_022436946.1, on the reverse strand, counting down.
TAGTAATTTTCTACACAATAGTATTAAGATGTAGTCACATGAATATATCCACACCCAATTTTTTTTTTCTATTGTAGATGCCATATCATATTCTGAGGACATAATATCATCTAACACTGAATTCATACTAGATGCCAACCACTGATCTATGCACTTTACACAATAAGTAACAGCTTGTTTACTCCTAGACAACTCTAGAAATGGAATAGATATTATCAATTTCCTCATCTTGCATGAGTACAAAGTGGTTAAATAACTTGCTAAAGGTTAGTCATATAACTAAGTTTCAAACCCAAGCAGCCTAACTCTAATTCTATGCTATTAACCACTATACCATACTGCCTACTTTTTATTAAGCTTCAGAAAGTTAAATTATTCATTCCTTAACTGAGGGGAAAAGAGGAAGCTGAGAAATATCGGCATAGAATTTGAACTACTGAAAATTTTAAGGGTTGTTTGGTATGGTGTGGAGGGTGCAAAGTACCTTAGGAATCGTGCCAAAGCTTTGAACTTAAGCCTCTAGGTACAGTATATTAGACACATGATATTTTTGTCATCTGCTGCCTTCAATAATAATTCATTTAATCCAGTGAAGGGTGGTAAATGCTTTGGAATACATACAAGATGCTGTGGTTGCCATGGGGTGAGGTAAGAAGATATAAAACAAATAATTAACTCTTTGTAGCCTACAAAGAGTTTTTCCACTGTGTATTTTCTATATGTTCTGCTGTTAAAATAACAACACCCATTTGAATAGCATGCTCACACGCCCTGTTTCACTGGATTCTTTCCACAACTCAGGAAGGTGTAAGCAGTGCATTCATGGTCCATGTCTTATAGATGCAAAGACTCAATTTGCCCAAAGGCATGAGTGGGGAAATGTGAAAATGAGTGAGGGATATGAATTACATCGTTTGCTCCTTTTCTCTCCCCTTTTATTTTGCATTTCATAATTATATTAGATAAGACAGTTTAATTGCAATTTATCTTAATACCATTTATCTAATGTAAAACAATGTCAGCCGGGCGTGGTGGCTCACACTTGTAATCCCAATACTTTAGGAGGCTGAGGTCAGGAGTTATAGACCAACCTGACCAACATGCCAAAACCCTATCTCTACTAAAAACATAAAAATTAGCCTGGCGTGGTGTAATCACAGCTACTGAGGAGGCTGAGGCAGGAGAATCACTTGAACCTGGGAGGCGGAGGTTGTAGTGAGCCGCAATCATGCCATTGCACTCCAGCCTGGGTGACAGAGCTAGACTCCATATCAAAAACAAATAAAATAAAATAAAATAAAAAAACAATGTCAAAATTGGTCCAGTTTTTCATTAATGTTAAGAAAAGTGGGGTTGGGCGCAGTGGCTCACACCTGTAATCCTAGCACTTTGGGAGGCTGAGGCAGGCGGATGACTTGAAGTCAGGAGTTCGACACCAGCCTGGCCAACATGGTGAAACCCTGTGTCTACTAAAAATACAAAAATTAACCAGGTGTGATGGGAGGTGCCTGTAATCCTAGCTACTCAGGAGGCTGAGATAGGAGAATCACTTGAACCTGGGAGGCGGAGGTTACCGTGAGCTGAGATTGTGCCACCTCACTCCAGCCTGGGTGACAGAGCTCGACTCTGTCTCAAAGTAAATATATAAATAAATAAATAAATAAAAATTAAACAATGTCAAAATTGGTCCAGTTTTTCATTAATGTTAAGAAGAGTGGGGTCGGGCGCAGTGGCTCACACCTGTAATCCCAGCACTTTTGGAGGCCACAGCGGGTAGATGATTTAAGGTTAGGAGTTCAAGACCAGCCTGGCCAACATGGTGAAACCCTGTGCCCTGTGTCTACTAAAAATACAAAAATTAGCTAGATGTGGTGGCAGGGGCCTGTAATCCCAGCTACTCAGGAGACTGAGACAGGAGAATTGCTTTAACCCTGGAGGGAGAGGTTGCAGTGGGCCAAGATCGTGCCACCTCACTCCAGTCTGGGTGACAGAGACAGAATCTGTCTTAAAAAAAAAAAAAAAAAGAAAAGTGATTGGTTGAGAAATCATCTCTGAAATGTTGTTGTAACTGATGTACAGACCATCTCTACAGTCTCCTAATTTTGGGGAGATTTTAATTGCTGATCTTACCTTCCAATGTTACTACTCTTCTATGTTCTATGAGCTTCCACCTCCCACATTTTTATCTGGTGAGAGCCTAGAATAACCAAATATAATGGTTCCCAGAAATCTGAGGGATGGGGTTAGTAATAGTCACTCATGTTTCTTCAACAATAACAAGACTTCGTATCTATTAACATGTTGAATCATTACCACAATCTCTTGAATTATGTGTGGTAGATATTAATGTCCCAGATTTATAGATGAAGAATTGGCACATAGCTAGGGTAAGTAATTCTATGATCATTTCAGAGTTTTCTCACAGGCTTTGCCATATATGTTTCTGTGAATTCAAGTCTACTAAGAAGCGTATCTTTGCAACCCACTCCTTCCCATTCTCCCGCATGTAAATAACTAGCACCTCCTTCATCTAGCATTTGCTTGAGTAAGAAACTTAAGAGGCTTCCTTGAATTCTCTCTCTTCTTTCTCCCTACACCAAATCCATCAGCAAGTCCTGACTGCTTTACTTCAAAAACACAACCAGAATCTGTCCACTTCTTTTCATTGCAGGTATTTTTTATCTATTTCATTTAGGACTAGCATCCCCAGGACCTAGAACAGTATCTGGTATGTCATAGGTAAATATTTGTAAAGTAAATATTTCCTCTATTACACTAGCAGTGATATTAAAAATATTTAGCAATCTATATAGCAGGCACTTGGACTATCTGCAGGATTCTGAAGTCCTTTAGGTTCCCTGCTCTGCCAGGTGTTCACACTTTCATTCCTGGGTCCTGAGGGAGTTTGGAAGTTCTGGGGGAAAGGATAAGATAGCTGAAACATCACCTAGGTATCACCTTTTTTCAAGTGTTAGGAGATACTTAATTTCTGTTAATGAGCTTATGAATTGAATGTCACAGCAGAAAAAGGATTGTGTGTGCCTACATTTGGGAGATGGAACCAACATGATTCATCAAATTTGAAGTGCTTTTATAATTATGAATATATTAGGAAAGAAGCTGAAATACTTCCATTATAATAAAGGCAAACCTTTACCTAAACCATGCAGTTTGCGAAACGCCGCTGAAAATGTATCCTCTCTCCAAGAAAAGTAACTGGAGTACTCATCTAATTTTATTAAAAAAAATTCTAGCAGCCAATAACCACCTTGTAGCAATAGTATGTTAAGTGTGTATTTACCTGAATAGTAACCAATTCTGATAAAGACTCCCTAGGCTATAAAAAAGATATTGATGAGAAAGAGTAGGAATATAAATGCTTCATTAAAATACAGAAGGAAACAAGAGGTCTGGTAAATTTTTGATACTATTTTAATTTTTAATCTGTTTTATAAATTCTAAATAGCGTCAGACAAGAGTGCATTATTGCTTCATAATTCAGCAGCTTCGTGACTTGTAGACTGTTTACTACATTAAAAAAAAAAAGGATGGACAAGCAGAAAGTCCTGTGAATCCTGAATTCTTATACGAATGTGAAAGTATTTCTACTCTGCTCTTCAACTTGTCCTTGAATCCTTGGATTATTAATCAGTTTGAGAGGGTCCATAGAGAGAGCCTTTCCTGTTGCAGATTTTCTTTGTCTGTTTCCGTCAGTTGTATCAGATAGGAGCTAAGTTAGAAGTGAAACATGACATTCTGACAGTGAATCCAGCAGACAGATTCTTGGCTGCATTCTCTGCTATACTTGAACTTCTGCTAAGCATGTGATGAAAGAGTGTTTTCAACTGCACCAGCTGTGGAGAGGTTAATAAAACAAAAGAGGGGAAACAAAAGTGCTCACAGCAGAAAGCTTCTGGCTTTGCTGATTTTTCTGGTTACAAACAATATGTCAGAGAGCTGTAACTGCTGTGTTGGTTTGGGCTTCAAGCCATTTAAGACAAGTTGAGCTTCTGACTTAAAAGTTTAAAGAGTAAACAAGCAGCACATCCGATGCGATGTTACATATTTCGGTGCTGGAGATGGAAAGCTCTTATTTTGCCATTGACAATTGGAAATTAGGAAACGTGTGTGTTTTGCTGGCATCCTTGATAGTTTCTCCTGTAAACAGAAAACTGCACAGGCTTTCAGATGTTCAAGATATGCAGAAGCAAAGGTGGTCTTGGCGCAGTGGACCGCGAGCAGTCTCTTATGCTTTCTGTCTCTCTTCCTGTGTCCCACTCCTCCAGCAAAGGACCATGGAATGTGGAACCTCGCCCAGCCTGCTGCTCAGGGGGCGATTGCTCAAGGCTGTCTTATGCAGAGAAGATCAACAGTTGACCCATGAACCATTTAAACTGGAAGCAAGAATTAAGCAATACCCTGAGAGATTGACTACACAGACTTTTCCCTGAAAGTTAAGAGTACAGAGTACAGGGGACGAGGGCCATTTAGTAATCTTCCTGTTTCCTTTACCAGTCCTCTACATCTCTGTACCTAAGGTCCTTCACTCAGTATACTCAAGTCGTCTCTGCTATGACTGCATTCCCACAGCCAAGGCATATAAAAGGTAGGATAAGGAGTTCCATCACTTCACACAAGCATCTACCAGGAGGAGGGAAGTAAAAACAACTTTTACTGTCAATTTCTCCACTTGCTGTGAAACTGAAGGCTTGTTATATAATCGTTTGGGGATATCAAGAATATGACTTACATATGTCATCTGGGAGACGTGGTGTTTATGTTTCTTGAGTTGAACTGTGGCAAAAAAAAAAAAAAGTTATGGCCATCTAAAATGCTCAATAATTGAGAGAAACTTTAAGTTATTCCTCGCCCTAATTTGTCTGTCTTCATCGTCTTATTCATCAGTTACTTGGGAAATTCAGAGATTTAAAAATTTCTACAGAAATAAAACTGATTGTTTTGGAGACTCTTTCTGAAGAGTTGCAGAACTCCCCCAAAGTCTGAACACAGGTCTCCTTCCCCATTTCCTCCTGATCTCCCGTAGTCCAGCTGGCTCAAGTTCACACCCACATTTTCTGTTCAGATGTGCAGCAGTGCCTCAGGGAGTCTTGTTTGTGGCTCCTAGACTTATTTTGTCAAGTACTGGAGACCATGAGCTTGCTATGGAGCAAATGCACTTGAGTTCTATACCAGAAAACAATCAGATACACTGACGTCTTAATTTATTGGGCTTGTAAATTAAGGCATGATTAAGCACAGCACGGAGGAATCTGTTCTAGACTGCATTTGCCGCAGGATGATGAATGTGATTTGATTTACACAAATGTGATCTCCAGAGAGGTTTGTTTAGGAGTACTCTAAGTCACAAACTGAGTTATATACTTCATGTAAAGCATTAGTGAGGTCAAGGGAATAGCTGGGCAAAGTGGGGAAGGTACTGAGTTGGTTGAAACAGTATATGTGAAAAGCTACGTTGCCCCAAATTCTGTTCAACATAAGCATACAATTATCAAACACCTATTTGGTATCAAGACAATGGTAATTTTTACTTCTCCGTTTTTATGCTGCCGCTGGCCTGTGAAGAAACAACCAACACCTAGAATTTTTTCCATCCCTCACCTTTCTTTTGAGGACTCAGCAACCCAAGCAACATGACCTTTTCCTACACATAATTTAGGAGAAGTCACTGGCAGTTTAGGAAAAAGACTTAACAAGTTTCAGGGTGAGACATCTTCTAAGAGAACCTTTAAACATCATTCTTAGCATCAAAGCAACAAAATTTTTAATATGAGTACTTATTTTTTAAAAACTTGGTTTTTTAGAATTTAAAAAATTTTTAGACTTTTATTTATTTTTGGGGGGTACATACCAGGTATATATATATATGAGGTAAGCGAGACGTTTTGATACAGACATGCAATGTGAAAAAAGCACATCATGAAGAAGGGGGTATCCATCCCATCAAGCATTTATCCTTTGAGTTACAAGCAATCCAATGAGACTATGTTACTTTAAAACATGTAATTAAGTTCTTATTGAACTGTAGTCACCCTACTGTGCTATCAAATTGTAGGTCTTATTCTTTTCTTTTTTTTGAGATGGAGTCTTGCTCCGTTACCCAGGCTGGAGTGCAGTGGCACAATCTCGGCTCATTGCAACCTCCTCCTCTCTGGCTCAAGTGATTCTCCTGCCTCAGCCTCCAGAGCAGCTAAGATTACAGGTGTGTGCCACTATGCCTGGCTACTTTTTGTATTTTTAGTAGAGATGGGGTTTCACCACACTGGACAGGCTGGTCTTGAACTCCTGACTTCAAGTGATATGGCTGCCTCAGCCTCCCAAAGTGCTGGGATTACAGGTGTGAGCTACCATGCCCAGCCCTAATTCATTCTTTCTATCTTTTTTTGTACCCATTAAGCTTCCCCCCCTCTCTGCCAGCCCTTCACTACCCTTCCCAGCCTCTGGTCACCATCCTTCTACTCATCTATGTTCAGGGGTTCAATTGTTTTGATTTTTAGATCCCACAAATATGTGAGAACATGTGATGTTTGTCTTTCTGTGCCTGGCTTACTACACTTAACATAATGATCTCCAGGTCCATTGCAACTGACTGCATCTCATTCTTTTTTACGGCTGAATAGTACTCCATTGTGTATAGGTATAGGTACTATATTTTCTTTATCCATTCATCTGTTGATGGACACTTAGGTTGCTTCCCAAGCTTAGCTATTGTGAACAGTGCATGACAAACACAGGAGTACAGGTATCTCTTCAATATACTGATTTCCTTTCTTTGTGGTGTATACCCAGCAGAGGGATTGCTGTATCATATGATAGCTCAATTTTAGTTTTTTAAGGAACTTCTAAATTGTTCTCCATTGTGGTTGTAATAATTTACATTCCCACCAACAGTGTATGAGGGCTTCCTTTTCTCCACGTCCTTGACAACATTTTTTATTCCTTGTCTTTTGGATATAAGGTGAACCTTAGTTTTAAATCTCTACAATAGGTCTAAGAGTGTTTAGGTAAATACAAACATTTAATATATTTCTAAAATCAAGATATCTCGCAGAGAATATGCAAAAAAATTAAAGTCATGCCACCTCTTATATAAGAAATATAATTAACACTTACTAAATTTGAAAGTGCAGGTGAATGTAAATTAATTCCCATAATCTTTACAAACATAATATAACCAACCAGTAAAATTGGCTTTGAGGAGACATTTGGCTTCTAATTCAGAGAATACTTCATCTATGTATTTTCTCCAGTAGTTTTGGAATGTATGTTCAGTGGACAATAAACAAACAGAAATTTCAAATCATCTTTGTCTTGGTTTGGAAGAAGTAGAAATAGTATAACTATTGGCCACTGAGACGCTGTGGGTTCCCAAGAGACAAGATGTGCTGGGCGTGGAGCCTTAGATTGTGGATGGGGCAAAATTACGGGGCTTGGAAGAAAATATTATTCTACATGGCCCAACAAGGCATGTTATCAGATACTTAGTACTGGCTGCTTACCTGGGCAATACACCAAAAGGGAGAAGAGTGTGGGACAGAGGAAATAATTATTTGGAGACTGTTATTCAACACTTAAGACCCATTTGAGGGAGCTACAGTACTTGTTTTTGTTTTTTGCTGCAGTCTATATTAAAAAGTCTTACTTCATCTGTTTTTAGGAATATTTTGCTTGATTCAAATAACTACTGTTAATTTTTAAAGTAAACAAAATTAGAATAATAGGAGTAACATCAGTTTTAGCAAACAAAAAAGGGTTATCGCTGTTCTTTTAAGCATCAGACACCTCCTGTTGAGTCCGCAAGAGGCACAAAAGAACCTCTGTCTATCTACCATGCCTCCCTTTCTGTAGGGCCCTTGTCCAAGTGAGGCATCAGCACACTTAGAGGGCCCACTAGCTGCTGTCAAGTTACGTCTGGCTTAGAGATGACAAATAAAACACAGGACCCGTGGCAACAATACAGAACTTTGCTTTCATAACTGAAAACCCAAGAAAGTTTTGCTGTGTAGATTCACCAGTTTGCTTTTCACAAGGATTTGTTATCCTGTTCTTTAGTCTTAGTTTTGATTATTCTAAAATTGTCTCTGAGTGCAGTATAAAGCATTTCTATGTATGAAGCACAATACATAGAGTAGATGTCTGCCTTTCTTTACCAGGTGTCAGATTCTCCCTGGATCATTTACTGTTTAGAATCACAAAACAAATACAATGTTGTATAATAAAACCTTACAAATAATATTTTATGATCTCTTGATTACATACAGCAAAATGAAAGACATTGGGAAGAATAATTTTAACGTACTAATGACTCTTTGTGAAGTTCCTAAAATTTTTCTTTTAAAATTATTGATTTCATCAAGGGCAAATGCAAACATTATAAATTGGTCAGAGTAGCTTTTGTGGGTTTTCTTCTAGGAATACTTTATTTTTCCCACAACAGGCTTATTTATTGAGTCACCAATATAATTTCTAAATTGTTGTTATACTTTAAAATTTTTACAGTTGTAAGTTATTTGGTATTAATTATATCTGCTGGGAGGTTTTATCCAGAGGCATGGCTTTCTCTTCCCTTTTTTTAATCAATGGGAGATTTTAGTAACATCAGGATCATCATATCACTCACTGGGAACCCACTGTGTGCCAGGCACTTTGTAGACATTCTTTTAATTGTCATAACAACCTTGCAGTGTTTACAGATGAGGCTCAGGAAGTTAAATAAAACTCCAAGGACTCCAGGGCTAATAAGTGGTGGCTGTAGAATTTGTATTCAGGGTTGTCTCCTTCAAAATTCGTTGCTGATCCTAATTCTGAAATGTGTGAAGTTGTAAAAATATGAAATATTGGCTACTCGAGCATGGTAACAGTATATTTGTAAGCATTAATGTATCCAGTGGAGCATATCCCTCATCTTTACAGTGCCTGTGCCTGTTTTGCAGAAACTCTGATGCTATAGGACTCTACCACACCATAAACTCTGTTGGTTTTTGCTCTGTCTTCAAAGCATCTAACTCTCTGCCAGAGAATAGTTCAAACACGTTGGAAGAATCAAGCTTCCTGAATTGGGCGATGTATAATTTGGTTTAAAACTGATACAACAATCGGAAATTCTACTTATCCACTGAATCATATTGATTACATGCCAAGGTCTTGTTCTTTATCCTAACCGCACTCATTCTATTTTTTTTTTTTTTTCATCTACAGAATCCTCACAGCCTACAAAGCAAATTTCAAAACAGACATTAAAAGGGATGAAAGGGCTTAGATAACCTTATAAAAATTAGAAAGGGGAACTCAATTTCAATGATAACTGTAAGTATCTGGACTATGTAAGTAGCATCCAAGTTCTTGATAATAAAGACATGTTACTTGGTACCTTCATAACCAAAACAATGCTCCTCTTGGGATTTAAAAAAAAAATCAGAAAGAGTGAACTCAGAAAAAAAAAAGTAGAGATAAGGCCTAAAAATGGAAAGCAATTATGAAGAGAAAGTGAAAGACTAGGAGGAATGTTTAGAAAAATCAGATAACAGTGATTCAAAAGAGAGAACCCTTAGGGTAGAGAAAGATACAAAGATAAATAGTGATGGAAAATAATGAGAGCACAAGGTTCTAATTCAAAGTAAATTTTCCAAACTGCATATCCTGTTTAAAATATGTGTCTTAGAGTTTTACATGAGCCTGGCGCAGTGGGAAAAAACACTGGACTTGGAATCTGAGGCCCTGGTTTGGGACCTGGCTAAACCATTCATCATCTGTGTTTTCCTACAGCCTACTTAGGGCCCTGTTTTTTGTTTTTTTTTAATGTATAGATCCAAGAGATGCTATAAAATGCCTTCTAGTGCTAAATGACTGAATCCAGCGAGGAGCAGAATTTAGAGTGATACCTTACTAATTTATGGCAAGATAATATTTTCTTAACATTAACTGATACTGTACTATGACAACCTACATAGGATCCAATAGAGTCCAGAGAACCTGTTTATTCTTTTTTTTTAGAAACATTAACTTTTATTAATTTATTCATCAAGCATTTTAGGATAGTTCTATAATTTGGTAATGTGCTGAATGATCATTAAGGATATATCAAATTTTAGTAACAAATAAATTATTTAAAATTACTTGCCAGAATCCTTAAAAATGACAAAAACTAAGAAAAGTAAGTCATGTTTCGATGATAAAATTCAAATGTTGAAGTATCCTAAAAGAGAATAGTAATAAAGTACTAACAGCAATTTTTATACGGCATTCAATGTAAGTTACAATGAAGCCATTAACATAAAATTGTTACACATGTATAATATTCAGATTCCTCATAAAAATGTGTTAAGATTCCATTTATTTGAGTCTAATACATCTTTAGGTGGAATTTTGATGTTTTCTCTGTGTGAACTCTGAATATTTTTATTAAAATTATTTTTTGCCAGGCATGGTGTTACACACCTGTAGTCCCAGCTACTTAGGGAGATGAGGTGGGAGGATCCCTGGAGCCCAGGAGGTCTAGGCTGCAGTGAGCCATGATTGTGCCATTGCACTCCAGCCTGGGCAACAAAGTGAGACTTGGTATTAAAAAAAAGAGATAGTAATAACAACATTAGTGTTATCAAAGTAGTGTAGTGGTTAAACACATGGACTCTACAACCAGCTACTTAAGTCAAAATCCTGGCTTCACTACCTACTAGCTATGTGATCTTGAGCAAGTTATCAACACACTCTGTGCCTCAGTTTTCTCATCTCTAAAATGGGTATATAAGAGTACTCATCTCATATGACCATCTCAAGCATTAAATGAGTAAATACAATTATTTTAAATAGTAGCTTTACCCTGTCACTATAACCATCATAGTTTGCTGACATTATGCAAACATTCTCTTAGATTTTGTTGTATACAGTGCATATTTGATCTTTCTTACTAATTCAAAACTGACTATGCAAATTAAAGTTTGGTATTTTAAGGTCTAGTGCTGTTCTTGAGGTTTAGATAAAATCGGTGTACAACTGGACACTACTGTAATTTGGGCCTTCTGTATAATACAGTTTAGTTTTTTTTGCCTAAAGTCTCCCTATAATTGCCAATGAAGTAAACCCTTTAATTTCAAATATACAATGATGCATAAAAGTATGGTGCTGTAGTTAGAATAAATCTTAAAATGATCTAATCAAATGGATGTCAGAAAAAAAAATAAGGTGAGTTTGACATTGTAATATCCATATAAATTTTAAGGCAACATGAGTATATTTTTTTCTTCTGGCAATAAAGATAAATATATTTCTATTTCTTTTTGTGCTTTTTAATACAAAAACAAGACCTGCTCCCCACTTCTCCTGTGCTCGTGTGTATACACACACTCACACACACACACACACACACACACCCGAGCATATCAGTGGAAGATATGCTTTTCTTATGTAGAGTGTGATCACTGCTGCCCTGACTGATGAGTTGAGGGTCCTTATGTACTAAGGAAAGCTGGTGTTAAATATAGGCTCACGTTAGAGCTTGAGAAGCTGCTTTGATGGAAGAAAGCGTAGAAGGAAATCAGTATTATTCTGAACAGAATTGTACTTTGTCTCCTAGCTCCATATATCTTAGCTGTGTGATCTTGGGAAAGTTATTCAAACCCTCTGAAACACAGTACCCAATTTCATAATGTGAGTACAAATATAGTGTCTGTGTTATAAAATCATTGCCAGTAATAAATTGAAGCATTTCTGTGCTCTGCAAACTCTCAAAAAAGTAATGTTTATTCTATTTTGAGGGATGGGGTGGGGTGTATGAACTATTTTTTTTTGTTAAATGAAAATAAGGGAATATTCCACAAATAAAAGAAAAGTGCATGTGAAAGATTTAGAAAAAATTATAGGAGAGGTTTTTGAACTCTAGAATAAAATACTTAGAATATAGGAATCGCTAAGTAAACATTAAGTCATGAACAAATCAGGTCCTTTATTTTCATGAAGAAAAATGTAAATAATTATTCAGAAAGGTTTTTTGGGATAATATTAAAACATTTACAGAGGAGTCAGGGAAAAAAAATAACATCAGTGGGTCTGAAGCAGATTTCTAGCAGAAGTAGAGCTAACAAAGTCTTGTCCTCTGTCTCTCAAAGAGGCTTACAAAACCAAAGTGGTCCCCTAGTGCAATGATGTCTACTTAAAGCTAGTTGTGTTTGACAAGTGTCTTAACTTGGGAAAATTTCTTTCTCATTGGTTTTCTCAGCCATCATTGTGTGGGCAGATATTTAAAGTATCTGATGTCAGCTAACCTTCAAAGAATCAATAACCAAAAGTCATGCACACATACAAAAAACCATTAGGAAGGGAAGGCAGGAGCCAGTGCAGCGAAGGGCCTCATCTCTCAGATGCTTCCTCTCTCAGTTGAAGGTGTACACATGGGGTGAAGGACGTGTGCCAGTAAGGACTCCTGTTCTCCATTCACTCCCATTCATTCACTCATGCCTCAGTAACTGTAGGATCCTGGGTTGGTGATTAAGACAGCACATGATTAACGACCTTCACGTCACAATGGGAAGACTGGGCACTCGTGGACTATAGAAGTGGGCAGAGGACAAGGGCACAGCCTGTTCCCCATGTGCATGACATGTGGCTGTGGTCTGATAAAGAGCCCTTTCCACCGTATCTCTCTGTTTTCGAGCTCTTTTTAATTTTTTTTTTCTGCTATCCACATATTTCCAAAGTCAAAGGGGTCTCTTGAAAAAGATCACATCCTTGTATTTTTACAACTCTTTATTTTATCAGACCTGAGGGTGTTGATGCATGTCTGTTTGCTTCTCATAAACTGATTAAGAAGTCACTGTGGTGAATTCAAATGTCACATAATTAGAACTTTTTCATGTAAAATTGTTTTTCATATAGAAAATATAGATATGAGCAAAAAATCAGTCCTTAAAAATGAGGTCCTTGAGTACCTTAAAATAATAGGAAATATGAGAAGTTAGCAGAAATGTAAATGTTATACTTACTATCAGTCATCATCCACCTCCTCAGTTTGCTTCCAGAATCCTCATTAATTTTGCTATAGAATGTATGGCTATTTTTGAAGGTTCAAAATTTATAAATATAAAACCTATATTTCCTCTATTTTATAAATCCTATTTTCCTGAAAATAATTACTATTTTTGCCTTTCTTCACAACACAGTTAGGTAATTAGGGAACATAGGCAAGAAAACAAGAGACAGTATGTTGCTTTATAAAGCCCTCATTTATTTGAAAACATTTAATATACACCAGAAGCATACATTATAAAGACTGTTTATTTACTTTTTTTTTTTTTTTTTTTTGGAGATGGAGTTGTTGCCCAGGCTGCAGTGCTGTAGTGTGATCTTGGCTCACTTCAACCTCCACCTTCTGGGTTTCAGTGATTCTCCTGCCTCAGCTTCTGGAGTAGCTGGGACTAGGGTGTGCACCACCACGCTAGACTAATTTTTGTATTTTTAATAAAGATGGGGTTTCACCATGTTGGCCAGACTGGTCTCGAACTCCTGACCTCAGGTGATCCAACCACCTCAGCCTCCCAAAGTGCTGGGATTACAGGTGTGAGCCACTGTGCCTGGCTGATTTATTTGCTTTATAAATAAAAAATACATGTAGATATATATTGAAGAAAAAGAAAAAAAAGTTACAGCAGTTACCAGATTTCAGAACTGTCTTTTCCAGTGGTTTTGATAATACTTTTTAATATATTTCAAAAATGTGTAATATTATACTTTTTAATATTTCACTGAAGGGAATTGCCTTCAAGCAAATGCTTATAGATGCAACTAGAGTCAGCAGGAAACCTTCTATCATATGTTGTCCTGCCACAGTAAAACTTATTTGGTTATTTTCCTAAACCACAAATAAATAATTCTTATAACATTCATTTCTGACCACCATTTTACTGATGTGGACACGATGGAAACATTGTTCATTGAAATAAAATGTAAGCTCTTGGACTTACACTCTAAATTTACTAGCTCTTTCTTGTTTATATTAAAATAGCGGAGAGGAAAAGCCAGGACCAAATGAGAGCACATCTCAGGGGGAACTCTGAGGATGCAGGCTGTCCCAGACTTCTGACTGTCACCAGCTGCCCAGCCATGGGCTACAGCAGTGTGACCTTCCCAAGGGCAAAGATGCTGAGAGAGTCTTTACTTTCATGTTCCTGCTTCTCTTTTTTCTAAGATTTCTTCTCATTGTTGTTGTTGTTGCTGTTGTTTGTTTTCCAAGTCTCTATAAATTACTGTTTTTTCGTTTGTTTGCTTTTTGAGACAGAGTCTAGCTCCGTCATCCAGGCTGGAGTGCAGTGATGCCATCTGGACTCACTGCAACCTCTGCCTCCTGGGTTCAAGTGATCTCCTGCCTCAGCCTCCCCAGTAGCTAGGATTACAGGTGCCTGCCACCATACCCAACTAATTATTGTATCTTTAGTAGAGACGGGGTTTCACCATGTTGGCCAGATTGGTCTCGAACTCCTGGCCTCAAGTGATCCGCCTGCCTCAGCCTCCCAAAATGCTGGGATTACAGGTGTGAGCCACTGCTCCTGGCCAATAAGTTACTGTTTTGAGAGAAGGAATGGATGCCTGCCAGAGGAAGGATTATGAAAGATTTTCATAATAAGCATTGTTAACATTTATCGAATGCCAGGTGTCAGGCGCCATATTGAACTCTTTATCTGCAAAAGTACTTGTACTCCCCTCTTTTGTTAACTGGCTTGGACAAAGAAAGCAGTTTTATCAAAATTGCAAGTGATAAAAATTGAGGAGGATTAGCTAATTTGTTGGGGGAGAATAATTTACTAAAAATAATTTTATAAGCTAGAAAAAGTGGTTGACGCAAAGGAGTCAAAATTCAACAGGATAAACATAAATTGTACATTTAGGTTCAAATAATCAATTTCTAGTGTGGAGAATAGTGAATATCTGATCTTGTAGCATATGAAAGTAAATTTACATATTTTAATGCCAGTTAATCTAACCCAATAGTGTGGATCTCCTGCTAAACACCTAACTCAGTTTTATTGTCTATTAGTTGAAATATAGTGTTCACATCAAGAAAATTATTAGTCTAACCTCATTTGCTGGTGGTCACACAGGAAGTGCTCTATTGAGTTCTGGGCACTACATTTTTAGGGAGAAGTTGACAGCAAACTGGAACATGTTCAAAGGAATGACGGTGAAGGGTCTGGAAACCATATCATATAAGGAATAACTGGGGGAATGTGTTCATTTAGCCCGAGAAAATGACAAGCTGTGTTAACAATTTCAAAGGCTGTTCAGTAGAAGAGGGGGTAGACATTTCTGCAGAGTTACAGAACTAAATGAATGGTGGAGTCACAGAGTGGTAAGTTTTTGCTTCCAGAAGAAAATGGTTTTCTAACAATTACAGTTACTCATGAACAGGCTGACTCAGTAGTGGAGAGTTGCTGGCCACCGGGAGTGACCTGCGTGCCCACCTGTCTGAGCAGCAGGAGGGAGGGTGAGGGCTGCTAGCTCTTGGGAGTCTGAGATAGAATCTGTGACGATCCTTTCATGTACTCCATATAAGAAGCATAGTCAGGATCTAGGTCAAAATTTTCCCTTTAAACTTAAACTGAAGTTCATTTTCATCTCTGTAATGACCCACTCAGGATTCTTTTATGCATTTAGAGAAAACGACTTTGTCTCTCTCTAATACACACACAGTGCCTCTCAATTTATATCTTTCTTCCTTTTACCATATCTTAACTGCGATGAAAAGAGTCAAGATAGGTAGCCAAGTAGCGGTCAAATATATTTGAATCAAAGTCGCATTGAGCAACCATAGCAGAAATATTTTGCCAGGGTTTATTTCTGACTCTAATTGCAATAGTTCATGATCTAGCTTGGCACAGGTCAGCAAGGTTGTTGCTTTGTACCTTGTGAAGGAAAAGATATACTGCAGAAAAGTGAGAGGTACACACTAATAATGTTTTCCTTGATGGGAAAAAAATGTGTTGCAAAGTTGTGTTATGTTTTCTTGGGAATTGTAGGGTGGAAATATTGCAGGAAAAGAACAGACTAAAAGTTGCTGTTGTCAGCATCCACCTTTCTACAGCTCTCTAAAGCTTTTTCTGTGTATGTGTTAGTGACTATTGTATTTTTTATTGTAAATCCTTCACTCATGCTGGTATCTAAAGGTAGGTCATACACTTATGAATTGAGAGATGGTGATATGCCTTTCCCTTCCTCCCTCTTTTGCTTTGTCCCTTCGTCCATCCTCTTCCTCCTCCTCCTTTTCCTCCCTTCTCCAGCTCCCCCATCTGTGCTTTTCCTCCTCATTTTCTTCTTTTCTTTTCCTGACAAAGGGGCACCCTTTTTTTCTACCCTTGAAACCCCCCAGTCTTCTGTGTACAGATTGAGAATGCTTTTGGTTTTGGCCTGGCATTTCACCTTTGTCCTGTGCATGGCTGTGTACTGACTCCACAACTTTGCAATGTCCTTTTTGGTGAAGCAAACAAGACAGCATAAACTATGGAGAAATTATTAATAAAATTTCAAAAAGTCAAGTCAGCATGGATTGAATAATGAAATGTGGAATGTTTTCCCTGTTTTTGCCTGGATCCAGCCAGGCAGCCTTGGCCCCGGTGGCTCAGCCCAGCTTGCCCAGCCCAGCTTGCCCTGTGCGGTTTGAGGCCTCTAACTAGGAGGCTGGTCATTAACCGGCTGGTGAAGCAGCAGCACATTGTTCTGTTATTTTCAAACCACAACAGCCTCTGTGGAATCCAAGAGCCATAAAAACGTAGTTCTGATGCTGCCTGACAGAGGCATAATTCATGAACTCTATAATTTAAAGGGATTTCAATGCAATTGTAAAACTAATAAAAAATGAATTGCTTTTGGGGAACACTGGTACCTTATTTAATCAATTGATTCTACTAATTTTAAAATACAGTTGGCCTGGTAGCCGTGTGTGTGTGTGTGTGTGTGTGTGTGTGTGGATAAGATTAAATCTGATGCCAATAGTTAGTTTCACATGTATAACATTGCTTTTGGACCAAAAAAAAAGAAAGAAAAAGAAAAAGAATCCCAGAACAATTTATGGCCTGTAGCCAGTAACAAAGTGTTTCTCTCTGTGCCTTTTTATCATTTTCCCCCACCCAAATGTTGATTATGCCCAAGTTAAAAAAAAAAAAAAGTTTTGGTAAGTTACTAGAAGGTTTAAATTTCAGTCTGGATTTTTTTTTAAAGCCTCAAATGAAAGGCTTTCTTTAATCAGGTAACTAACCAGCCAGTAATTTTAGCCCAGTATGACATGCCAGTGGGCAGGTACAGAGGGGCACAGCCCCAAGCCTTTGCCTCTGTCCCCAATTCTCTGCCTGCTGGGACTGTCATTGAGCTTCCCTGTCTTACTGCTGCTGGTCCCCAGAGACTGCCTCCAAACATTCTGAAGTTCAGAAAACGAGAGGCAGCTGTCAGAGGTGACCAGGCAGATGGCACAAGAGGGACTCCGTCCCTCCATCACCCCACCTGGGGAGAAAAAGTAGGGCCTCCCCACACTGCAGCTGTCTCAAATCCAGAGCATCTAGGTTTCAAATTGATCCCTGATTTCCTGAAAGCTTGGCTCTGAAGTTGCTTAGGAGGCTTCGGTGGAGCTTTAAATACAAGCACATTAACTCTTCTATTTTAACTCCCCCCATCATGAGTAATGGCAGCTCAGAAATGCCCTCTATGATGTCACGTCACAAAGGCTCAGAAAATTATCCCTTCCCCTATTGTCTGTCTGTTTTCTTTTGTTCCTTCTCTACTCACCACGTTCACTGGCAGCCATGAAGAAAATGTAACATGCTAAATGACTGACATCCATTAAAGCTCCTCGACAAACCTTGGGCTGTGTTTTGAAAGGCCCCTGGAAGAAAAAGGATTGTGTGCTCTTTGAATTTTGGTCTGCTGAACGCCTGCCAAGTGAAGGCTGCTCCATTCAAAGGGCTGAATGAATAAATGAGAATAACATCCTTGGGGACCCACGGGATCAGTTTACTCCGAAAATGCTCAGCTTCACAAAGGGTCAGAGTCACAAGGTAAATGAAAATGGCTAGAAGGAGACTTTGATGGCCAAACACTGTAACAGTAGAGGACTTGAAAGAAAACTTTATTTAAAAAAAAGAAAAAAGAGGAAAAAGAGAAACGCAGGGGGCAGGGGAATTTCAGAATGGAAAAGTCAGTTGATAAGAACAAAATGCTTTGACAACGACATCAATGAGTATTTGTTTATAAATTACACACAGGTAGTATATACATAAATGTGTGTGCTTGTGAGAATGTATAAACTCTTCATCCACATCTGTAAACACCTTGAACTAATTTTACTTTACACATGAATAAAAACTGGGTCAAGCCTGTGAGCTCATTTTCTTGGGGGCTACAAGTACCCTAATTGTCATCTTAGTTGCAAGTGATAAAATCTGCAGTGCCATCAAAGATGCCATTTCTTTAGATCACTCCTTGTTTGTTTGTTTTCCCCACACACTATTTCTCAATTAGAATGATTTCTATTTAACCACTTTAATGGAGGTGAATTAGAAGCAGTTTTTAGGCAAGGAAATCAGAAAAACCACAAGAATTCTTGACACGCTTCCAGAGACCCCTGCTTGGTGCCTGACACAGGGTCACTCATACCAGACCCTTGGGCTCCTGACTCTTTCAGCTCATTTTTAGGCGTATAGACTGTGGTAGTTTAAAGAAATTCTGCAGAATTAGTTACATCAGATTATCTCCATTAAAGATGTAAGTGAAGTTCAGATCTCTCCTTTAAAAAAAAACTCAGCAAATGATAATTATGACAGAGGTAGGAGGTAAAGTTGCTGCAGTAGATGAAGGAGCCTTGTGGCAAATGACTGTCTTGCCCCTGCAGGTCTGGTTTCCAGTGGAGCTGATATCAGAAAAACTCAACTTGAATGGTGGGGTGGGTGAAATGTACCCTTCTCCCTTCAAAAGTACGTCCACCCAGAACCTGTGAATGTAAGCTTATTTGGAAAAAGGGTCTTTGGCAGATGTAGTTAAATTAAGGAATCTGAGATGAGCTCATCATGGATTAGGATGGACTCTAAATCCAAGGACAAGTGTCCTTTCAAAAGAAGAGGGGGGAGAAGACAGGGAAGAAGGAAAGGTGAAGACAGAGACAGAGATTGGAGGAATGTGTTCCTAAGCCAAGGAATGCCAAGGGTTGTGGGCAACCACAAGAAGCCAGGAGAGGGGGCATGGATCAAATTCTCCCTCCCAGGTTCAGAAGGAATCACCCTGCTGATGCCTTGATTTAGGACTTCTGGTTTCCAGAACTATAAGAGAATAAAGTTTTGCTGTTTTAAGCCACCAAGTTTGTAGCAGTTTGTTACTACTACTCCAGGAAACGAAGACCGATGGCAATGGCTGGGTGCTGTTGCAATCTCAGGGTCATTCATTTTGGGCTTGGTGCTCTCCAGGAAGAGAGAAAACAGTTCCTCCTGAGGCAGCTGATGGCGTTACTGAGTGACAGTGGCCACATAGGTACACTCTGTCAGAGGTCTCCCTGGTGATCCCTTTTCCTAAAAGACCTCTGTTCTTCAATAATCAAACATGTGTATCTCCTCAGAACAACATTATTTAGCTGACTTTTGTAAAGGAAAAAAAAACTGTTCCCCCAAACTCATTAGTCTATGAGAAAAAGCTCATATTATATTCCAAATATAATTGGTATCAGAATGGTGTGTAAAAGGCTGTTGGTGTTAAGGCCACCGTACTCCACACAAAGCAACTGCATGTGTTAACTGCAGTATTAACTCTTCAATAATTAGGAATTGATATTTTAAGCAGTTGATATTCTAATTTACTAGTTTGTTATTTATGTAGAGGAGTCTTACTGTGTTTTAATCATACGGTTGGTGGCTTGGGATTAGTATGTAGCACATTTTAATTTTTTCCACTACAAATAATGGGAAATTGACTTTCAGTTACTGTTTTCTCCAAAAATGCCTGTTTCTCAAGAATGTATTATGGAAGTTGTGCAGAAGAGGTCTGTAGTTCCTTTTATTGGTGTATGTATATGTGTACATATTTTAAAGGATCATGACCAGAAGCTTGGAGGAAATCTTTTGTTAAAAAATGTGATTTTAGAAACTTTAGAGAGTGGCTGATTTAATTTAGATTTAGGATACTTTAGTCTTTACAAGTTATAGTAGATTTTTCTTCAGTTTTTGTATATGATACTGGCTGAAAGAAACTTTTGAATACTGGTCATTGCTTTAAAATAAAGGTTTTAGAACATAAAAATGTTGAAATACACACTTATTATGCTTGAGTTTTCAGGATTTAGATCACATGAAATACTTGCTATTCAATTATTATAAAAAGTTGAGGCCAGGCACAGTGGCTCATGCCTGTAATCCAAGCAGTTAGGAAGGCTGAGGCGGGTGTATCAGCTGAGGTCAGGAGTTCGAGACCAGCCTGGCCAACATGGTGAAACCTTGTTTCTACTAAAAATACAAAAATTAGCTGAGCACGGTGACACATGCCTGTAATCCCAGCTACTTGGGAGGCGGAGGCAGGAGAATCACTCGAACCCAGGAGGCGGAGGTTGCAGTGAGCCAAGATTGTGCCACTGCTCTCCAGCCTGGGTGACAAAGTGAGACTCCATTTCAGAAAAAAAAAAGTGTAATTTTATAGAGCAGAGTCATAACCAACAGTTAATATGTAAGTACCTAGTTGAATGTTTAAAATATGTATGTGGGAAAAAATCCTAGTTAAAAAGAAAAACATAAATTAACTGGAATGGTTTTATCACAATTATGTGTTCTAAAAATCTTATCTTGAAAAAAATGCCAAATAAGACTGACACATGGAATTCATTATATTCTAGCTAATGGTTTCAATCAAATTTATAACAGAGCTGAGTTGGCAGCAAGCATTCCTGGACCTGTCTCTCCAATCACAGAGTACCCAGGGACACAGGCATTTATACGCAGAGAAAGTTCAGTGTCTATACTACTAATGGCTAATGTCTCTGCCACCCACAGTTTTTACTCTCGGGGACAAAATAAATTTTGTTTGTTTGTTTTGCCTCAGTGAAAGGTCAAAATAAAAGGGTTAGCAGAATAAACTTCATTGTAGAATAAATTGTATTGAATTTTTGAGCTTAGCACTATGATAAGTTCATAGTAGAGTTGGATGGAAAGAAGAACATTGTATTTCTTTTTTGTGGCATATGTTTTCAAAACTTAGCAGTTCACACATGGAGAAAATAAGTGAATGATTTCTTGATGCTGGCAGTGCAAACTAGTATTTGATTTTTTCTTTTTTCATGCATTCAAATATGATTCAAAGTTGACATTTATCTAGACAGCTTTTAAATCTGAATTTCTTTTAGAGCATTTTGTTAATTCTCCATACATGATTTTATTTTGTTAACTTGAACAAATGAACTATCTTTTTTGTTTCCTTTGCAGTGTGGGGATTGCTGAAAAGAAGAACTCTAGGTGGGAATGCTTTATTTTGTGTGTTAGCTTCTTTTTACAAAGATGCCTTGAAAAGAGTATTGAGTTGGAAACATTGTAAATTACGGCTCCAGTTGAAAGCGCTGAAGAAATTCTTTGCCTACGTGTGCAGTTTTGACCTTCAGGGGGCGCCCAAGTGCAGCAAAGCTAAATAAGCTGGCATGCACCACGCTGTTTTCATGCTACCTGAGTAACCCTAGTTCAGAAAAATGTAGCAAAAGCCAAAGTAAGCACTCCTTCCCCATCTGTCACTGCATGGACAAGAGCTGAGGCAGCCATATTT
The DNA here is from genome assembly GCF_009761245.1 of Sapajus apella. Taxonomy (NCBI): domain Eukaryota; kingdom Metazoa; phylum Chordata; class Mammalia; order Primates; family Cebidae; genus Sapajus; species Sapajus apella. The sequence continues at coordinate 17,086,053 of NW_022436946.1, read as the reverse complement.
AATCAGCACCGAAGTCTCCCTCTGGGTGATGTTCATGCCCTTCTGTAATATTTTATTCTTAGCCATTTCCCAGACAGAATTATTGATTCGTGTCATTATTCTCCCCCAAGCTCCGGGAGCTTGTGCAATGTGACACCAACTGCAGTTCTCTTCATGAACATAACCTCAGAATCGAAAAGGAAGGTGACTGCCTGTAACATTCAGAATTACCCAGATGGCACATTATGCAGTGTATCATAGGCATTTTAAACTCTTACCATCAGACACCAATTGGTTATAATGCTTTTGCTAAAATAGGAAATTACCAAACAAAAATAATTTGGGATTTGTTTCTTATTTATGCATTGTTTCCTCTTTTAACTAGTAGATTTATGCTTGTAGTGAGAAGATACTGTACTTTAGGTATTTTGTGTGGGACATTTGGATGAAAAACTCTCCTTCCCTGGAAGTTTCAATAAAAATAATAATACATTTGATATTTATCTTGACTAGAGTTCTGAAGTTATTTTCTTTCTCCTCTATCAGAGGTAAAGGAGGAGAGCAGAATTTTCTTTTTTTGCTATTGACAGAAAACGAGTTGTGAGAGGAGACCCTGGTTGTTGAATGTATTAGAGAGAATGAATGAATGAAAAAAAAAAACCACCAAACTGATTATTTTCATATTAGGCCCAGAGATCTGATTACTTTCAGGAAATTGGCTCATTGATTAGTTTTCAAAAATTTTAATTTGGAGTTCAGCAGCATCCTTAAAAAGCATGCATACTCGTATTTACCCTTTAGACATAGTATCATAAAAAATAACAAATGCTTTGCACATCTTCCCTCCATGTACAATCTTGTGTACATATCTTTGGATAAAGGTCTGTAAAGTATCACCTAGACCTTTGTAATTTTAGCACTAAGTTTTAGTTTTGTTTTGGGCCCAGTGAAGTAATGAAAGTTGAAATGTTCACTCTCCTCCTCCTCTTTTGCCTACTCCAGCAATGTGTTCTAAAATACTAACTGTAGTACTAAACCTGCATCTCTAGCAGTATGATTTACATAGTTTGGATGTTTGTTCCCTCCAAATCTGAAATGTGATCTTCATTGTTGGAGGTGGGGCCTGGTGGGAGGTGTTTGGTCATGGGAACAGATCCCTCATGTGCCCTCCCCACGGTAATTAGGAGTTCTTGTAAGATCTGTTTGTTTAAAAAGAGTGTGATACCTCTCCCCTTTCTCTCTCTCTTGCTCCCTCTCTCACCAGGTAATATGCCTGCTTCACCTTCATTTTTCACCATAATTGAAAGCCTTCTTAAGCCCTCACCAGGAACAGATCCCAGTGCCATGCTTCCCGTACAACCTGAGCATGGCAGAACCATGAGCCAAAATAAACCTCTTTTCTTTGTAAATTACTCAGTCTTTGGTGTTCCTTTATAGCAATGAAGAATGAACTAATACAGAAAATTGGTACCAGGGAAGAGGTGTTGCTATAAAGATGCTTGAAGATGTGGAAGCAACTTTGTAACTGGGTAATGGGCAGAGGTTGGAAGAGTTTGGAAGGCTCAGAAGAAGACAGGAAAGAAAGGAAAAGTTTGAAACTTTCGAGAGACTGGTTGAATGCCTGTGATTGAAATGATGATAGTGATATGAACAAGCAAAGGCCAGGCTGATGAAATCTCAGTTGGAAATGAGAAATATATCGGGAACTGGAGCAAAGGTCACCCTTGTTATGCTCTAGCAAAGAGCTTGACTGCCATGTGTCCATGCCATAGGGCTTTGTATAAGGTTAAACGTAAGAGTGATGACCTAGGGGATCTGGCAGAAGAAATTTCCAAGCAGCAAAGCATTCAAGAAACAGTGTGGCTGCTTCTAACAATCTACTTGGAAAAGTCAAAACCTGGTCTTGTGGCAGAGAAGGAAAGTCAGGGGAAGAATCTAAGAGGGCTGTAGAGCAATCGCTTTCTAGAGAGATTAGCATAACTAAAAGTGCTAACATCCAAAACAATGGGACAATGGTTTCAGGGGCCAGGCCTGGGACCCTGCTGCTGTGTTTAGTCTTTGAACACTGCTCCTCCCATCTTGGCCTCTCTGGCTCCAGCCTTAACTCAAAGGGCCTCAGGCAGCCACTTCAGAGAGTTAAACCCATAAGCCATAGCAGCTTCCATATGGTGTTAAGCTTGCAGGTTCACAGAATGCAAGAATGAAGGAGACTTGGCAACATCCACCTAGATTTCAGAGGATATGTGGGAAAGCATAGATGTCTAGACAGAAGCCTGCTGCAGGAATAGATCCCATACAGAGAGCCTCTACCAGGGAAGTGCTGAGAAGAAATGTAGGGTTAGAACGCTGACACAGAGTCCTCACCAGGGCACTGCCTAGTGGAACTGTGGGAATGGGGCTGCCATCCTCCAGACTCAAGAATTGTAGAGCCACCAGCAGTTTGTACCCTGAGCCTAGAAAAGTCACAGACACTCAGCTCCAACCCATGAGATCAGTTATGAGGGCTGTGCCCTGCAAAGCCTCAGGAGCGGAGCTTCCCAAGGCCTTGGAAGCTAACCCCTTGCACCAGTGTGCCCTGGATGTGATCCCCAATGTTGGAAGTGAAGCCTGGTGGGAGGTGTTAGGGTCATGGGGGCAGATGGGTCATGGGGGCAGATGTGTCATGAATGGATTGGTGCCTTCCCCACAGTAATGAGTGGTAATGAGTTTACATGAGGTCTGGTTGCTTAAAAAGAGTGTGGCACCTCTCCCCTCTCTCTCTTGTTCCCTTTCTTGCCACATGATAGGTCTACTCCCCCTTCACCTCTGCCGTGATTGGAAGCTTCCTTAGACCCTCATCAGAAGCAGATTCTAGCACCATACTTCCCATACAGCTTGCAGAACTGTGGACCAAAATTAACCTCTTTTCTTTATAAATTACCCAGTGTCAGGTATTCCTTTATAGCAAGGCAGAATGGACTAACACAATGATCTTCAGGATTTTTTTGTGTGTAGTTAAGTTTACTATTGGAATTCATCTTTGTATACTAATTAATAACAATTCAGAATTCTGCTTGTCACTTTTTAGAACATGAAGTTATGGTAATAATTTACCTGAATACCATGATAGATAATAAATTGTCAGTTATTGAATATCTTCTATATTTCAGATATTCCATTAGGCAATTTGTTTATATTAGAATCCAATAACTCTAAGAAGTATTTGTATATGCTTAAAGTGAAACTCAGAAAGATTAGGTAATTGTTACTGTTTTAACTAGGCCACTCAAGTTACTTCCAGGGAAGGGTTTTCTAAAAAATAATCAAGCTGGGTGCAATGACTCATACCTGTAATCTCAGCACTTTGGGAGGCTGAGGCAGGAGGATCACTTGAGGTCAGCAGTTCGAGGCTGTATTGAGCTATGATCACACCACTGCACTCCAGCCTGGGGGAGAGAAGTAAGCTCAGGTACAGCTAGTAACTAATTTTACTGAAATTTTCATAATGCCCGATTCCGGACTGAGTGTTCTGCATACCTTTTATCACTTATTCCTCACACCATCTTATGAGCCATTATCTCCATATTTTAGATGAAGAAACTGAGGCTTAGAAAAATTTAGTATCTCATCCAAAGTTACACAGTTAGTCGATGTGAACATAAGCCTTTCCAATTCTAGTGCCAAACTGCTTTACTACTATGCTACACAGTATCTCCAATATGTCATGGAATTTAGTACATGATAAAAGTAGCATTTTAAATCAGCCAGTGGAGAAACAATACGTTATTCAAGAAGTGGTGCTGGGCTAAGTCTATAAAATTGTGGGAAAATTAAACTGAATATTTAGTTCAATCATACCAAGATAAATTCCAGATGGAATCAAATATATAAATATAAAAAATTAAATCCATAAACATCCTCATAGCAAGTTAGAATGGATGTTTTTGTATTCTTGGGAAGGTCACTCTCACTATGACAAGAAAACCAGGAATCATAAGAGGTTGATAATCCTGACTATGAAATGTCTTAAACTTTTGAATGCAAAATATATTTTAAACTATTTAAAAGCCCAATAGCATACTAAGAAAATATTCACAACCTATATGCTAGACAAAGTATTAATGATCTTCCTAGATACAGAACTCTTTAAATCAATAACAAAATCACACTCTAATAGCAAAGTTTACGATCAATAACCTCACAAGAGGAGAAACAGAAATAGTCAAAAAACATCATTAATGATCCGAGAAGGCAAATTAAAAAAGACAGATAGTGTTTTTCACCTCTCTGACTGGAAAAGATTAATGCTTTGTGTTAACAATGTTTTGGGAAAGTGAATGGCTCATAATGTAAATTGCTAATTCTATCATTGAATCAACCATAAAAAACCATATACACTATTTGTCTTAACAATTCCACTTTGAAAATTTTAAATTACAAAAATAGACAAAAATATATCTATAAAATATAAATTATGCTCTAATAGATTTATTTCAGCATTCTTTATTATAGAATAAAATGGGAAACAACATAAATGTCTATCATGAAGACATTTCTGTTGGATATTAGAGTATATGGGTACGTTGGAATACTATGAATTATTAGAAATAATGCTGCAAAGCTGTATTTATGAGCATGGAAATATGTTCATGACATTTGAGTCAAAAATGCAAGCTACAAACCAGCTGTGAAAAATCCTATGTGAACACCAAAATACATCTAAAGAAAAGCCCAGATGGCTAGTCAATAAAACAATCACAGCATTACAGTGGTTTTCATTTTTAAAAATTATTTACTGTATTTAAATTTTTTGTTTGTTTGTTTTATGATGGCTTATATTTACTATCAGAAAAGTAGCAAAGCTATTTTCCTTTTGGGAAACTGCTGGAAGGATACTCATGCATGGGTGGGAACGAATGAAGTGGAAATGGAAAGGAGGCAATGCCGAGACCAGTACGCCCAGGCTTCCTCCAGGTCATGCAGTCTCGGGGCATCTCTGCTCCTGCTAGGCAACCACTCTGTCCTCTTTTTTGGGGTGGAGAGGATGGAGTCTCTCTCTGTCGCCCAGGCTGGAGTGCAATGGCATGATCTCCGCTCACTGCAACCTCTGCCTCCTGGGTTCAAGCAATTCTCGTACCGCAGCCTCCAAAGTAGCTGGATTACAGGTGCATGCCATCATGCCTGGCTAATTTTTGTATTTTTAGTAGAGACGGAGTATCACCATGTTGGCCAGGCTGGTCTAGAACTCCTGATCTCATGATCTGCCTGCCTCAGCTTCCCAAAGTACTGGGATTACAGGTGTGAGCCATCACGCCCTACCCATCCTCTTTTTTATGGCTAACATATTTTGCCCTAACATTACTTTGGCTTACATATGGCTTTGGCTGGTAGTGATCCACAGCATCATGGTGTCATTTCAGCATTTATATTAACTGCTCATGGCCTCACGGCTCTCTGGGAATTTCTTCTTACTTAAAATCACTGGAAAAAGAAATCTGAATGATTGTAGCCATCATTTTTTCCTTTCAATCTAGGACATGTCAAATGTCATTGGAAGGCATATGACTTAGCTATCCTCGGCTTAGGTGCTCACTTCATACAATTGCCTGAGGCTGCTTCGAGTATCATGATACCCAAGTCACCCAGGCTGGGCTCTCAACCAGGCATTAGGAGCAAGGCCAATGCCCTTACAATGGCTTCCTAGAAAGCAGGCAGGAAGCAATGATCAACTCTTCATACACTTGGCAATTAAAACTATCATATAGTGACTATTCCGTTTACTTCCTATGACTACTGATTTAATAAGTTTAAAAGAGGCTGAGGCAGGCGAATTGCTTGAACCCGGGAGGTGGAGGTTGCAGTGAGCCGAGATCGTGCCATTGCACTTCAGCCTGGGCAACAAGAGCGAAACTCCGTCTCA
>NW_022436946.1:16878502-17080075 GCF_009761245.1 Sapajus apella | reverse complement strand
AAAAAAAAAAAAAAAAAAAAAAAAAAAAGAGAGAGAGAGTTTGAGAGAGAAAAACTGGTGGTGGGCTGCACAGCAAAGGAAATAATCAACTAAATGAAGAGACAATCCACTGAATAGGTGAAAATATTTGTAAACTACCCATCTGACAAGGGATTAATAACCAGACTGTATAAGGAGTTCAAATAACTCAATAGCAAAAACCAACCAAACAAACAAATAAAAAGCCCACAAATAGGCTGAGACTGGGTGCAGTGGCTCATGCCTATAATCCCAGCACATTGGGAGGCTGACGGATCACTCGAAGTCAGGAGTTCTAGACCCACCTGGCCAATGTGGTGAACCCCTTCTCTACTAAAAATACACAAATTAGCCAGGCGTGGTGGCAGATGCCTGTAATCCTAGCTACTCAGGAGGCTGAGGCAGGAGAATCACTTGAACTGGGAGGCAGAGGTTTCAGTGAGCCAAGATTATGCCACTGCACACAGTGGTTCATGCCTATAATCCCAGCACTTTAAGAGGCCAAGGTGGGCGGATCACGAAGTGGGGAGTTCGAGATCAGCCTGGCCAACATAGTGAAACTCTGTCTCTACTAAAAATACAAACAATTAGCTGAGTGTGGTGGCAGGTGCCTGTAATCCCAGCTACTCGGGATGCTGAGGCAGGAGAACCGCTTGAACCTGGGAGGAGGAGGCTGCAGTGAGCCAAGATGGTGCCACTGCAGTCTAGCCTGGGGGAAGAGCAAGACTCTGTCTCAACAAAACAAAAACAAAACAAAAGCCCCTACAAATAATCTGATTAGAAAACTGGCAAGAGATCTGAACAGAACAGATCTTTCTCTGAAGAAGACATACAAATGACCAATAAGTATATGAAAAAATGCTCAACATCACTAATCATCAGAGAAATGCAAATCAAAATGGAATGATAGTCCATCACAATGGAATATCATCTTTCCCTAGTCAAAATGGCTGGCATCAAAATGGCAAGAAATAACAGATGTTGGCAAGGATGTGGAGAAAGGGGAAACTTGTACACTCTTGGTGAGAATGTAAATTAATACAGTCACTATGGAGAACAGTAAGGAGGTTCCTCAAAAAGCTAAAAATAGCATTACTATATAATCCAGCAATTCCACTACTGAGTATATATCCAAAAGAAAGGAAATCAATATATCAAAGAGATATCTGCTCTCCCATGTTTATTGCAACACTATTCATAATTGCCAAAATATGGAATCAACTTAAGTGACCATCAATAAAAGAATGGATTTAGAAAATGTGGTACACATACACGATGAGATATTATCCAGCCATAAAAGAGAATAAAATCCTGTCATTTGCAGCAACACGGATGGAACTGGAGGCCATTATGTTAAAATAATCCAGGCACAGAAAGACAAATATCGCATGCTCCTACTCACATGTGGGAGCTAAAAAAGTAAAACTTATGAGGACAGAGTGGAATGGTGATTACCAGAGGCCGGAAGGGTAGGAGAGATTGGGCCATGCAGGGAGCAACAAGAATACAAATGATTTTATTACCACTGAACTGTATACTTAAAAATGGTAAAGTTGGGCTGGGTGCAGTGGCTCACGCCTGTAATCCCAGCACTTCGAGAGGCCGAGGTGGGCAGATCACGAAGTCAGGAGTTCGAAATCAGCCTGGCCAGCATAGCGAAACCCCATCTCTACTAAAAATAGGTTGCAGTGAGCCGAGATCGTGCCATTGCACAGGCAACAGTACAAGACTCCATCTCAAAAAAAAAAAAAAAAAAAAAAAAAGGTGAAGTTGTAAATTATACATGTATATTTTACCTCAATAAAAAGAAAAACAACTGGTGGGGAAAAAAACATGGAAAACAACAGAATCTCTACTATGTAACTGTAACATCGGAAATCTGGAAAGCAGTAGAAACAAAACCATATTAAATAGGGAAACCGATTTTTCTCAGCCTAAGAAAAGTTAGGCATTTAAATAACCAAATAACAATAGTAAATTTGACCTTCTGGTGCATAATAAATACCTACACTATTGAGTACTCTGCTGTGCATTTTTAAAAGCCATTCAGAATCTCTTCACGGCATAGGCGATATAGCTTCAAGAAATGTAATATGTAAACCTTTATGAAACTAAAAATCAAAGAAGATAAAAAAATAGCATTTAGAATTATAATTTAAATAATTATCCTAAATCTTTTCAATAAAAATTTATAGTAATATTAATTTTTCCATGTTCTACCAATTTAAAAGTTTGAATTACTTATACATCCTAAATGGCAATCATCTGCATAGTCCAATTATTATGACTTACAATGTGGCTCCAAATGTCTTATTACAAGTCAAAAATCTTACTGATTCATAAACCAAGATAAGACATTTAAGTAAAGATTTTGCCCCAATTTATAAATTCGATTATTTCCTTGAACAAAGCAAAATCAAATCTTGTTTATTTATCCAAAGGGCTAATTTGCATGGCAATGTCACTAATGCTGTGAAAACTCCCTAAGCGAATAGAACAAAGGTAGACACTCCCTTATAAGGCCAATGTTTGAGATCAAATCTGAGAATTAGATTCCATGATATTACCCCTTTTCAATTACATTTATAAAAGGTTTTAATGCAAGTGAACGTTATACTACTTCATCATTCTATTATTTCAAAACCATGGTTAAATTCCCGATGTATCTTGGAGTATGCCAACACTAGGGATAGAGATTAAAAGATACAACTCCTAATTGGAAGGGATTTAAGGTTTAGTAGAGAAGACAGACAAACACATAGATCATTACATTATATGCTGTTCTAGAAAAGAGCTCAGTGTTACAGGAGTCCTGTTCCTTATTCTTTTTTCAATCTACTTGGGAGTCATCTATACACTAATATTCTCATGAACATTCAAGTGTTTCAATATCCTGGTTTTGAGTATCTTCTCCAGGTAGAGCTATAACACGCTTTTTTTGGAATTAATACATAATCTACACACAAGCCCTTAGGCATAATTTCTATTGATATGAAACATGACTTTAAATTCTTGCCAAACAATACTTCTGTAGTGTTTTTTGCTCAATGAGAACTGTTGTATTGAGTTCTGACAGCAATAAAGGTGTTTCATCAATCCATCTCATGAAATAGTGGTACCCATCTAATGCAACCAACCAAACACTTTATAAAGTTTAATATTCTCATTTCATTTCCAAACACTCACTAAATACATGGGATTTTTTTTTTTTTTTTAACACACACACATTGTTGATTTTCTGTGTATGGTAAAAAGTATATGCCTTATTCAAGTAATTGGTATTCAATCTCCTACATTCATCTTGTTTAAAATTCCTTCTTTTCCCTACTTTCGAATATCAACTTACAAGTCATTTTGTAGTGCCTTGGGTCATCTTGTTTTGTAGATAAAAATCGCTTAATACCAAAGGGAAAAAAAAGGAAAAAAAGTGAATTGATATATGAGCTAAACATTTCCTTGATGGGCAATGAAAAAAACCTAAGGAATTTGCTTGATGATCCGTTTCATTTCCTAGTTATACAACTTAGAAAAAGATAACCTTCCGAAGAATCCATTGAGAAAGTGCTCTTCTAACTTAATTGTGGGATTTAAATTTCAATTAAAATTGGACTATTCCCCACACAGTCTGTAATCAAGAATGAATCTGCAATCTGTCTTTTTAAGGTAGGACTCAAAGCCAGCAAACTCACCCTGAAAGAGAAAAATGGGAGGAATAAAAATTCTGAATCTTGAGAAAGTGTATTACTATGTTTTAAGACAAATGTCCTATAGGAAAGGTACATGATGTCTTCAAAAATATAAAAGTACAATTTACAGTCACTTGCTTCAACCCAGCTAATAGAAATCTAGTTAGACCATAAAAAATAAATAGGCTTCTTTCAAAGAGCGAATGATGAAGGAGTGTGAATTATTAGAGAATTCAAGGCTCATTATTAACTTCCACGTTGTGACTTGTGTAGTAGATAAAATGCTCCTGATTTGCATGTAAACTTTCTTTTTTCCTTTTCCATCTCACCCTCTCTTAAAACTCCTTTTGGTTTGATGACAGAATGTGAGAGTGAGTTCATGGTTTCAACTGTGCTCACGTCTGCCCTTATTTTGTTTTTAAACCTGGGAATACCCACTTACCCACCAGAAGGAAGGTTGGTGACTGATTAAAATAGTCATTTTAATGACTTAATTTAAGAATTATGAATTAATTCTTAAGTATTTTGATTGGAAACCTAATAAGGTAGAATAAAACTATCTTTGACCTACATGTTTTGCTGAAGAATTTTCAACTGCATTGACAGGAAGTGTAATAGCGAATTGAACCAGTGAGGAAGTTTTCTTATAGGGAGTTTAAAAGTGTTTGCTAAGGCCTGGTGTGGTGGCTCCCAGCACTTTGGGAGGCTGATACAGGTGGATCACATGAGGCCAGGAGTTTTAGACCAGCCTAGTCAAACATGGTGACACCTTGTCTCTATTAAAAAATACAAAAATTAGCCAGGCATGGCAGTGTGCACCTGTAATCCCAGCTACTTAGGAGGCTGAGGCAGGAGAATTGCTTGAACCAGGGAGGCAGAAGTTGCAGTGAGTTGAAATTGCAGCACTGCACTCCAGTTTGGGTGACAGAGCAAGACTCTGTCTCAAAAAAAATTTTTTTTTTTATTTTAATAAAGCCCTTTGGAGGGTCATGGGTCCATGGTCCTCAGATCCTTTGCTCACTCTTGCAGTTCTCTGGTCCTGATCTTGTGCCTGATATTTGCAAGCTACATTTCCCAGGTGCAGATGTCAGCTAGCTTCCGGCTGGGCTCTACCAATGGGTAGCTGTGGTGGGATAGTTGAGGGTGGGAGAGAAAAGCCAGGGTGTTTCCTAGGACAGTTCTCTGCTTCTGGTGGCATCTTCAACAATGACTACATATCCTCCATAGCTCCAGCTCCTGTCAGATGTGCCTGCTATTATTCCAGCTTCTCCGGAATAATCCTGTGGCCTGGCTTCTGTTATAGCATCTTCTTCATCTATTGAATCAATGGCATCCTTTCTGTTACTAATCTCTGGATTTTCTCACTGTCCTCAGTATGGCTTCTCAGGTTCTTTATCATCTGTGTCACCAGTTTCCTGCATTAAAATCATTTGAAGTAATTTCTTTTTTCCTGGTTAGAACTTCATTGATGTTGCTTTTGTTTGTAAGTCATTGTTGAATAAATGTCTCAGGATTGCGTATTTCAGGGAAAAAAAGCCTAGGTTATATCAACAATATTGGCCGAATATTGCAAATATTCAAATCGGTTCAAAAATAAATCAACAGGTTTTTTTCTTCTTAATACTAAACAGTCAGTTTAGTTTAATAGATTTATTTTCTTGCATAACTGAGTAATTTTGTGTGTGTGTGGGGGGGTGTAATTTTATACCACAGTTGCTGTCTCCCCCATAGTTACCAAGGGCAAGTCTGCTCAAATCACAAAATTTGGAATGAATGCCTGCTTAGCCGTCTACAGCTTCCTGGGGACTTTTTGGTCTCCATCATACCACTGGACATATTGCATGTAGAAATGGATCATGTTGGCTGTCCAAAAAATTTGAAATGGTGATATTTACTGTGAGTTTACTAAGAAAGGGAGGGAGAGGAGAGGAGATGAGAGAGGAGGAGAAGAAAGAGAGAGAAAACAAGTAAACCACTTTGAAACACATGAGTATTATGAAGCCTGGCTCTGGTATGAACTTCTAATTTGGGCAAGTCATTCTACAACTTTGAACCTCTCCTTAACACAATGGAATTTGCATGAGTTCAGATAACTCATCCAGTTTAAACACTATGCACTATTTATTATCTCAAATCACAAAAAGCCCCACGTGGAGCTGCTCTTAAGTTGTACAGGTTTGGTAATGCAGGGGCTCAGTGGCATCACTAAAGTCCAGGTTCTTACAGTTTATTCTTTGCCATCCTGAACTCTTCTGCAGTTACAGAGTTCAAGGCAGCACATGCAGCTGAAACAAAATTGAGCAAATGAGGTCATACCTTCTTTGAGTCTCTTTTTTTACGAATACAAAGAGCTTTTCCTAGGACTACTACAGGTGACTTTTGAAGTTGGAATGAATCACTCTGAAATTTGGACATATCTTAGAAGTAATTTTAATTGTTATTTTTGGTGACCAATCTTAGAGAATAAAAATGTTGTAAAAGTTTCCGATCAAAATCAGAATTCTCAGAAGGCATACCAAGGAAAACACACCTTTCTTCCTTTTAGACATGGGTTCATACATAGAGAATGGTTTGGAATTTTTTTCCCCTATGGGAAATAGAAATAATTACTAATATATAATGAGCACCTGCTATATGCCAGGTACTGGGGCAAGCACTTTAATTGCTCCTTACAACCACTTAACGATATGGGTACTATTAATATCATCCCATTGTGCAGATGAGAAATTTGAGGTATGGGGAGGTTAAATACTTTTGCTGCTATCCCTCAGCTGTTAAATTTGGCAGCAAGTGAGGATTTTTAATTCAAGGGGTTTAACAGCAGAATCCTTGCCTCCAAAGCCACTGGGAGACCGCTACACTTTTTATCCAGAATTCACCCAAACAAAACTCTCAGGGCATTATGGATTTTACAGTAGTTCTTTGCAGCTGCTTTGAAACATCATGATTATAAGGGACTTTCTTCAAAAATCCATTTGCTTCTAGCATTTACAAAAGTGAACATGGTCGTCTCTTATTATACTTGAGAGGTTGGTTCCAGGATTCTCCGTGTATACCAAAATCCTCAAATACTCACAATCTGCAGTCTGCCCTGGCAAAATATATATGTAGGAAATGTCAGCTTTTGGCCTGTGCAGGTTTTACATCCCCTAAACTATGTTTTTCTCTCCATGTTTAGTTTTTAAAAATTGACCTATAGCTAGACCCATACAGTCCAAACTCATGTTGTCCAAGGGTCAACTGTGTATATATTTTCAAAATTCCCTAATTTAGTATCCACTCACATTGTTCTTTAGTTCACTGTTTCTTAAATGTTAATGTGCTCAACAATACCTGGGGATTCTGTTAAATGCAGATTCTGGTTCACGAAGTGTGAGGAGGGAGCTAACAAGCTCCTTGGTGATGCCCACGCTGCTGGTCTGAGGACTACAGTCAGAAGAAAAGAGCATTAAATTACCTTTTATTTGATGGTGGCAATCTTGCTATGTGCTAGCGTCAGCTTCTATTGGATTGTGAGAGCCAATTGCCACATTTTCAGGAATCTTGGAAGTTTGTTTTGTTAAGCACAGTCAATTAACAATTAATTCATATAACCTGACAATGAAGCAAACTGTATTAAAAACAAAGGCAATAAATGCTCAATCTCTTTACTTACTAATTACTTTACTACATTTCTCAATTACTGACACTCTTGATGCCATTACATAGCGTCCAACTGCATGGTTCTTCCCAACTCCGCATTTGGTGATGTCATATTGAAAGCTTGAAATTGATCATGGTGGGAATATTTGCACCATGAAAATGGGAAAATACTACACATCATAACTTTTGCCCCTCCTGACCCTGCAGAGAGCCCGTTGTTAAAACATTTACCAGCACGCTCTTCTGGTGAACCTATGTTGCATTTATACCTTAGGTTTACCAATTAAAAAAAAAAAGCTGATTGTTATTCCAAAACACAGAACTGGTTTCATGGAGGTATCTTTGTCTGATTTTATAGACTGTGTGAGTGTGTGAAGGAAGGTCTTTGAGTTTCAGTTTGTGAGTTAGCTGAGCTGTAATTCCTGGGTGTACATGTTAGTGTTCTTGTTTTGGGAAGGAATACCCCTGGAGCTCATTTGTACATGTCTTTCAGCCTAGTTACTCAAAAGGGAGAAGAGAATACAGCGTGTGTATGCTCACACATAAGTTGCTATATATATGAAATGTCAACTTGCTCTATTGTTTGGACTTGACCAGCCCCTCGTTACAGTCATTTGTTCTGCGTGGTCTGGGCACAGTTTCCTATTTTGCTTTTGGCAGCTGAGAGCTATTATTGGGCCCCACAACATCTGTTTCAACACCAGAGGGTCCCTGGTCAGAAAAACTAATTAAAAAAGGAACCCAAAACAAAAAGACATAACTTATGTTGTACAGTATATATATAGTAAACATGGGTTACCAGTGAAAGAAATAAAACCCTTTCATATGGTTGGAGTTATTTACAAAAGTCGACAAGCGATGAAAGACTTGAGCCGTATTTTGAGTTTGAGGCTGCAGGAGAGGATGCTAACTAGCCAGCTTCCCTGATGTGGGATGCTTTACAAGGGCTAATTGGCAAGATCATTCTCTGGTATGATTAACTGTATGAATAACAAAATATAATGGGTTCCAAAACATTCACTCAGCCCTTCTGATTCATTCTTCCATCAAATTTTCACTCATCAAGATATAAGTTCAAAGTGCTGGTGATTTCCTGGAAGGCTAAATAGTTTTTCCTAACCTGGCAGGGGAAAGAGCAGTGATGTTTACATTGAGCTGATGAAATGCAAGTAATAGACAAAACATAGAGAGATGTGGGACCAGGAACTTGTAAAAATTCCATCATTTTTTTTCCCTTCAGGTTGCTTCCCAAGTTAAGAGATAATGGGAAAAAAACCCAAAACCTCTTTTTTTCCTTTCACATCTACAGGAACATGCTTTCTACTCTTTAATTATGAATAGAGCCTCCTCAGTGATGACTGAAATGCTTTTTGTGTGTTATGTACCTGCTTTTGAGAAACACAACCGTCTCCCTCTTAAGATTTTTAAAAGCAAACCAATGACTAATGCTAAATCTAGCATTAAAAAAAAAAAAACCATCAATAAATGTTCCTTCTATAAATGTTTTCTTTTCTACAGGGGCTGAAGCAGGGTTGGGCCATGTTGGCAATTGTGCTTGGTTCTATTTTCAGCCTCTTAGCCTCACAGAACAGCTGCACAAGTACTGGGACCCCCGGGGAAACAGCCCACCTGGTTCCGCACTTTTCTTCCCACCCAGAGGAAATGTTTTTAGTCTCTTAGTTGCTAACAAGACAACCACCCATTTCTGTGGTTGACTGTCTCTACCCCAGATACGTTTCAAACTGGGTATGCTACTAAGTTAATTTAGTAGTGGCCTTTCACACTCATTTTGTGTTTGTGAATCAGTGTGATTCCAAGGCAGCAGTGCAAGTACATTAAGGATGTAGGCTGTAGCTAAACTGCATGGGTTTGGGTCCCAGATCTGACTCTTATTAGCTGTGTGACTTTGCATAAAAATGCCAATTTGCTTGTTTTTTTAATACAATCAGTAATATAGAGCTTGGACTATTGTATCCTGCACTAAGAACCTTATAGATAGTAACTCATGTAATGTTCACGCCTGGAGAGAAACCTTTGATCACTCTCCATTTTTCAGATGAGGAAATTGAGGTACAAAAGATAGAAGGGCATGTTAGTTCAGAATTTGGGCTCTGTAGTGTTGTTACCTGAGTTTGAATTCTAGATTTGACACTTCCTGGCTATGCCTAACCTCAGGCCACAAACAACAGATCACACCCACCTACTCCCATCATTCTATTCTTAGAGGGATTTTGTTTTAAAAAACCAACAAAATAGGACTGACATAATCAGAATAAATAATAAACTCTTGGAATATATGTAGCTTTGAAAACAAACCACTACATCCTCCATGCTTTTCTTATTTTGTAATGTATTAGTGAAAATATTATCATGGTCTTGTAGCATTCTGGCCTGGTCTTTGGGAGTGACTATCTCACTAATGTATTTCTGGAGTATCATTGTTTCTATAATTAATACTTTAATGTGGAGAGAGATTATCAGTGTATTTTTTATCACTATTGGTCCACTGTGCTAAAAGAAGAAAAAAGGGAAAAGTATGATTCAGACAAAAGTCTACATAGTCTTATTTGGGAAAATAGTGGTACATATTACACGACTTCCATAATATATTTGGAGAATTTTAAATGTAGTGATTCCAAAAAACATGGATTCATGCCATAAATTACATCTCCCCCAGTTCTGAATATGGCAGAGCATGTCTTTGAGCAAACATAGCATATCTGGGACTGCAGTAGTTCCACTCTATAGGTGTGCCAATCGGTAATGATCCATAGCTGCATACCCTGCACTGTAATACCCCAGCCGTCAGCCAACCAGAAAACCCCAGAGACTTCTGCGGCCATCTGAAAACACTGCCATTAGAGAAGGCTCTGCCTGGCTGTTGTCTTCTCTTCCCGGGAAATATGGCCAGATTATTCCTGTCCTATCTTGAGGCGACGGGAATGTGGTAATTTCTTTTTCTAATGGATCTCCTATAAAATTTCCCGCAAAGAATGACTAACCACTCTTTACCTTCATCAAATAACGGTAAGGCTGCCCTCTTTTCCCTCAGTCATCCTTCATAATCTAAAAATGTGTCAGGACAGAATGAACTTTGTAGAGTTTCTGTTTTTCTTTTAGAAATTGACTGAGATGCAGAAATTATCTTCTTGGCAAACATTCTTAGTATTGGAACTGATTTGGTAGTTGTTCCATGTTAAATAAGTGGCATTTAAAAATTCAGTCTCATTTAGAAATTGTAAAAAACAGAGCAAATTGTTTGTCACTTTTATTCATGTATTTTTTTTTAAAGTTTTTTAAATTCACCATCTTTGAATTTCTTGAGTTATGCATTTATTCATGGAGACTTGTCTACATATGTATTTAAAGGAAACGTGTGGGTTGCTCTTAACTTCCCACTGTGGACATTCGATTGACATTTTAAAAAATTCCATTCATGCTTTGAGATTAATGGAAAAATCAGTGATTTTATTTCCGAGATGTTTGCCTGCCAAAATCTGAATATAATTTAGTGTAGGTAACTCAGAGTTATGTGTAGAGGGAGTTTGGATGAATGGTTTGTCAGGCTCACACTCTTGTAGCCTTCGGTTTTGTGCATTGTGGAAACAGGTTGGCAAACAGCATGACTAGTAATCATTCTGTGCTTTTCTGGTGGAGTAATATAACTCATAGTTCCTGTTTTCAGTTTCCATGTTGAGGGTGGAGAGTTGAGAGCCCTAACACTAACACTCCCTTTTTAGACTACCTTGTTTTTGCTTTGTTTGCTTTTCAGTAATAATTTTGTTTCATTTCTTTATACTGAGTCATGAAGTTTTGAAGAGAAGGAAGATAAAGTGACAAGATCTTCTCTTCTGTCATGTCCTTTTAGATAATAGCTTTACTGCGATACAATTCTCTATCATCCTTTAAAAATCTTTGCTTGGGACCGAATGCAGTGGCTCAAGCCTGTAATCCCAGAACTTTGGGAGGCTGAGGCAGGTGGATCACGCGGTCAGGAGATCGAGACCATCCTGGGTAACATGGTGAAATCCCGTCTCTACTAAAAATACAAAAAATTAGCCAGGCGTGGTGGCACGCACCTGTAGTCCCAGCTACTCGGGAGGCTGAGGCACGAGAATCACTTGAACCCAGGAGGCAGAGGTTGCAGTGATCCAAGATTGTGCCATTGTGCTCCAGCCTGGGCGACAGTGCAAAACTCTGTCTCAAAAAAAGAAAAAAAGGCATAACTTATTGCAGTCTGAGCTTCCTGTACACTCAGCCAGTGATCTGTTCAGCTACCAGTTCTGAGATGAAAACAGGCGATAAGGCTCTGTTCCTTGGAGAACATGCTTGTATTGAACCAAAATCTGTCTCTTTGAGGTTTTGGTAACTGGAACATCATGGAACAAATCTAATCCCTTTCTCAATGACAAACCCTTATGTGAAGGCAGTGATTATAGCCTCCTGAAGTCCTCTTTTTAGGTTAAAAATTTACAATTTTTTTGTTTGCTTTCTTTTCTTTTTTTGAGACTAGGTCAGTTACCAAGGCTGGAGTGCAGTGGCAAGATCAAAGCTCACTGCAGCTTTGACCTTTTGGGCTCAAGGGATCCTTTTACCTCAGCCTCCTATGAGGCTGGGACCACAGGTGTGAACCACCAAGCCAGCTGATTTTTACTTTTTTGTGGAGATGGGATCTCCCTATGTTGCCCAGGCTGGTCTCAAATTCCCGGGCTCAAGCTGTCCTTCCTCCTCAGCCTCCTGAAGTGCTGGGATTACAAAGATGTAGCCACCATGCTCGGCAATCCAATTATTTTAAATTCCTCCAGCAAATGTAATTTTGACTACTGTCTGTTCCTAATTGCTGTCCTTTGAATTCAGCCTCTCTTACAGCATGGCTCCCAGAAATGAGCACAGCACCCAGGAATGTCTGGTCAGAATAAAGCAGTAAAGAATTATATCTCCCTCATTCGGGGACTCTACTTGTGTGAAGGTGCATAAATTCCTTTTGAGGAGTGCTGAACTTGCTAACAACTTAACTCAATTAAACCACTGATCATTGTCCTTATTGAACTCAGCAGTGAAGAGAAATAGAAAGGCATAATCCAAATGTTTGCAAATTAGCAGGGAAACTTAACATGGTCTTTTGGTTCATGGAACTCCCTGAGAATAGGTATCTAGACTAAGACCTGAAGGATGGTGTGGTGCCAGCCAAATGAGGAGGTGGGGGAGAGACATCCCATCTGTCCAGGAAGTGAACATATGGGATGGCACAGGTTGGAAGAATTTATTCAGTGATCCCAAAGGACCTTGTAAGCTTGGAGCATAGAGAAGAGGGAGAGTAGCTAGGGAGGATGGGTTAGGGATCAGAGAGTGGAGGATCATGTAACCCACATTCAAGAGTTTGGACCTGTTGGTAGCCAGGTCAGTCTTCTTTAAAAATGAAACGTTCTTTGAGTCATGGATCATCTGCTTTTCTTGGTTTCTGGAGATCATCACAATGAATGGCATATGGCAAATGAATAACAATCTAAGGGACAAAGGATGGAAGCTAGGAGGAAAGGAAGGAAGGAAAGGAGAGAAGGAGGAAAGGAAGGAAGGAAAGGAGAGAAGGAGGAAAGGAAGGAAGGAAAGGAGAGAAGGAGGAAAGGAAGGAAGGAAAGGGGAGAAGGAGGAAAGAAGGTGGAAAAGAAGAAGGAAGGAAGGGGAACAAATTTAAGAATGAATAACTGAATACAAACATAGAAGAAAAATTGAGTATGAGAGATGGGTGCTGTTAACCATTTAGAAGAGTGGGAGGTGGTTTCTTAGCGAAGGCTTTAGAATCTGGATCTTTAAATGAAGCCTTAACTTATTCTTTACCCTCAGGCAAATAGCTTTGCTCTCAGGACCTCAGTTTTCTCTTCTGCAAAAGATCTGTCATCTCTAGCTCTGAATGCAATAATTTTATAGAAGGAGCTTTCAAATGAATGTGAGACAGATATCATCCAGAGCACAACTGGTTGCAAATTGCAGTGTGATTCTTGTGGATGCTCCATGTGAGGAAAGAATCATGGGAAGAGTCTGTGTTCAGGAAGGTAAACGCCCATATACAGCATCTAAGCTTTTTTGATTCATCTTTGACTGAATATTCATTCTACTTCTAACAATATAGATGGAAGAGTTATTTTTCTTGAAATTTATATTCAGTAACGCCCTCAACATCTCTCAAATTACTAGTGTCAGTTGAGACAAGAACAAAACAAGAATGTTAAAAATACCTTGTATCTGTATGCCATTGCCACAAAAACTCAACAGCCAGCTTGCTTGCCGGCAAAGGCTTTCTTTTCAGAGAAGATAATTTGCATGTGGGGCTCCATTCAAGCACTTTGAAAATGTGTCCAAGGAAACATAGCAATTGAAGTGATTATCAGAAACTGGTTGTGTTTTTCATTCTAAATCACACTGATTTCCAAGACACTTCTGGTGTGCTTGAGGAGCATGAAGAGGGCATTTGGAGCCCTTTTTTAGTCTTCAAACATACAGGATACTTGAAATGTATTCTCTAGTTTGGTCTATGGTAACTTGGCCTGTTTGCCTGTTTTATTACTGCAGTGTTTGCAGGTGAAATGTACGGTATGTGGTTTAAAACTGAAGAATTTTTTGCAGGTGTCTATGCTTAAGACAATTTTAGTGTTATTAGACATTAATTATAGCCAGCAGTTTGGGGAACAGGCTGGGAGTCTTTGGAGCCAGTGGGCTTGCTTATAATTTTTTTAAAAATCGGGGTTTTCTGTAGGGAAGATGCAAGAAAAGAGGCCAGATGGGTATTATATAGGGACAGAGAAATCTCAACATCTTAGCAGTTATGATGTTGTTCGGTAGCGAGCCATTGAGGCAAGAGTGGAAAGGTTGCAGGCCACTGTCACCTGCAAAGTCTTGACTTAAGCTATGTGATTTTGGAGAGTTCTCTCCATCCCTCTGGGCCTCATAGTCTTCTTTTGTAAGATGAATGAATCAACCCGCATGAAGCCCAGGTCCCCATCATTTCTGAAATTCTACAAACTCAGGAAGACAGGGTGCTTTACATATAGAAATTTTACAATTATGCATTTGCTTCTGAGAGAAAATATCATGAAGATTTAAGCTTGTTCAAATAAAAATGGTGATACTTTTTATTTCAAGAAAGACTGCCAATTTCAGTTACAAGAAAATACAATAGCTTCTAAATGGTTAACAGTCTTCCTTCGCATTTTGGGGGAGCTTAGTGTACTGTTTACTTTCTGCTTTAGATCTCAGAGTCCAAATCTGAATCATTCTAGTTACAAACATATTTTACTGTTTTCCTTCATATTCACACTCACACGCACATACACACATGCATATGTATACAACCACAAATTATATTTACATATTTATATTTGGTTTATTATTTGCAACATTTTAACTGCTAAGAGCTTATGCTACTTTGTGGTTTCAGGAACACTATTTTTTTAGGTATTAGCATACATGACAATGCTTGCTATTCATTTATGGGAAATGAAACAGAAATTGGTACAATATGGGGTTTCTAGGAAATTTACTCCAGGAAGTCAGCCTTACCCAGAGTAAACTTCTGTCTGTTCATGTTAACACTTAACCTGAAACACATTGCCCAAGTCTGCTGGACTCAACTCAAGAATACAAGTACATGGAGAGGCCTCAACATCCCATAAAATGATTAGTAGCAATGCATTATCATTCTTATTTTGTTTGCTTTCTTGTTTTGGCATTTTACTACTGTATGACCTTCTGCTTAGCCTTGTACTAGTCCAGAGAAGGCATCCTGGATTCCTCTTATGCAAAATAAGAGGAAAATATGACTGCGTCTACAGAAGACAGAGCCTGTACGAGAAACATTGCAGAAATACTTTACGCTCTCAGAAGAATGCAGTGCATGAATAAAACTTGTAACTTAAAAATTTAATTCTTACTGAGGCCAGAAAGGATTTGATGTGGCTTAACAGAAAATCATGAACACAAGAGTAAGAAGAAAAGGACCAAGCCATGGGGGAGAGAAGGAGGGAATTCATCGTTGTTGCTCTGCTTGTTTTGTTTTGGTTCGAAATAATTGAAGATCAAACACTGAATTACCACCCCAGATAATTTCTACATAATGACAACATTTGTTTAGTTGTGGGATTAATAGGGGGCACAAAAGTATTTTACTTGGAAACTGCTGAGCCTGGTGAGCAGTGACTATCAGCAGTTGCCATCTGACAGTTATTCTGTGACTTAAGGAAAATGGCTTGTGGTCACAGTCCAATTCCTGCTGGACAGGTATCCACATCATAAGAAACCACCACTAAATTTGGCACCTAGACGAACTATTATTGGCAGCAGAGAGAGAAGTCCTGAATCAGCATTTGGATTTGAGAGCCCTGACCATCTAACCTGGTCACTCCAGGTCAGGGCTGAGAGTGGCATGTTTGCAGGGTTTAAAATGGGAACATTTAAGGGATTATTGCCTGATGCCATTTGACAGTCTATGAATAAAATGATTATTCAGTTACCTAGGGTTTCCCATCTGGCACATTTTTATGTACTTAATTGCATCAAGAAAAGGAAATCCCCTGCCCCCTTATATTGAATATGATCTTTTATCAGCCTCTTGAAAAATACAAGCAGATACTACAGGCACTATTACTATGTAACAGTGTATTCAAGTACTCAAGGTTGTTTTAAATAGTCACTGTGCTGCGAGAGCTCACATTTTTACAGAATGACAAAGTGATGATGAGGAAAAGCAAAGAAATCCATGCCAAAAGGCCATTCTGCAGTGAAAGCATGGCTTTTAGTGAGCTTGCAGGCTCGTAGGCAGTTTACTACCGACCACCTCAAGGGCAGCAGAGGCCCCGTGGTGGTTCTATCCAAAGACTGGAATTCTCAAGGCTTTATTTGCCTTAAACTTGATGTCCTTATAGGCCTGATATCTACTGCAGAGAGAGAAGTATAAATGGCTTATTCTTCCAGTAGGAGCTCACTTTGTTTCCTTCATTCCTCTATACCTGGTTACTTTTATTCAACACACAGTAAAATACACCCTTGAATGGAGAGAGTACACTAATGGATCAAAGGTGTTCCAAGGGCATTGCCACCAATATGTCAACAGTAGGATTTACCTGGCCCAAGGGGCCCACCAGTCATTTAACAGGGTAGCAGTCTGGGGCGCCAACGCGCTTTGCAGCATTGTAGCTAAGGCTGACCTCAGTCGGGTGGTGCACCTCCTGCTGGTCAATAAATGAGGTAAATTTAATGGCAGCCTTTGAGGTGAACCAATGTTTTATTCCTTGGCCAAGGCTGAAAACGTGGCTGGCCATAAGGAGCGGAGGGTGATATTTAGGAGCGTGGAGAGGCAGGCAAAGTGCTCGTAAAGACCTTGGAAAATGCTTATAAACGTGGTTGAAAAGAGACAAGGCATTGGAAACAAAAGCAGATTTTCCAAACCAAATCTCTGAGATGCAATTATATATACTTTTTTCTGGAGACAAGCCCTGGTTGAACCGTGTGGTACAACTGTTAACAGCCTTTTGCCAGAAAGAGTCAAGTAAACACGGCAAAGAAATGTTTTTCTCCTTTAGGGAATATTCACTTTTCTCTTTCCTGTGACTTTTTTTTTTTTTAACCCTACCTGGAAATAGTTACAGTTGTTATAATTATATCAAACTAAATTAACATAACTTAGAATAATGAAAGTTTTGTGGATTTTTTTCCTTTTTCTTTATACTGTATTTGCTTAGGTTTCTTTGCATAGTTATAACTTTTGGCATTTCAAATCATTTAAATTAAAAATGCTGTAGATGCTTTTACAGTAAATCAAAGATAATTTCTTTTTCTTTTTCTTTTTTTATGAAGTTTCAATATACTTCCAAAGTGGCAGCAAGAGGATAATTGTAAACAAAAGCAGCAGAACTGAGGCAATTAGGGCAAATATAATCTAATTAATAAGCTACATGTAGATTGTGATTTGAAGAAGAATTTGGATTATAATGACTCACAATCGTTAAAATATATTTATATATCATTCCATAACATTAAGAACCTACTTTCTCTCTCTTCCTTTTTTAAAAAATCTAACTTCTGGCTTTCAAAACTTCCTTTGTAAATGATTTTTAAATCGAAGGAAAGGGGTAGAAAAAAGCTCAGCAAACTTTCAATACTTTTTTATTTAATCTGTTCATAGGAAATGTCAGGGTACACATTATCCAATATTTCTGGGAATTTTAAATCAGTCATGTGCAAAGGAAGCATTTGGCTTCCACTAAATACTTAAATACTTCCTCTTTTCTTGGTCTATTTTCTCACAATAATAAAAACAGAAGCCCTGGCCATTTGCGAAATCCTTCAGCCTAAAGCAAGTTAGATGCTTTATCAGCATGTAATTAATACAGCTGCTTTTCAAAATCAGCATGCTCACCTAAGCCTCTAAGAAGGGATGAGTTAAAAGCTTAAATGCAACAATGAGATTCTGGATTGCTTTTTTTCCTTTGTAAACAGCGCCTGGGCTCTCCTCCTACCAGTTCCTTCTTACCTGTGAGGCTCCCACTATTAAGGCAGGCGTAACACCGGTAGCTGCCACCAGGGGGTGCCAAAGGACAATACCTGCCTGCATAATACGCTAAAGGGCACTATGAAAGACTGGAAGAGAATTCCCTAAATCTAGAAAATTAGTACATAGACCCACCTTGGGCCATGATGGAGCATATTCTTATGATTTGTTCTGAGAGCCTCTGATCACTGCAGATGGACAGGATCATTGCAATCGCCTCAGAAACTTCCTCATTTTATAAATGGCCCAGAGAGATAGAGGACTCTTCCAACACCCATACTAGTAGACCGTGGCAGAACTAGGACCAGAACTGAGGCCTTCAGAGCATCTTTCTTAGAGCATCTTCTGCTCCAACCTGCTATCCATGGTGAAAATGCTGCCATGAAAGTTCACACATTGCATTTGACCTTGTCCCAGGGACCTTTTCAACACTTTGGCAGATGGAAAATGGTCTCCTTCTCTGAACATCCAGCTTTTAATTAGTAGATATGGTGAATTTTCACTTCCTACTTCCTCCTTACAAATTCATATAGAAGTGAACAGAATTCACTCTGAGAACTTTGTGTTCTAATTAGGGAAACCTCATTCCTTCCTATTGGAGTGCTTTTTAACCCTTTCCTCCCTTCTTATCTCCATTTTCTAGTGAGCACCAGCCACAGGATCTTCTTACTCCTCTAGTCAGGATACTGTTGGCCCTTTGTCAAAACTAACAGAATGACTCTTTCCAAAAAACATATTAGGAACTAATATTTTGAAATACATTAAAATGTCTGTATTACAATGAATGCTAAAAACCCATTTCCAACCAATGCAGACCCAATGTCTTCCAGGTAAAACCGATGTCCCCACTTTGTGAGAGAGCCCCTGCTTTCTTCAAAAACAACCAATTTCAGACATATAGTATAGATCTAGGTGAAAAGCCTACAGCACAACATAAATTAGAATTAAAATCATAACTGAAGCCTTTTAGAGCTGCCTATTGGTTTTAACATGCCTGGTCCATAGAGGCAACCTCAGTGAGTTCACTTCCTTCTAATTTGACAGCTGCTCAGCTATGGCCAGAGCTTGGACTAATGAGGTTACAGCTGTCAGGGTTAATCAACAGATCCAAATATGAACAAGGAATTGGGTAGCTGGTTTCAGTTAATTTGCACAAATGTACAGATTGGGTGGGTAATATTTACACTGGTGACTCAAAACAAACTTTCAGGAATGGAGCCAAAGATGATCTCACCAGTTCTCGGCTCCACTCTGGGGAGATAAGACACAAATTACAGAAATAGGAGATGGAACGCTAAAGAATTCATAGCTTCGAACTACCCATGAAAAATCCATTTATATTCAGCTTATTTCCTTCTTTATCAAGTATCTAATTTAATTTCCAATACTTGAGTTTCTGGTCATTCCAGAAGAAGTTCTCAAACTGTCTCCTGATGATTCAGTGTGGGGTGTGTGGCCTTCCTCCTTGCCATGGGACTTTATGTAAGGGTCATCCCTCCCCCAATCTGCACACGTATGAGAGCATCCAAAGTGAATGCCACAATCACTACACATCCATTTTGTTATGAAAACATCATTCTATTAATATAAATACAGACTGCATTTGCCAGAGCTAACTAGAACAGGTGCAAAGTCTTTAGATGCTCGCTTGCACTGAGAAATGAAAAGAGTGTACAAACAGTTTTCTCTTGTTGAGGCACTGCTGGTGTCGATGTAACATTCATCTCTGTTGCATTCCTTGATGTTCGTGGAAGGTAGCCCAGGAAACTCAATACAACCGGCTTGTAGGGTAGAGAGGGAAGAAGCAGGAAGAGAAAGATAGTGATGACATGGTCTCTAGGATTCTGTTTATGCAAATACTCTCCCCTTGATCTGGGGCTTGTGCGGGTTATGTATAGAGTACATTCTGTCAAATCTCCTGCTGTGAGTTAAGGGATGCTGCCAACATAAATATTCTGCCGATTCTGAATTTAGAAAACAGCTTAAAGGCTCCTGATGTTTCTGTTCTTCCTCTTTTTTTGTAATTGTATCCATGTGACTGCCACCGTGTTGCCCGTGGTTTCAAATTTACTTTGTAGTTTTCCAGGCAAGAGAAAGTCATTGCCTGAAAGGCACATCTGGGTTTCTGTCTGCATCATCAGAGTTATCTGAAGACTGAACTTTATTCTGTGGAGTGAGAGCATTAAATGCATGTGCAACTCGGTGGAATAGTCTTAATAAATACCTAATAAATATTCTATGTGATGGTTGTGGACCTTATGTGCATTATTTTATATATTTTGGGAGTCCATCTTTAAAAGTGAGTTCCTAAGGGTGTGTGTGTGTGCGTGTGTGTGTGTGTGTGCATTTGTACAGAATATGTATATATATGTATACACATACACACACATATATACATATATATGAAATGTTATATATAATAAAGCTAGCATAGATTTAAACTTGTGTGTATATATGTGTGTATATATACACACAAGTTTAAATATATGCTACACATATGCATGTATATATGTGTATATATACACACATATATGCATATATACATGTGTATATATACATATATACATATATACTGATATATATGTGTGTGTATATATACATATATACGTGTGTGTATATATATATATATACACATAAGTATATATATACACACGTGTGTGTGTATATATATACACATACATATATATGTATATGTATATAGGTGTGTGTATATATACATATATACTTATATATGTGTACATATACATACAAAATTTCTTTTTTTACAAATATAATTTCTTTTCTATATGTGTATGTATACATGTGTAATTTCTTTTTTTTTAAAAAAAGAAATTATATATATGTATGTATACACACACATATATACATATATGTATATGTTGAATGTCCCTTATCTGAAATGCCTGGGACCAGAAGTGTTTCAGATTTCAAGTTTTTTCAGATTTTAAAATATTTGCGTTATTCTTATCAGCTGAGCATCCCAAGTTCAGAAATCCAACATCTAAAATGCCCCAGTGAACACTTCCTTTGAACATCCTACTAGTGCTCAAAAGGTCTTGGAACTGGAGTGTTTCAGATTTCGGATTTTCAGATTTGGGATGCTCAACCTGCTTAAACTCATATATAGTGGTTTGCTATGAATTGTTGCCAATGTCATCAGAGTAGTAATGGAAGAATTCTAAGGTGGCCTCCCAGGATTCCTGTCCCAGTGACCACTTCCTATGAGCTGTCTTCTCCTTGAATGTGGGTAACTTGTAAATATGATGGGAGATCAACCCCTAGATTATGTTGTGTTATATGGCAAAGGTGAAGAAATTACATTAAAGATGCAATTAAGGTCCCTACTTAGTTGACTTTGAGTCAGTCAAAAGGAGATTATTCTAATTAAATGAGCCCTGTAAAAGAGGGACTGAGCACTCCTTGAGGTCAGAGGCATGCTCATCCTGGCTTTGAAGAAGTCAGTGCCATGTTATGAGACTGAAACAGCCCTTGGGAGGACCATGGCAAGATCTACAGGAGCCTCTCAGAGCTAAGAGATGCTCTCTTGGCATCCAGAAAGAAAGCAGAGGCCCCAGTCTTACAGCAGCAAGGAACTGAATTCAGTCAAGATCTTGTGAGTTTGAAAGAGGACATGGAGCCCTTTTTTATCCCATCTAGGGATGCTGACCTTGGCTGACATCTTGATTTCAGTGTGGTGAGACCTTGGGCAGAAAGTCCGCTATGCTATGTAGTGATATAATAAGTGGATGTTGCTTCAAGCTGCTAAGTTCATAGTAATTTTTTATGCAGCAAGAGAAAACTAATATATTCATGCTCAGTACAAATGGTGTCTGGGTTTTAAACATCAACAGGACTGGCATTCTCAAGAGAGGGAGAAGTGTGTCCACATTGTGCATGCCACAAATTACCTACTATAAAGAACATCAGATTATAAATGGTAGTAGTGATTGTTATATTCCTCTTCTTGTCAAACATCTCATTTTCTCTTCTGCCTTAGGGCAAGTAGCTACTCTTTTGTTTTTCAAAAGGAACAGAAGTTTCTTTGAATTCTGATTTAGGGCTTCAAAACACAACATCATACATCAAGGTGCAGGATGTGTTGTTCTGCGATTAAGTAATTATTCCTGTGAGTTCCCAGTTTTTCGTTTGCACTGTCTTCCAAAGAAGAGTCTGGCTTGTCAGCAGACCGGTCTTTTGGTTTAATAACAAAGAACTAGAAGGAAAGGGAAGGGAAAGGATGACCGACAGGAGGCCTAATGCCAGGGTTGGGGGGAGTTTTGTCTGGGAAATTTGTTGTAGGAAAGTGAGAGACCTTCCAGAGCTGAAAGCAGGATTCTACATTCTTGATATTAGGAATATTGTCCTGCATGTAGATGGTATTAATACATACATTTAAAATAAACTGAATTTAACAAAGACATGGATGGCAGGCAAAAGAGGAATTTTAAAGACGCATCTCTGCTCTACAAATCCCCTTATGGTGTTAAAAATGGAAATAAATAACTGAGGTTATTTTAAAACTACTTTTGTGTCCTCAGCTCTTTTCTTTGACCTGTATTCTGTTCACTGAGGTTAAATTTTTACGATACCGCTCAAAGTCTCTACCAGGGAGGTCAAAGATTTGTGAGCATGAATGGAGCACAATTTCTTGAGTGCTTCTGACATTTCTTGTGCTGGGCCCTTAGAGACGCTGGATGAATGCAATGCAGGCCTTGTCTTCAGGGCTTCCAATGCAGTCAGACCAGGAAATCAGTCCTCACTGTTGTTTAGGTCAGCAGGAGAAGGGCCAACCCATACACGCCCACAGGCTGTAGCAGTGGCCCCTGCAGCCAAGCCATGGATAGGATGGTACAGTAGGCCTGCAGCCCAGGCAGGTCCCATTTGTCCTCCTGAGCAGAAGTGAAATACAAGAACCCACCAACATTCTCTTTACTGCAATGAATGGCTGATGTCCTCAGCCCTGATTTCATCCCATTATTGAGAATTCCAATTTAATTATTATTATTCTCAATCATATACAGGAATGTAAAGCCCTAATGAAAAAAAATCGGCATGGTTTTTATCTGGAGTGACTTTTCAATAAAGCACCAACATGTAAAGTTTAAGTAGTGACACATGAAAAGACAAAGCTATTTATTCTTTTTAGAATAATGGTTAGCAAACTACAGCCTGGCCAAAACCCAGCCATTCCCCTGTATTTGTAAATAAAGTTTTATTGGAGCACAACTATGTTCATTGGAAAGCATAGTGTTTATAACTGCTTTTATGACACAACGGCAGAGGTGACGATTTGAGGCAGAGACCTTTTTGCCCACCAAGCTTTCTTTCTTAGGTAAGAACTTCTAGTCCAAAACTAACCTTTCTGAGATTAGTTTTGTGAAATTCATATGCCAAGAAGTTTCCATTCTAACGTAGAGATGTCAATGAGAGACATTTAGTAAGCAATAGAATTGAATAGAATTGGTTTGCCTGTGAATAAAACAAGGTTTTTCTTACTAAGATTTGGAAAAAGTCTCTGAAGGCCACAAAACCTGAGGATTAGGGCAGGTCAATTCTAATTCTTTTTTTTTTTTTTTGAGACGAAGTTTTGCTCTTGTTACCCAGGCTGGAGTGCAAGGGTGCGATCTCGGCTCACCGCAAACTCCGCCTCCCAGGTTCAGGCAATTCTCCTGCCTCAGCCTCCTGAGTAGCTGGGATTACAGACATGCACCACCATGCCCAGCTAATTTTCTGTATTTTTAGTAGAGATGGGGTTTCACCATGTTGACCAGGATGGTCTCGATCTCTTGACCTCGTGATCCACCCGCCTCAGCCTCCCAATTCTAATTCTTTGTGTGTGTGTGTGTGTGTGTGTGTGTGTGTGTGTGTGTGTGTGTTAAAAGATCGCAATTACTCCCTGGAAATATGTTTAGAGCAGTAATTCTCAATTGAAGGGACAGCCGAAAATGTTTGCAGACATTGTTACAACCCAGAAGAAAGTGCTACTGGCATCTACTGGCCAGTGATGCTGCTAAATACTTTACTGTGAACAGGGCAGCCCTCACAACAACAAATATAAGCATTGTGGAGGTGAGAAACCCTGGCTCAGAGGTTTTATTAGCTTTTGAGGGCAATGGGAGGACTTACGCAATTTACTTATTTAAATTTTTATGTAGACCAATTTGCCTATTTTTGTTGTTGTTGTTGCTCTAATAGTGTTTTTTTTTCTTTCTTTCTTTCTTTCTTTTTTTTTTTTTTTTTTTTTGACAGAGTCTCACTCTGTTGCCCAGGCTAGAGTGCAGCGGCACGATTACAGCTCACTGCAGACTTGACCTCCCCAGACTCAGGTGATCCTCCCACCTCCGCCTGCCTAGTAGCTGGGACTACAGGTATGCACCTTCACACCCAGCTAATTTTTGTATTTTTAGTAGAAACAGGGTTTTGTCATGTTGCCCAGGCTGGTCTTGAACTCCTGAGCTCTAGCGATCCACCCACCTCCGTCCCTCAAAAGTGCTGAGATTATAGGCGTGAACCACTGCGCCCAGCCCACTTATCCAATTTAGTCATGTAAGTAGAGGGAAAGAATATGTCGAATTTGCTCAAGAAGAAGCCTATGAAACAGCAGAATCTATTCCATGCCCTTAGAACTACCACTGATTCATCTGTGGGCAAAGAATGCATTTTCAGTTCCACCTAATTTTTGAAAAAAAAAAAAAAATCCTTGAACTTATCATTAGCATTGATGCTACTATAGTTTCCCTAGGGCTTCTCTGACAAGGTACTGTTCTACACACTGGTTGGTTTAAACAACAGAAATTATCTCAGACGTCTGGAAGCTAGAAGGCCAAGATCAAGGTGTTGGCAAGGTTGCCTCCTTCTGAGGGCTGTGAGTGTGTTTCCTGCCTCTCTCTTAGCAGCTGGTGGATGGCTGGCAGTCTGGCTTCTGCAGCAGCATCATGATCTCTGTCTTCATTTTCATATGACATTCTCTCTCTCTCTTTCTCTCTCTCTCTGTGTGTGTGTGTGTGTGTGTGTCTAGTTTCCCCTTTTTATAATGACACCATCATGTTGAATAAGAGCCTACCCTAATGACTTTAACTTGAATTCTCTGTAAAAATCTTATCTCCAAATAAAGCCACATCCTGAGGTACTGGGGGTTAGTATTGCAACATATTTTTTTTGGAGGGCATACGATTCAACCTGCATAGCACCATCGACGATGACTATATTAAAAATGGTCAGTTCAGTGGTTATGAATTTCTACAATTTACTGAGGGCCTGCCTTCTTTTTGAGCATCTGGAAAGACAGCCATTTCAAAGAGATTCAACGTGACAGCTTTAAATGAACTTCCACTGTAAAACAACATGAAAGAGAGTTTGCTTTCAAGCCACTCATGGCCACTTTTTTCATCACAAAACGTGGCTTTAAAACTCTTTGGACATTCAACAAAGTTAGGATATAAGCAATAAGGAATATAAGTTTGTTTGCAGAACAGGTACATTTATCCTGAGACAAAAGATAAGCGATTT
The DNA here is from genome assembly GCF_009761245.1 of Sapajus apella. Taxonomy (NCBI): domain Eukaryota; kingdom Metazoa; phylum Chordata; class Mammalia; order Primates; family Cebidae; genus Sapajus; species Sapajus apella. The sequence goes on along the minus strand of NW_022436946.1, from coordinate 17,054,677 downwards.
ACTTTGTGTTTTAAAGGGAGACTGAGTCGGGCGGTCTTACCTACATTATTGCCCCCTCGCTGTTCCAGATGGTCTCACTGCAGCTTGTGGGCGCCTTTGGTGGTCAGCGAGACCATTAAACAAAAGAGCCCAATGTGCTCGCTGCAATCTGCCACCCAAAAGTGACCAGCCAAAATTACCTGTGACCTTTCCCAGGAGTGTGAGCAGAAAACCCTTTCCTGAAAGAGGGAGCAATAAAGAAATGTGGACTTCATTCTTTCATGGGTGTGCTCATAGGAATGTTTATTGGCGAGACACTAAGAATAAACCCAGTTATTGAAGAGGGAGCTGGGAAGTTGACAAGCATGGCTAAACCCAGCAGAGAAATTTGATGAGGAAATTAGATGCTGTGTAGATGGTGTGTGGAGATTAGTCTTCTGAAAGCCAGGATTATTATATAAGTAAGTGGGGGAAGGGTCCCCGCTTTGTGACTGACAAATTCCATTTATACAGGTATTCTTCCAGCTAATTAGACCCAGAATGCCGCATTTGTTTAGACATTTCTGGCAAACCCTTTTCCATGGAATACTTTAATGAGATGAAACACCAGAGGAGCAGCATTTTTCCTTCAAAACTAGATCACAACAAAAAAGAATTAAGATGAATAAAAATGTAAAGCTAAAACCTGTTCCTGTAACAGCTTTGTTTTAATGAAAGCAATACATTTTAAATGGCATACATTCATTAATATTTGGATATGAGTGTGCCTATAAACAATGAGAAACCTAGCTATTTCAGGTAGCTATTTCAGGTAGAGCACTACATGGAAGGAAAGAGAGGCATATAAAAACCTTCCCCAAATGAGCATTTGTTTTTGAGACAGACTTTTGCTCTTGTTGCCCAGGCTGGAGTGCAATGGTGTGATCTCGGCTCACTGCAATTTTTGCCTCTGGGTTCAAACATTCTCCTGCCTCAGCCTCCCAAGTAGCTGGGATTACAGGCACCCACAATCATGCCTGGCTAAGTTTTGTATTTTTAGTAGAAATGGGGCTTCATCATGTTGGCCAAGCTGGTCTCAAACTCCTGACCTTTGGTGATCTACCTGCCTCAGCCTCCTAAAGTGCTGGGATTACAGGCATGAGCCACCGCGCCCAGCCCCAGATGAGCATTTTAAAATCCTATTCAGTGATGCATATCCCAACAGACCAAAACAGCTCATCTTTGTTACCTGCAATCCTCACACAACTGTCCATTTTAGAAGGGTTTTATAATTCTGCTTTCATTCAGTTGAACAAATGAGATGATACGTAGAGGGCTTATTTTGCACATTACCTGGCACATAGTAGGTGTTTAATAAAATTGATTTTCTCTCTCTCATTTTAGTTGTCTTTGCCCACAACTCCTGGCCGCCCCTCCCATATACACACATTACAAGCCAAGACACCAGGTGTTGGCTAAAAGTCATGTAAATACACGGATCTCTACCGTGAACACCATGCTACTCGGCTGGTGCTTTGCTTAGTGTCCTCACATGCAGCCAGACCAGCTGCAGATTAAATGGCTTGTTTAAACTGTGGTAAACAAATTTTATATGTGGATTTTTTTGACAGCCATTATGACCCTTTGTGGGAAAAACTCAACCTTACCAAGCTAAAAACTCAAGTGACATCAAATGTGGTTCATGTTTCCGATTGTACAGACCAGTTTTTCTGCCTGAAGCCGAAAGATGCAGGAAGAAGGTATTTGCCTGCTTAACGTCATGCATGAAACTAGCAAAGCTACACCATTTTGGACGTCTCCTAAAACCAGTTCATTCTTGATTCTTTAAAAAAATTGTGCACTTCATCTGGTCTTATAATCATGGCTCTTAATGAACTGTTCATATTTGCTTTTGTGATTGTTTGTTTGAAGGATGTGTTCACCATGTAAAAAGAGAAAAAAACATAGCTAACTAATGAATTAATTTCCTCGAGCTCAGTTAGCTAATAAAGACAATTTATAATTAATCATCGGTTACCATAAACCAGACATGAAGCAGAGACCTCTCCAAGACTATCTGGATTGAAACTGTGATTAGTTTCAGAGGCCTCTCCAAGACTATCTGGTCTCTATGATTAGCTTGACATCAACATCATAAGTAGATTTTCCTCTTCATTCCTAAATACAACCCAATATTTTGTTTATACAGTGAGAAATGAGTCGCAAGTGAAAAGACACAAGGAATTATTTGCTAATGTTGATGTGTTATTTAAAGGAAGTTAGCTTATTGTAAAATATACTTGATAAGCATACACATTTTATAAATGCATGCTACTTGCAGTAGTAATAGCATGCAAATTGCTCATATTGCAAAAACTTCTAAGCTCTTTGCATATATTTACTCATTTATTCCTTAAAACAATCTAATGAGCATAAAGTATTTCTAGCCCCATTTAAAAAATTAAGAAACTGAGACTCAGAGAGCGTAAGTAATATTCCCAAAATCACATGGCTAGTAGGTGGCAGAATTCACTTTCAAACTCAGGCAGTTTGGGTCCAGATCTCATACTCTTAAATATCATACTACCTCTTAATGAAAAAAAAAAAAAAAAGAGAGAGAGAGAGAGAAAGTTCATGATGGAAGAAACATCTCAAAAGAAGAGAGCATTCAAATCAACTATCTAAACTTTCACTTTAAGAAACCATAAGAAATGTTTAGGTGTAATAAATGCAAGAAGAAGAAAATAATAAATAAAAGAATAGAAATCAATGAAATTAAAAACAAAAAAGCCATATAGAAGATCAATAGAACAGTTTAGACACGAAACTAGACCAGAGATAGACTCTGTGTCTATTTATACATTGCATACAAATGATTGATTTTATTTTTGATTCATAAGGTAGAAAATTCACTTTGAGGCTCTTTATGTAACTTTAGCCCTGACACCAGGCCAGCATATCTAGTCCCTATATTTATAAATGACTTAGAAGTTCATATTATAAGCTTGAGTGTTTCTTTCGTAGCCCAACAATTTTACACTTAAAAGCATGTGTTTTGAATATGTATCAGTATTTTGTACACACCCATTTTTTATTTCACAGTGGTTTCACATATTACTGAATTAATTATTTTAGGCATAAAAGTCATCAGCTTTTTCTGAAGTGAACACCCTGCCTCATAAAAGATGCCGAAGTAGTGCAGTGCTGTTGAATTAGTCACGAATGCTTGCCTTTTTTTTTTTTTTGCAAACTCTGCCAAACCAGAACTGTTTCAGGGATTATTTACCTTAAAATGGAAGGACCAGTTCCTAGGAGATAATTACATTTTGCACATTACAGTTAAAAATTATGTTTATTTTATTTTATTTTTGCAGCCGAAGAATTGCAACAAAACAGTTTTCTCTTTGCAGCCACTATTTGCCAAGATAGCCTTCAAAAAGGCTGCTCGTTTTTCTTTCTGAGAACTCTGTTATTTCAAGTATGTTTTCTTTCTCTATTTTTTTTGCCAGCCGTGAACATTTTTATAAAACAGCTTCAATATGAATCTTTTATGACTGTTCTTCAGTCATCTGAGTTATACTGAGCATGTAAGGCATAAGAGACACCCACTTTGGATACCAGCTCAGAGAGAGAGCAGCAGCATGCAATCCACACAAAGGAAACTCAATCCTCTAGCAGCTAATTAAAAAAGCATTACTTTCCACCAGGGCTGACCTCCAGCCATATAAAGGATAAAGATGGCTGTCTGTCAATCATGTTTACCTAACAAATTCTGGCATGGGATCATGATGAATGGACAGATCTAAAAAGGGACGATATTGCTCAGAACTCCTAGGTACTCTTAATACCACTTTTAAAGAGGCAGAAGACCTCATCAGTAATTTGAAACCCCTGCCTCAGTGCTAGGGACACACCAGGGCTAAATTTGCTGAGGACCAGCAGATACTAGATACAAGAAGGTCAGTAGAAATGTATTTTCACATCTTTAAGGATTTTGATGTAAGTATATCTAAGATACCATAATGAGTTCATGTAACTGAATGCTTTCACTCAGGTCTTTTTAAACCTTTGCAGTCACTTGAGACTAAGCCAAAAACCTAACAGTAGACTGTGTCTGTTATTCCCTGAAGTTACCCCAAAATCAACTAGCATGAAGGAATCCTTGAAGTTATTTAGTCCATCTCCCTATTTTAGGCAGGCCAGCAATATCATTTTCTCCTTTGGCCATAAAAATGCTAAGAGAAGGTGAGTCCATAATTTACGTTACTATGCTATTACAGAGATTGGAAGTTTTTATAGCCGAGAAATTTTTCTTAAATCTAAACTAGATCCTACCTTTTTAAAAACAACATTTCATTCTTTCCTTCATTAAACGTTTTTTTTTAAGTAAGCTTTTAACATCAGCCATAAAATATCCTTCACAAGTTTCCACTATGCGGACTACTTTGAAGAGAACGTTGGATAGAAAAAAAGTTCACGCTAGGGAACGCTGGCTGGCCCTGATTCTCTCCTGTCAGATAATGAATGGCATCATTACCACTGCAGGCTTTCTAACCTGTTTCCGAACCAGCCCTGACTACAGCTGGCCTGTCCTTTGCATTCCTTTGGGGCTTACCTTATCTACTTTAATACTGATTTTGGACCACAACAAGGATCTTTTATAGTAAAAATGAAAATAATAACACTACTAATAAAGCAATGTCTGGAGTACAGGAAATATAAATTTACCAGCTGTTTGGATAGCGTTTCTGGGCATTTTCTTTGTTTTTTTGTTTTGCTTTGTTTTGTTTTGTTTTTGTTTGTTTTTTTAGTCGAAGTCTCGCTCTTCGCCCAGACTGGAGTGCAGCGGTGTGATCTTGGCTCACTGCAACCTCCACCTCCTGGCTCTGGCTCAAGAGATTCTCCTGCCTCAGCCTCCTAAGAAGCTGGGATTACGGGCGTGTGCCACCTTGCCTGGCTAATTTTTGTATTTTTAGTAGAGATGGGGTGTCACTATGTTGGCAAGGCTGGTCTCGAACTCCTAACCTCAGGTTATCCTCCTGCCTCTGCCTCCCAAAGTGCTAGGATTACATGTGTGAGCCACTATGCCGGTCATTTACCAGCATTTTTGAGTTCCAGATGATCACATGGTGGCAAAAACTAAAATGACTAAGTGTGATGGTAGTATATTCTCATGCCATTTATACATTTTTCATTTATTTTATTTTGCTAATTCAGATTGAGACTGTGGTCGATTATATCTCTTTTCTGTACCATCTTTATGCAGATCGTTTTATTTCTCCCCTGAATTAGGTGACAAATGTGAAAGTATTTTATTTTGCAATTATCCTAATTACACATTATGATTTCTTTCATTCCTTTACCCAGCTCTTTCTCTAATGTATGCCTATCCATTCTCAACATGTTATGCACATGTAGCTTTAGGAATATATTTATAATTGTCCTCTAATTATTTGATGTAAGTTTGTCCTGTCTTTTCAAAGGCAAGAGGTAGTAAGGAACGGTAGCTGTAACTCAACCATTCCCTGGGGCAAGTTAAGTAACCTCTTCATGCCTCAGTTTATCACAAGTAATATAAGGCACAATAACAATACCTTTTCACAGGATTGTTGTGAAGATTATAAGATTAGTGCAGTGCTTACAGTAGTTTCTAATACATAGTGAGCACTGTAAATATAGTTATTATGCAGAGCTAGTCATTCATGTCATGTTATAATATCATTTGAAAGTCTAAGCAATCAATAAAAATGTGAGTCACTGAAGATAATCTCTATTTTTTGCTCCATTGCATTTGTTACGTGTGCTGTTTTTCTCTCCTTCTGACTTGTTCCTCGGTCAGGCACCCTCTCAGATGTATGCTGCTTCATAATTTGCAAAGCTACATTATCTCAGTTATCTCAATACATTTATAGGACACACTTAGATGGTTTTTCAGCGTCCACTTCTCAGACCTATTTTCCTCTGCTGATTTGTTAGATTTCCAATTCTATGAAAAGTATTACCAGGCTAATTTGGTTTATTGTTCTCACTCATCACATTAAGATTTTACTTAATCCAATGAATTTGCTCCTTATAAATGGTCTTTGGATGGTGAGTTTTGTTATATTTCCAAACTTTGTCTATAAGTTTAATGACCTGTTCTGTGTCCTTCTTTTAGCTGGGGAATATATCAATGCCAACCTTTGGTCTTTTTTCACAATTGCAAGTAAGAGATTAAGTTGTAAGTATCTACATATTCTGGTTAAATGAGATTATAGCTCCTTGTCTATTCTTCTTGTCCACAAACACATTATTTTAGTGTGCGAAGAAATACAATGAGAATACTGGGAAATTCTCCTTAATGATATGAGTTCATTGTCATTTTGGGGCTGTCTGTGTGTGTGTATCTGTGTGTGTAAGTGTGTGATTTCCTTGCCATTCCTAAGAAGGGAAAGAGAATTTAAATAATTTCTGACATATTAATGACACCTAGTTGAAATACATCTGTAACTTGTAACGTTTAATAGTGGTGAGAAAGTTTAATTTGCCCTCTCTTTTACCCATGTCATAAAAAGAAGACTATTTGAGTTTAGAGAAAGTGAAACACTAAGCAGAGCATATTATGTAGCTCCTTCTTTTCATTTGCTTTCATGAGCTTCACCCTAAAATTTCTTTAAACGTCTGTCTTCATAACAACTTCTGGCACTGTTATTTTTGGGTGACCTAATAAGGAATGCAACACAAGAAAGAAGTGTAAGGGCTTTGGGCCCTGCAGACAAATATCTGCAATCAATCATAAAATTTATAGTAGATACTAAAAAAGAGAAGCAATTTTACAGAGAAAGGGTCTAGAGTGGCATAATGTCATCATAGGAAAAGACTTTAAATGGCATTTAATTCCAGCATACTCCAGAGGTGCAACTGATATTTCATAAATCATCTACATTAAAATATTATGTTAAAGGGCTATAAAGTGGAGGCATCAATGTATGTAATTTAAAGTGTCTGGTCTCAAAATGAAGTCACTCCGTTGAGACTGATAAGAACCATAGCTGTCTCCTACATAGAACTTCGTGATAGAACTTGTTCAATTTCAGAATTGCTATAATAGAAGAAAGTGACTTATAGACCAAAAATCTGGGGAGCTTTTTTCCATATCTTGCTACTTCCATTATGGTATGACTGTCCAACACTGTTTTGACGCATCGAGGAGAAACTGGAGCAGTTGTTGAAGGTGAGTTTTCAAGGAGAAGCAATACGGTAAGGTAGAAGTGAGCAGCCTACAAGGCAGCCCACGAATTGGCTGTGTAGGCACATGTAACACATCATATGGAAAATCTTAGATATTTCAATGGCGGCATCAAGACAATCAATGCCACAATTCGAGGAAAGCTGTGAGACCATGAAGTAGCGTTTTCCTTTTCATTTTCATGGAAAATTTCAAGTACTTACAGAAGTCTGTTGAATAGTGGAATGAATCCCTTTGTATCCATCACTGGGCTTCAACACATAGCCAGTCTTATTCACCTCTATGCCTCTCCCTCCACTAGTGGATTGTTTTAAAGCAAATTCCAGACATCATATCACCTCATCTAAAAATATCTTAGTATGTGTTACTAATAGATAAGAAAATTTCAATGTTAACATAGCCAAAATACTATTATTCTTGTGAAAAGTTTAACTGTATTTCCTTAATATCATCATATATCTAGCCAGTGTTCACGTTTCCCTGATTGTCTCATAACTTTTTTTTGTAGATAGCATGTTTGACTTAGGATCTAAACAAAGTCTGTGACTCATACTTGGTTGGTGTGTCTCTTCAGTTTCTTTTAATTTATAGATTTTTTCCCCTCCTTATTTTTTGCCCTTGTCATTAATGTGTTGAAAAAACTGGGTTGTTTGTCCTGCAGTTTTTCACATTCTGTATTTTACTGACTGCATTCTTGATTAGTATATCCCTCTGTGTTTCTTGTAGTAGCATTCTGACAATAAGATTTAGAAGCTTGAATAACACCATGTTTTCAAAGATGACGGGCAAAAACTATATCTTTTTAACCTGTCACCCACATAGAAGGTAGAAAAAGTAAGGGCTAGAAATGGGACAGGATATTAAGAGAAGTGATATGCTGTGAGTCTTCTTTCATCTTAAGTCAAAAGAAAAGGGTTTTAATAAGATCCTGACACCCACATTCAGTCAGTGTTTGGATCTGAAAAAAAAAAAATTCTAAAAGGCCAATGATGGATGGTCTAATTTCTTTGATTGTGGAGCCAAGGTGAGGTAGCTCTGTTTAGATTTGCACTCCTGAAGTTTGTCAGACCAGAGAATGTGTGAGATCATCCTGTGGACCATTAAGTGTGAAACAGCAGCATGGCATGATTTTAGATTCTAATAAGAAGACTACCAGAAAAAAAGCACTGATGCCTATGGGCAAAAGAAGGAGTAAGAGACCAGCCAGAATAAAGATGAATTTGCCCTTGATGAAGAAACTTCAAGAAGGAATCAGAAGTCATTGACGGTGCTGTAGTTGTTAAGAGGTAGTTCACCCAAAATCCCATGAAAATGCCCAGGAATGACTTGATTCTTGCTTACACGCCATCAATGCAATCCAAAATATGGCCAAGGACCACAAGGCTCTATCAACATTTTTACTTCAGCATCCTCCAACCTTCTTGGCTATTCCTATAGCTTTTGCTCTATTTTATTTTCAGAAATGCTTTGTTGCTCCTTGCTTAGACACTTGGCCTTTGCTCTTGGTTCTTCCTAAAACTCATTTTTGCAAAATCTTTGCATGACTTCTTCTAATCATTTGAGAAGGTTTCTACTCAGAAATCACCTTATTAGAAGGGCTCTATCACAACGGTCTGTAGCAATTCCCTCTGCACTTGCTGTAGCTAGATTCTATCAAGTTACTGTGCATTGCTTTCTTGGTAGCACTTAACAACACCTTAACTAATGTTTAGTTTTTGGTGCTTCCCACTCCAATCCTAGAATATAAGCTCCATTATAGACAAGCACTCTTGCCTGAATCACCAGAAGCTATGACAACAGTGCCTGGCATGAATAGCTACTTAAGAATTATTTGTTAACTAATCCACTACAACTTTAACTTATCCTTATTGTTGAATTACATTTTAAATATTGATATCACTTCAAGCAGTGCTTTGCAAAATGTATTTAATGACTATCAAATTGATCTCTTTTGCATTTTACCAGTTTCTTTAGTGATTTTCTTATTTTATTTAATTTTATCCACTCTAAGACAGAAATCTTAGAATTTCAAATATTGATAACAAAATTAGCCCGCTTATTTCACAAATGAAAAAACTCAGAGAGGATAAGTGTCTTATTGAAAGGTATAAAAGATCCATTAGAGTATTATTATTATTTTTTAGTATGGTTCTCCATCGAATAAACTGTTCACTATTTCTTCCATTTGTATTAGAATTGCTTTATTAGCTTGATTATAACCATGATGCTGACACACTGATTTATACATTTACCTAACCTTTCATAGAATCTATCCTAGTGCTGAGTGTATATGAGGCCTTCAAAAAATACAGGTTGCTTTATTGATTTATTGGAATATCAGAAGGTCATTGAAAACAACATCAAGAACAATTATATCAAAAAAATGTGGCATTACCCAAATTCTTCCTTGAAACATTCGAATTTTATTACCATGATAATTGTTTTAGGTGAAATAACATTTTCTATTCATTCTGTTTTTATATGAATGAGTAAAGATGAAGTAGTCAAGCAAACATTTTTTTCAGAGATTTCTTTGCTATTTGAGCTGTGGTTTTTCTATTCGAGGAAATAAAGAAAAATATTTTTATCAAAGGCTGTATAAAACAGAAGATGGTTTAGTTAATTCTCTTCACTAAAGATAAATTTATCTTAATAAAAAGAGCATCAGACTAAGAGTTAACCTGTAGACCTAGTTTATCCATGAACTACTTATATGATATTAGGCTTAATGCAACTTCATGTGCTTGTGTTTTCTCACCCCTACTATTTCTGTGCAGAGCTCAGTAGGTAAAATAAGATAATAAAACTGAAAGCACTGTTGAAATGATAAAAGTCTATTGATGCTGAAGTTTCTATTTGACTGTAAGGATTCCTTTGTGCTGCGCAGCACCAAAGAAAAAAGTCACACTTCAGCAACTATCAATTATTTAGAATCATAGATCTCAGAGGGAAAAGGATATTAAGGGCCCCTCTCTATGCTTAAGTGTCTTTTATAATAGGTTTCCTAAAGTCGAAATGTGTAGCACTGGTGGTACATGAGGTGACTTTAGATGGATCATGGGTGAATGTTTCACATTATGTGCTCATTTTAAAGAATTTTGGGGGAAAAAAGACAATATCAAGACATCAAGCCTTTAATATGAAAGATATTACTGCTTTCAACGTTAATGTATTTAAGCAAAGAAGGTATCATTTTAATTTTAAAAATCAAGACATGGTACATAAATAGAAACTCATGTCTTTAAATGGCTGAAGCTTGGGAAATACTTTTTCACAACCATCTGTGAAGTGTAATAGTTGCTTGGCTTCTAACAGACCAAAGATGAAAATCCCACTACTGGACCAAGAAGCTTACTCTGTTTGGAAATCTCTGAACATCTAAAAATATTACTTTTACCTGTGTGAAATCCATCTCATTGTAGCTTTCAACATTTGTTCTTGATTCTACAAATTGAGGACACCAGAACAAGGCTAATTGTTTTTCCTCAGCACGGTTCTCCCTCCCTGTGGCCACCCTACCATAATACTAAGAATTTACAAGAACCTTTGTCTTCTACCCCAGTGTCCACCTACAATGTCACTAACAAGGGCAGCAGGGTTGGGCTTTGATGATACAGGTTGGTAAAATTGCAGTTGTTTTCATTTCCTGATTCTCTCCAAATCTTTCTATACATTTTTTATTTTGGCCAGTTCTATGTGGACTGATAATTTTCTTTTCAACTTTAAAAACTTTGATAACTTGGGAGAAATTTGTTTATAAGCTTCAAATTTGCTTACACTAAAATCTTTGTGAATTTGTTAGCTCTTCTAGGAGAGAAAGAGTCATCACAAATTTTTAAATGATTTTTATGTGAGACATTTTTCTCCTTTCTAAAATTACAGTTTGCTGTTTATTGAAGGTGAGCCAACTTGAGTATTCTTCCATCTCATTTTTTTCTAAACTTGGTTCACATTGGGACTTTTGTTTTCAAGCTGTGTCTCTGCTATCACTTCTTTGGAGATGTCCACTATATCAAGAAAAAAGAGGAGAGCTAGTTTAAACTTGTTAAAAATATAAAAATATATGGACATATTTTATCTAAAATCTTCTTTGCCTGAAATTTCTGAGGTTTTATGAACATAGCAGCTTCTCATTTCTTTCTATGTGTGCAAAAGAACTAGAGTAGAAGAATAATGCAAATAAACAAAGCCACAGCATTAGATGCCTGAAGAGGTATTACCTTCTGTTCATTTTGCTGTGCAGGTGAGAGGAGCAGCCTGATTGGAGAGGCACAGTGGATGCCCTGTGGCCGGAGCACCAAGTTACAAGAGATGAAATTAAATGGCTTATTTATATCTGACTCATGTAGACCTACAATGTCATTATAATTCTGCCAATCTTGTGGCTGTCCTGGTGAAAGGGGAGCCGACCGACTTCCCAAAGAAAACTCACAGGCCATGAGGGACCTCCAGTAAACATCGACTTCTTGTGAGTCGTTCTAGTGGAAGTGAGTTTCTCCTCCAGGAATACTGTTTTATGTTTATGTTTATTTTTATTTTTTGAGATGGAGTCTTAGTCGTCCAGATGAAGTGCAGTGGCATGATCTCAGCTCACTGAAACCTCTGCCTCCTTGTTCAAGCGATTCTCCTGCCTCAGCCTCCTGAATAGCTGGGATTACTATTTTAAATAGAAAATCTGACTACTATGAGAAGATTTTCTACTAAACTTATGACCACACGAACAAGAAAGTTTATAGTGTTGCTATCATAATTGGAGCAAATTTGTGTTGCGTGTGAGAAGCCCAGCCGTAGAGTTTGGTTGGGATGGGATGCAACCCAAATGGGGACTAGAAAAGGATAGCAGGGGAAGGGAGCTTAGGACACCGATTTGGCTAAATGGACTGGATCCCTAAAGTGAGTAACAGGTACTTACATGTACATTGTACAAAACAGGGGAGTGAACTTGAACTTGACTCTGGCAGATGCTAGTGTCATAGGTTAATTAATTGATGGGGCAGACCAAGGGAATTGGTGATACATTAAATCAGCCAGCCAATGACACTGAATCTGGGAATGATAAATCCATTTATAGTCTATTTTCCTACACACCTGTGAGGGAAAACAGGAAGGGGGCCATATGAAGGTGGGAGAGCCATCAAGACTGCAATGCAGGTCAGTCTTCAGGTGAAGGAAAGAAGAATGGAAGTAGGGTTGGGTGGGAGCCTCTTAGACGGCAGTGCACAGCCATCAGTGAGTCCTGTAGCTAAAGTCACCCATCAGCGAAGTCCAACATTGCTCAAGAATTGGCCTGCCTTAGTATTTCTGCTGTGCCCAGTTATTGGCTGGGGTACCCTGTGGGAATAGTGGCCTTGGTATAAATACAGTGATGGATTTTGAAGTGTAGCAACCTGGGCCATCAGTCAATTACCTCCTGGAAGATAGAGATCTGAGGTGTGTATTTTCATGGCCTCCATTACATCTGCCTTCTCTCCTCCTACATTCTTCTTGGCTTAATCCTTCCCAGCTTTACTTGTCTTGTCTGGTGTTCCCTGAACATGCCAAATGTGGTCCTAACGCAGAGCGTTTGTAGTGGCTATTTCCAGGACTTCCATTAGCCTAAAGATTATCTTTGTGAGAATTAGGAGAAGGTGCCCCTTCCTCAAGGCACACTCTTACATGGCTGCCCTGGGCCTGTGCTCCTGGCCTGGCACACTGTTCTCTCAGATACATGCAGCGTAGGTTCTGTTGCCACCTTAGTGTCTTTGCACATATTGTCATTTTAGTTATGCTTTCATTTACCTCATTTTAAAATAGTCCTCTCCATGCAACACACATGATTTCTCTTTCCTGCTTTACTTTACTCCGTGGAGCTTACCCCTTCTGAAACGCTATATATTTTTTCATTTATTGTATTGTTCTTTTCACACTAACATAAAGTCTTTCCATGAGGGCAGGTATTTTTTTTCTGTTTTGTTTATTGCTTCATCCGCAGAATCCAGAAACATGCCTGGAACATGGTAAGTACTCAGATATGTGAGGTCTTCAAAAAGTTCATGGAAAATGTGTATTCTGAAAATACTATGCACAGATTTCAAAAATTCTTGCACCCAAATAAACTTGTACTAACTTGTTATAACATGTATGAATAGGATCCAGTTTGAGTCACTAAGAAGAATGTCAGTTTGAAAAGAATCCCTAATAGAGCAACATGAATTCTGCTAAAATTGAAGCGAGAACAAACATCAAATTTATGGTGAAACTTGGGTGGGCAAATGGTAAAATCACTGGTGCTTTATGAAAAATGTATGGGGACAACGGCCTAAAGAAATCAGCGGTTTACAAATGGATAATTCATTTTGAGAAGGGGTGAGACAATGTTGAAGACAAAGCCTGCAGTGGCAGATCATCCACATCAACTTGCAAAGAAAAAATTTATCTTGTTTATACTCTACTTAAAGAGGACTGATAATTAATAGCAGAAACAATAGCCAATGCTGTAGACATCTCAACTGGTTAAAATTTCAATGAAATTTTTAAACAAGTAGCATCAAGATCCTTGAGCATTTCTTCAAAGAATTGTAACAGGAAATAAAACATGGCTTTACCAGTATAATCCTGAAGACAAAGCACAATCAGACCAATGGCTGCCAACAGGTGGAGGTAGTCCAGTCACAGCAAAAGTGAACCAGTCAAAAGCAAAGGTCGTGGCAAGAGTTCTTTGGGATGCTCAAGGCATTTTGCCTGTTGGCTTTGTGGAGGGCCAAGGAATGATGATATCTGCTTTTTATGAGAAAGTTAGCCAAAGCTTTATTAGAAAAACATTCAGGAAATCTTCACCAAGTCCTTCTCCTCAATGACAATGCTTCTGCTTATTCCTCTCCTCAAACATAACAATTTTGTGAGAGTGTCAATGAATAATTGTTAGGCATCCACCTCACAGTCCTGATTTCATCCCTTTTGACTTCTGTTTGTTTCCTAATCTTTAAAAATCTGTAAAAACCACTCATTTTTTTCAGTTAATAATGTAAAAAAGACTGCATTGACATGATTAAATTCCTAGGACCCTCAGTTCTTTGGGAATGGACTAAATGCCTGGTATCATTGTTTACAAAGTGTCTTGAACTTGATAAAGGTTATGTTGAGAAATAAAGTTTATATTTTATTTTTACCTTTTAATTCCATTTTCCCACAAATTTTTTGAAGTCCCCTCATATTTGTTGAATTTCCATTTAAATACTCTTGCAACTTGTCTTTCTTTATCTCTAGATCTTTTCTTTCTCTCTTAGCTTTCTTTTACCTCAAAACTTTTGGCTAATTCATGACTATGGTTTGTTCATGGCTTCTACTCTTTCTATAAAATGTCTAGAGGTTTCCTCTGAGCTTTGCTTCTGCTTTCCACTACCTGGATCCCTTCATATTTTATGGTTCTAATTAGTAAAACAGGCTGTCCAAACTTATTTCTATTTTGGGGCACAAAGTTTTTAGTACCAGGCCTCTATACCGTACAGGCCACTGGTCAACCTATAAACCTGCTTTCACTGGATTCTGCACTTAGACTTCTTAGCTGTGCCTGAGAATTCAAACCGTGATTACTCAGGGATATCTGCCCTCCCTCCCCTTGGTGGAGCAGACACCTAGTCTCTGTAGGTGTTACAATTGTTGGTTTAGTTTTGTAAGATATAGAAACAGGATCCAAGTTGGATATCAGAGATTTTCAAAATATGTTCATCTGTATTATCTGTTCCTAATCCACATTTAGTTCATTCTTTTTTTTTTTTTTTTTAAATATCCCTTATACCATGTAATGGCTAGGCACCCTGGCTGGAGATCTTTGTTTTTATAATTGATTGCCATCCCTTGTCAATTATATTTCTGAAAGGTTTCTTGAATATACATCTGTCTCTGGATTCCCACATATGTTTCTTAACAGAAATCTTTCTCTAGACTTAACTTCTCCCTTCAATATATATTCTACACCTTTACCAGAATATCAAAAATACTGATGCAACCAGGTCATTTTTATCTTCAAAATCCTTCCATGATAGGTACTGCAGTAAGACAAAAATAAATGAATAAAATGTTGGAGTAGTTGAAAAAATCAGAAAAAGCTAAATCACATGATTGCCAAATCCAAAATTATCTTCAAACAAGATAATAGAAATAAATAAATTTAATACAATTGTTAGATGCAAGATAACATACAAAAATCAGTTATTTTGATTATTAGCAAGAAACAATGCAAAAAATCGTAAAATGAATTCCATAGAGCATCAAAAAATTAAATAATTCAGAATAGATTTAATGAAAAATGTATATGATCTCTACACTGAGAATTGTAAAACTTTGTTGAGAGATGAAAGAAGACCTAAATAAATGCTGAGACACGTCATTTTCAAGAATTGGAAGGCTCAATATTGTTAAAATTTAAATTCTTCCCAGACTGATCTATTGATTCCATACATTTCCAAATGAAATTCCAATGTGTGTGTGTTCTGTATGTTAAAATTGTCAATTTGATTTTAGAATTACACAGAATTGCAAAAGTCTTAGAAAGTACAAGACAATTTTGAAGAACACAAACACATTTGGTGGATTTACCTTACCGTATTTTAAGATTTACTATAAAGATAGTATATATAGGTGCAATGAAAAAAAAAAAACTAATAAAAGACTCAATGGAACAGAATTTAAAAATCTAGAGGTAAATCTACACAGATATGGCCAATTACGTTTGAGAAAGATGTGCGTCATTGCAATATGGAAATGATGTCCTTTACAGTAAATGATACTACAACAATTGGATATCCATACAGAATAAATGAATCTTTAGCACTATCTCTGATCCATATCTCACACCATACACAAAAATTAATTTGAGATGGATTATAGACCTAAAAATATGAGTAAGACAAAATTTATAAAGTAAATGTTATGGGAAAATATGTTCATGATCTTGAGATAGGCAAAAATTTCTTAAGTAGAACATGTAAAGCACTAACCATAAAACAAAAAACATTTGGTAAATCTGACTTCATTTAAATTAAGAACTTAGGTTAATAAGATACCATGGGAAGAGTGAAAAGACAAGTCACAGATTAGAAAGAGGTATTCACAATGCTTACATGGAACAAAGAACTCCAATTATATTCAGAATAAATAGATAATTCACATATTAATAAGGAAAAGATGAACAACATGTTAAAAAAAATAAAAAAAGACTTGAGCAGACCCTTCAGAAAAGAGAATATCCAAATAGCCAATCATCATTTGCAAAGGTATTTAATATCATTGCTCATCAGCGGAAGACAAATTTAAAACACAGGAAATACCACTATCCTGTACTAGTTAAACTAAACTGAAAAGACTGCAAATACCGAACGCTAGGACAGACACAGATGAACTAAAATTCTTATACTGTACATTGCTATGAGAAATAAGATTATTACAACTTGAGAAAAATGTTTTTGCATTATCTTCTACAGCTAAACATAATGACCTAGGAATTCCACTCTTAGATATGTACATATAATCTATAAGTGTGTATGTCTACATAATGATTTGTACAAAAATATGGAAGTTTTATTTACAGTAGCTCCAAACTGTAAATAATCAAAATTTTCAGAAAGAGGAAAATGATGTTATGAACTGAATTGTGTCCTCTCAAAGTTCATGTTGAAGCCTTAACCCACAATATGATGGCATATGGTGATTTAGCCTTTGGGAATTAATTAGTTTTTGAAGAGGTCATGAGGATGCAGCATTCATGATGGGATTTGGTCCCTTGTAGGAAGAGAAAGAGATGGGCATTAAGGAAAGGCCAGGTAAGGACACAGTGAAAAGTTGGCCACCCAAGGAGAGTGCTCTCAGCAGACACCAGTCCTGTTGGCACCTTTTTCTTGGACTTTCCAGCTTCCAGAACTGTGAGAAAATAAATTTCTATGTGGTATGTTCTACCCAAGCTGATCTAAGGAGCCTAAACTAGCTAAGACAAATGGTAAATATATTGTGATATATTCATGCAAGTAAGGTATACACAGCAGTAAAAATGAATGAACCACTGAATCACACTACATTGATGGATTGCAAAGATATGCTGATGGAAAGAAAGCCAGATACAAAAGAATGCAGACTGTAGAATGTCATTTATATGTAGTTCAAGATTGGGAAAACTAATTGATAGTTATCTCTAATGGTGAGGAGGGCCTCACTTAGAAGCGGTGAAAGTACCTTTTAGGGTATTTCAAATATTTCATGTCTTGATTGGAATGGTGGTTATAGATCAAAATTCATTATACTAAGATCAAAGGATTCTACATAAGAATGTTTAGAAAAATCTCCACTGGCACCCTCTTTTTCTTTGCATGACACATAATGGATGCCCTTTATTATTTCACTTTAATTCTGCCCTCCCCACTTTTTGAGGCAAAGTCTCGCTCTGTTGCCCAGGCTGGAGTGCACTGCACCGTCTTAGCTCACTGCAACCTCCACTTCCCAGGTTCAATCAATTCTCCTGCTTCAGCCTCCCAAGCAGCTAGGATTACAGGCACACACCACCACACCCAGCTAATTTTGTATATGTAGTAGAAACGGGGTTTCACTGTGTTGGTCAGGCTGGTCTTGAACTCCTGACCTCATGATCCACCTGCCTCAGCCTCCCAAAGTGCTGGGATTACAGCCGTGAGCCACCACTCCCGCCCCCAACCACCCTGCTTTTTTTGAGACATTGCTGGGTACATGGCTTGAGTCTTTTTTCCTTAACAAACAAACAAGGAGCCCAGCCTGGAGGGCAATGGCACAATCTCAGCTTTATTGCCCAGCCTGGAGGGCAGTAGCGCCATCTAGGATCACTGCAACCTCCACCACCAAGGTTCCATTGTGCTTCACTTGACACATGTGTCTTAGGTTCCAGGTGTGCTACTTCTTAAGTTTCACGCTTTTTCAACTCCATACCATCACTCATTTTTATGAACTGTCTCATCTTAAAATTCCTTACCACTCTCTGCCTGATGAAATCCTACATGTATTTTGGTGTTCAGTTCAATTAGTGAATTCTTTTCTGATACTTCTACGCAGAAATCTTCCTCTGTTTGAACGTTGTTTATATGCAAAACAAGTCACAGATTAGAAGAAGGTATTCACAATGCTTACATGGAATAAAGGACTCCAATTATATTCAGAATAAATAAATAACTCATAAATGAACAAGGAAAAGATGAACAACATATTAAAATAAACAAGCTACGACTAGAACATTTATTATTTCCTTCTGTAATTAGCTGCATGTGAATTTTATCATTAGAGTGTGAACCCAAACCCCTTGAAGGTAAGTACCATGTCTAACTAATCTACATTTTAGGCATATAGCACAGTACCAAAAAATATATTAGTGCCTATTAATTAACAGGACACACTTTCTAGCCCTGTTGCCAGAGAGAGAAATGTAAAGTCATTGCACCGGAAGAGCTGTAGGGTTCATCTTTACTCAACTGAGGTGCCTTATTTTTGCCTCAGGAACTGAAAAGGAAGAAATTATTTGTGCCAAGAGGGCTTTAACTTTTCACCTTCTGTCACCAGAGCAGGAGATGGCTGATCATGCAAAGAACGCTTAATTGTCAGAGAGACTGCAGACCCTGCATTCTTGGAGAGACAGCTGCTGCATTATGCAACCATACTCAGGATTAACAGGCGCAGGCTATACCTTAGTTGGGCTCTTTGTTTGGTGGTTTGTTTGTTAAGAAAAAGAGACTCAAGCCATGTACGCAGCAATGTAATGAAACAAAGGGGACTTCAAGGAAGTACATACATTGCAATTGAAGCAGTAACCCATCAGATACCCAAAATAGCTCTTGGGACTGGGTACTTTATCTCTTTTCTTTACTAACTGTTTTTTCTTTTTCTGATTCTTCTTGGACTTGACCCACCCTTTCTTTAATTTGGCCCATCATGATTTCTCTGTTCACTTCTATCACACTCTTTTCATTTTATATTCACCATTAACTACCTCACTTGATCTATATCACTTAATTCAAGTTTCCAAGGGTGGTCCTGATTAACCCAACTCATCATATCCTGCTCAGTTATGGCATAGGTCACTAACCCTTCTCAGAAGGCACCAGATTAAATAATTTCCCCATATATCATCATATACTGATATTTGTATCAAGTATTCATTAAATAGCAATTATTCGAGACCCTGATGGTTAAAACTGGTAATCATACATTTCCTACTTTGAAAAATTGTAAGGAGGCTTATTTTGTTTAGCGATCACATACATATTAGTAGATGTTAAATGAATATTTGTTAAATTAAAACCAAACACTTGTGTCTAGAACACATTCTCCAGTCACTTTTGGAGATGTTTCATATACTTAAATCACAGTAGAAACTCAAAAAGTGTTGCTGGTTGAGTTGGAAATTTAAATGTGCTTTGCTCATCCTCAGCAAACTCTTGTGAGGTTTGCCAATAGTTTAAGAAATATCTCAGGGATAGTCCACACATTAAAATTGCTCTTTTTTTTTGTCTCTGCAAATATTAAATTCATAGAAAAATAAAGCTAAGGATGAGACCCATTTGTACACATTTGAGCATGTGTTTGTTGTAGAAAAACCAAGCATCATATTCAAAGAGTTATTTATATTTCTAGTGGCAAGCTTGTTTCCTAGTGGTTGTGATTTAGGTACCTAAAAAAATAGAGGCCTGTCACGTAATTTTGTCATTTAGTCAAAATCTGATAAAATTATTAAATTTAAATACAACTTTACAAGTTGCCTGAAGCATGATTTGTTCTGTTTTCATTTTCCTTGAATGGGGCCTTGTCAAGCTCTTGGCTGGATTCAGCATTGCTGAAAGTCAGCTCTTAATTCTGACTGCCCTTACAAATGTAGGAGAGCGGTCAGTTTCAACACATGACTCTCAGAGTTCATTCGGGGTTTTATCGGCAGAGTGCAAGAAATATATATTTGTTGTTACTGGTTGAGCATGCAAATCGGCATTTTTCTTGATGTTATATGGCTATATAAATTATATCTGGATATTAAATTATTGGCACAAGCATTTGCTATTTTGAAGAAACTAATTAAGTCTAAATGACTAATACCCAGTTGCAGAGTCATGAACACAAAATATGATTCATGGAAGTAGGCAGCACTTCACATCCAGGACTTAGTAACACTTTATTTGTGTGCATTTAAGGAAGACGATGGCAGGAGTTCATTTGCTGCACCTGTTACCAAAAGTTGTGAAGGCAAGGAAGAGCCTGGAATTGTCTGCACATCATGCCCATTGGCACTTCAGGAATGATCGCTGATGCCAGCCCCACTCTGGCAACCCTGCTTCTGAGAGCCTTGTCATGGCTCACACACAATGAGCACAGAGCATGAAGAAACTGAGAGGAGGGAGAATGAAAACCTCCACAACAATCAGGGGTAAATAAAGGAGGCTGTTGAGGTGGGAGCAGAGAACTTATTTTCCTTTCTGTTTTATAACAAGTGGTAGGCTTGTGTTTGCTGATTTAAGAATATTTACAAAGCACGTACATTATACTTGTTAGTTTTGCTTCTGGATTTGAATCAGGAGCTATCTTCATCACGCACCTAAGTTTTTTAAAGCACTGGCTTCTTCTAAAAAATGTGATGCTTAAGCCTCTTTTAAAGGATGCTCCGAGTTTGTATAAAATACTTGGTTCCTACTGTTTTGTAACTCTCCATCTTCTCTTCCCAGTAAGAAAGCAAACACAGGGCAGACATGCATTGCTTACTGAAACTGCTATCTATGCAGTCATGTTTTATTCTATTTCACTGCTCAACATTCATTTTCCTTTTTAAAACAGCATCCTTACTGCTATAATCAGAGGCCTGTTATCTTCTAGCCAAGGACAAATCTAGACCAATCAGTTGCCCTGCTTTTGAATGTTAATCTTCAGTAGAAGAACAAGCAGTATGTTAATGGTTAGCTTTCCTTCCTCCGGGTAATGGGGTCCTCAGCAGCCTTTGCTAGTTGGGAGACCACTGTGGGAGCCCCTGCTTCTGAGCTTTGGGAGCTGACTTGCTTTCTGTGTATTCTGAAGCCTTGTTCTTCATCCTCTGATACATTTTGAACTCCTCTTTACTCCCTGATTTCCTTCCAATGAATTTTATGTCTGTAGTTTTCAATTACAGAGATTTCACTGAGATATTACTTAAAATTTTATTTTAAAGTTTTTACTCAGAATGCAAATGATCATGATGCACGTGACATTATGAAATAAAAAACAAATCCCTCATAAGTATTATGCATTTATTGTTAATAACAACATATTTAAAATTATCTTACAGTTGTTGAAACCAATATGTCAGAAAACCATGGTTGAAAAATACTGATATCTAGCCTGAGAAGCTAACACCTGATGGCAACCTGTGAGATGCTCTCTGAGATTTAGAGACCACCTATAGAGATGGTTTCAAGCTTTAGGATCTGGGAATTTAAAACAACATAATTATACCCCTCGTAGGAATCTACTGGAGTGGAAAAAATTCTACGCCAGGGAGCTTTTGGCTAAGCTGAAATGAAAATGGGAGAAAGGAGACTAGGGTGTATTTGGGAAAGACTGGAAGAAGAACTTCAAGGATGAGGTTGGAATAGGTTGAAAGGTAATACACAACTTTATCATAATGACTTTGGGACTTCTTTGGTGTGTAAGTAATACTCCTGGGTTTGCAAGGTGAGAAGGCATTATGTAGGTCACTCATGGTTACTTTCATAATGATAGTCACTATATAAGAGAATTGCCTCACTGAAGAGTCTGCTGTGATAGCATTCATTCTGTAGATGAATGGCCAGTGATCATAGCCATTAAACCGACTGGTGAGTTGCTAACCCTGGGGTAGCCAGACTACAGTCTGACCAGTAGCCTATAATGATGGCCTGCTATGCAAAGCTTTTTAAGCAGGAAATAATCCTTGTTAGCTGGGACAAACCCTCTTGTATCTTGGGCATATCAATAGTGAAATCCATGAAGCATGGTATTCATGTGGTAAAGAGAATGTCATTGTAAAGGCCATGAAAAGTCAAAGCTCTGAATAGCTGAAACTAGAAGAAAAAACCATAAAGAAAAAAAAATAAGTGAAATGGACCAGAAGACTTCCATTTCTGTCAATGTGGCAGATTAGATAACCTGAAAACCCTTCTGTATCACCTGGAATTGCTGGATACAATATAACAAATATCTATTTTATATGCCAAACTGATCTTGCAAGAATATATACATATATAAACACATACATACACATAAGCACACATCTACGCAGACATAAGGAAATCTCTGGAAGTTAGAACCCAAGAGGAAAATGAAAACCAGAACAGTAAGGGTTTACTTTGCAGTAGCCTGGGGGTATTTTTCAATCTTAGTAGCCAAGGTTTTGGCTTTTACATGCCTTTGGAAAGCGGATATTTAAGTTATGTTGAGATAGAAGTTCTGAGTTTTCTGCCTAAAGCCAGGGCTACAACCTCAATCAAATGGTGGATCAGAAACAAACTGCCTGTCTGGATAGGCATTTTTCAACCATGGTTTTCTGACACAGCAGAGAGGATGACATGGGGTTTGTCTAGTCCTGGGGTGAGGATGGGAAATGAGTCTCTTTGGTTCTTTGTTTCCATAAGCTTCTGCCCTGTGATTTTGAGACTTGAATTTCCTCTTTCCGTAGTGTCTGGAAGCCAAAAACTGTGAAACAATATTGTAGGAGTAATAATGCCCACTTTCTATAATCACTTTATGATAATTGTATAGTTATGTAAAAAGAACAGGACTCTGGAGGAAGACACATTCTTGAGATTCTCTGAAGATAAGGCCACAATCCAGATCACAAACACAATCAAGTAAGCAATTCACCATGAGGAACAACTAGCAGATGTCAGCAAATAGTAGAAACACACCAAAAAGAAACAAACACTACCTGTGTTTTAAAAAAGATAACAAAAGTTAAGGCATAAAAAAATGAAATCAAACTATATCCAAAAAGACTCGGCATATTGTGAAGAAATGTCTGAAACTTTAAAGAGTTTTTTTGCTTTTTTTTCTGTTTGTTCACTTTTCATAAATGTAGACAAGCAATGGTCTAGAAGTAGCCGCAGAAAAGGGGAAAGAGGAGAATGCAAATATTGTCTTTGTGATGTTTTGATAAACACATTGTGGGAAAATGAACACCCATCATTTCAAAAGGCTTTGGGGTAAGAGGAAGATTTGAGTTAAGACAAGTTTGTAGAGGGAGTGTTTTTGGAATATGGGAATGTAAAATTTATTTTAATGAAACATTATTTTCAAAAGAAATGTTGAAAAGAATCAGGAAGGAGGTTCATAGAGGAAAAATATAGAATAATAACACTTGAGAGTACTTAGTTGACCAGAAGATTTAAATTCTGTCTGATGGCTGAGAATAGCCAGTTGAGAAGGATGATTGTGGTGTTTGCATTTGAAGTGACATGTATACATCTGAGATTTCAAGTGGTATCCTAGGATGTTAGCATGCTAACATCATCTCTCTTTAAACAAGGTCATAGTGTTCTAAAAAGAAATTTCTTCATGGTGCTATGAAAACACACAAACAATGACGCGGGACACTCTGATAAACTCTTTAATCCTCCCTTCCAGCCCAGAATATAGATACTACCATAATCTCCATTCACTTGTAGGAAAATGAAGTCTCAGAAATTTTGAATAATTTGATCAATGTCACACAGCCATAAGTTAGGGGTATTATGTTGGTGCTGTTTCAAACTATAAAAAGGAATTAGCTAGTGAGAGAAGTAAAGAAACCTCTGCTGTGTATGCCGTATGTATGAAAAACACAGAGAAGGAACACATTATGTTTTGTAAACTAGTGTGGTCAGAGGAAAGGATCCACGTGAGAAGGCTGTGGAGGATAAAGCAGAAATATAGTCAGGAATCAAAGTATGGCAAGACTTGTGTCTGAGCTTTCTCCCGAAAACCAATAAAGTTCTTTATGAATGAAAGGGCTATAACCTGATTTTTATTTTAGGACAGTCACTCTTGTAGTAACATTGTGGATGGATCTGTGAGAAACTAAGCCATCAGATCAGTCAGGTTTGCAATAATCCAGGCAGAAAGCATTTCACTAAGATATGAATGAAAGCAGGGGATCATTAAAGAGGCAGAATCTATGATATCCAGTTACCAAATACAAGTGTGTGTGTTAGAAGTTGAGAGCTGCAAGAAGGGACTACGTAGTGACTGAGAAGATGGATGATTATTCCATGCAATGAGACAGAGAATGAGGATTCAGTTTTGATCCAGTCGAATTTGTGTTTTCCTTTGAGATATTAAAATGCTGCAGATGTGCATTCTCAGGACTCAAATTTAGTTATGCAAAACAACAATGAAAAGTAACCCAAATTTCAAGAACACAGTGTAGTAGTCATGTCTGGGACTCTTGGGTGGTCCTAGTTAATCAGTTTCCCCAGGGGCAACTTTTTCCCATCAGTCTGATTCGTGTCAGAGGGGAGTCTTAGATGCCATCTGATGTTCAAGCCATTCATGCAGTGCTTTTACAAGACAGAGCGCGGGAGCAGCCCAGTGGCATGAACTAGATACAGTCGGGAGTTAGATGATTGCCTGACTGGGAAGGTTTTTGGTCCAGGTCTGTCACCAGATGTTTCTTTCATAAAGAGAATTTAAGCTATTCTTGCAAGGGTAAGCTTTCTTTTAAGATTTATGAGAATTGCTTCTGTGCTGAGGTGGCTTGGTCTCTTGGAATTCCCTGGGCCACATTGTATCACACTGCTAAGTGACACACAGTGTCAGCCCTGCAAGATGTTTGAGTAGGGCCTCATGACAATCATTAATCTTATAGCCACAATATGGCTCTTACGCTATACTACAATTAGTTATCTAATGTTGAGTAACAAATTAACCTTAATTTGAACTTAATATCATACTGAGGTTCATTCCATTAGGCATAAGCCCTATTGTATGATCAAGTGGTGGCCTGAGACAATGCCTTAGCTCTTTATGAA
This sequence comes from Sapajus apella, assembly GCF_009761245.1. Classification (NCBI taxonomy): domain Eukaryota; kingdom Metazoa; phylum Chordata; class Mammalia; order Primates; family Cebidae; genus Sapajus; species Sapajus apella. The sequence continues at coordinate 17,029,504 of NW_022436946.1, read as the reverse complement.
GTCTTAAGAGATTTTATACTCACACCCTCAGCTTTGTGTTTGGTCCATGTTCCTCTTATAGTGCCCTGGAGATGATCCTTACATCCAGGGACAATTTCTTAATCTCTTAACATTTTAATTTTAGCCACTTAGAGAATTGGGAATATTCAACTGCAACAATCCTTGGCTCCATTTTGTTAATAGTTCTTCCTTCAGTATGTCTGTCTTGCATTCTAATACATGCATCAGAAGAAATAAAGCAGCACCTTCAACACACTGCATTGAAATCTCCTTAGCTACTTGAGAGGACAGTTGAGCAGAGGGATTTGCATTCTGTCTAGTGGCTCAGGATGGCTGGTCATCAACTGCTCTTGAAGTGACATGCTTACATACACAGTTTTAAGTGATGCACTTGGTTTTCTGCCTTCCACAATATTGCTAGCGGCAGTGTTACTAAAATTTCTGTCACTATATAATAAGGACCCTTCTTTCTCCAGGACCATTCTCCTCACATTCTTGAGAGAGACATATAGAGCTTTCAAGTTCAGGACTGCAAAAAACTCAGCAGAGCTATTGCAGACCTTCTCATCTTAGATATTTTGGATGTGGGGGAACCAGTTGATTAAGCATGACCACTTATCCTTATGCTTTATTAGGATACTTACAGGAAACATCTGTTATGCTGAAAGTATTAATTTGATGAGACTAAAAAAGAGTCTATAAGTATTTGGGCATGTTCTGGGAACACAATAAGGAATTTGCAGGAACCCAGGGCTAAAGGCAATGGAAACTGTTACCACCCTTAGGTGTAAGGATCAAGTCAAGAGAACAATTATGGAAGGCTGGAGAGGGCCTCATGACATTTTCTGTGTCCTTCTTTAGAGAGGCAGTCAATCTGCCGTGACATGGCAAAGAGGGAGCCTGGGGAATAAATACCCAGTGCCATTCTCTTCTTTCCCTTCTGTTAGTATCCTCCATTAGTTCAATTCAAACGAATTGAACTAATGTTCAGTTCACACACTAACTTATGGATGTGTGACTAAAGGAGAAGGAAATTCACTGATTCACTCATACTGCTCAGGGACAGCCTCCTGGAACTCAAAGCAATGCGGAGAAGGGCAGAAAGTAGATCTGGAGGGGTAAATGGATAATATTCAGCACACCATGGAAATAAAAGGCAAGTCCTCTATATCTATATATATCAGTGGTTTCAAAATGTGTTCCCTAATCATCATCAACATCACCTGAGACTTGCTAGAAATGCAAATTATTAAGTCAGGCTCCATCACTGACTTATTAAATCAAAGTCACTAGTGTGGACTCAGCAATACGTGGCTTAACAAGCCCTCTAGGTGATTCTGATGCATGCTAAAGTATGATAATCATCATTGTATATGCTAAAATATACAATAGCTGTATGAGGTATTTATTCTATCTCCCCCATCAGCTCATCACCCTTCCTCTCATGCCCTCACAGGTTTTACCTGGAATTGGAGACAGGGCACAAGATTCTTATTCATGGACACTCATTAATACAGTATTAATCCTTTGGTTTCCTCTTAAACTAATTCTTCCCTTTTTTAGTCCAAGGATCATCTGTATTAATTATTTATGCATTAACTTTATTATCAGAGTCATTCAAAGCCTTGCTTTTTGATTCTCAAAATGTTTTAAATTGCAAAAGTTTTTTCCTGCACTTATCTTTGCTATTAGTTACAAAATTTAATGCTTTTAATAAGGACCAAACTCTGATCTGACTTGATCAGCTGGAATGAGGGTTCAAAATAAAGTTGAAGGAATTGGGGGGATAATTTTTTTATTCTACTATATAATCTTTCTCCAGATTTTTTTTTTTTTTACAAAAAGCACTGTGGCTATTTCCTAAAGAGGATTAAAAGTCACAAATTAAGAGAACTAGCTGGGCCAAAAAGTGCAATATTAAATTATTAAATATAATGCTAAACTACAACTGCAGAGTTGACCAGTTGTTATTTGAATATATTACGGAGCTTGACATAGAAGTTTGGTTCCTAAATCAAGAAGTTCTTCATTTCTTCTTTTAGGTACATTCACTTTAAAAAGAAAAAACTCAATGTTAATTTTTTAATTTCAGAAGTAATATACAGATTTTAACCTGTGAAATACGACATAAAAGGCGCATTGATGCCAGGTGTGGTGGCTCACGACTGTAGTCCCAGCACTTTGGGAGGCTGAGGTGGGCGGATCACCTGAGGTTAGGAGTTCAAGACCAGCCTGGCCAACATGGTGAGACTCCGTCTCTACTAAAAATACAAAAGTTAGCCAGGTGTGGTGGTGGGTGCCTGTAATCCCAGCTACTTCGGAAGCTGATGCAGGAGAATCACTTGAACCTGGGAGGTAGAGGTTGCAGTGAGCTGAGACTGCACCATTGCACTCCAGCCTGGGCGATAGAGTGAGATTATTCAGTCTCAAAAAAAAAAAAAAAAAAAAAAAAAAAAAAGGGCACATTGATTCCATTTGCCTAGCTGAAACATGCTGATACAAATAAAAATTAATCCACCCTCTCCCATCTTCAATGAAACTAGAAGAGGGCCACTTCCTTACAATATAGTTCTATAAAAATATCTTTTTAAGAGAATGATTTTGAAATTAATCAAGGAAAGATTCTCAAGTCTACAATCACCTCCTCAGGTCTCAAGGAGGAATGGCTTTCTGAGAGTGAGGAGTCTTACTGTCCCATGCTTGATGAATTATTTTTTAACAGAAACAGTAAAAACAGGTGTAAGGGTTAATGGCAGAAAACAAGCTTGGAAGAAATATTCCTATTACTGAGAATGACTTCAATTTACTTACAAATTAGATACAGATAATGAATATCTACTTTACAGTGTTGTTGTGAGAACTAGAGAGGTTAATATGACAGGTAATGTGCTCAGCTTGATGGACACAGTAGAAATTCAGTCAATATTAGCCATAACCATAGTTCACTGTGACTTAGTGTATGGGCTCTGGACTGAGGTAACCTAGGTTCAAATCCCAGCCCTGTTGCTTATTGGGGGTATGAACTCAAGCAAGTTACTTAATCTCCTCACATGTAAATTTCCTCAGTGGGAGAAGCAATAGCACTTATCCAATAAAGTTATTGGCAAAGTTAAAAGGTCCGAAAGGATCATTTATGTTCTTTTTTTATTTATTAAAATCAAATGATTGGACATTTTGACGTTTCTGGTATTTACCATCGTAAGTGCTCTGATGAATATCCTTGAAACTAAATCCTTGGACCCATTCCCCGAGTGGAAATAGAATTACTGAGTTGAAGATACACATGATTTAGTGGCTTTTACTTTTATTACTAAAATATTCTAAGAATCGTTTATTCTCTCTTACCAACAATATATAGGTGTCCATTTCCTTATACTCCTTATATTCTCACTTTTTTATGTTATAATTTTAAAAAATATTTGTAGGTGAAAAATGTGAAATCTTTATTAAAAAAAAAAAAAAACTCCCTCCATTCCATTGGCTAAAAGTAATTTCCAAAGGTTTCAACTAGACAAAATCTTAGATAATTTGACAACTCTTACTAGGCTTTGCACTCTCAGTTCCCAAAGTCTTTCAAATTTAAATAATCCTTGGTAGCGTAGTTTTATTCTAGACATCCTAAAGAATTTGGGAAAGATATGCCTATTCTGAGAGAAGCCCATAGATATTTGTTTCTTATTATTCTCTCATTATACTAAAAAATAGAATTTTCTGGCCCGAATCTAGAAGGCATAACTCAAATCTTCTTTGAATTAGTTTTTAAAGGAACAAAACAATTATCTTTTTTTCCCCTAAAGAAGTGTCTCGTTGTTTGTTTGTTTGTTTGAGGTACAAAAGCCTTCAGGAGTTTGGTTCTATTTGCCTTAGATAAGCAGCCAAAAAGTTCAGAAGCCCAATCCAAAATTATTCTTAGTTTTTACTTGCCAAAAAGATCAGATTAAATATCGCATAACAATAGGCTTTCTTGGAAGATTTCTGGTTCAGGACTTCCTGGCTTTGGCATGAGTCAAGGATACCACAATACGAGTAGTTGACTCAGAACAGTAGTATGAGTGGTACCTAGGAGTCTAAATAAAAATACTGCCTGTATCTTCCATTTGAATAATTCATAAGGTTTTATTTTTATCGACTCCAGTATTAAATTTAAACAACATTCTTCTAAACCAACCTAATGATGTTGGTTTAACAATAATTTTTTTTAATGTCTTAAATATATTTTTACTTGCAGTTTGTCTAAATGCCGTTTTTCAAGAAGCAATCGTTTGTCCTTAAGTAGAATACATTCCCTTTAACCGCTTGATCATTACATTTCTTTCTCATGCTTCTGTGTGGTATAATTTTTGCACTTTAAATAGAATGCTATTAAGCCATGTGGAGGATATTTTTGACTGTATCATACCTATGGGTATTTGGTTTTTAAACATAATATGGTTTCTCAAAAGGTCTGGTATTGAAATAACAAATTTAGAATGAAATTACTCTCTTAACCATATCCCTTAAATGGCTTGAATTCTAGCTGTGGATAAATCTTAGTTTCTTTAGAAGTTACCTCTCCCGTTAGACCTGCCATCCCCAGCAATTAAGACTGGCCAGTGTACTCCTGCGGACAGTTCCTGCCTTGATTTACAGAGTTAGGAATTAAGAACTTTTTCATAAAGGATGCTTGTTGTGTATTTTCTATCCATCCTAGTTCCTCTGAGTGCTACAAAGACCATGTATTTTAAATTTGAAGCTTATGAACTTTAATCTATACTCAACATTTATATTCCTTTTTCTAAACTTTAAATGCATTACATCTTAATTAGTTTTAGAAAATTTTTTTCCTAAATGTTATAAGCCAATCTGAAAAAGTTACATACTGTGTGATTTCAGTTATATGATGTTCTGAAAAAGACAAAACTATAGAGACAATAAAAAAATCAGTGGATACCAGGGGTTGAAGCGGGAGGAGGAAGGGTTGAATAGATGAAGCAAAGGGGACTTCTAGGACAGTACAATGATTCTGTGTGACAGTGTAATGGCAGATACGTGACATAATGCATTTGTCAAAACCCATAGAACTTAATTGAAGAAAGAGTGAACCCTAAAGTATGAAATTACAAAAAAAACTCTATTTAGGAGATTGAGGGATCCCAGGAAGAAATAGAGATTATAACAAGAATATATCTGCATTACCAATGTAAAAAAAGAAAGAAACCACCTCACTGAGGAGGGTGAGGGAAAAAGGTGCTGACTTTGAAAACAAGTAGGGTCTGTAAGACTAAAGGTAAAAGAAACTGCCCATGAGCTCTATACTATGGTTAATGAAGTTGGTTCTCATAGGAGTACAGGAAACAATTCTGATACTGATGTACATGCACAATGGAATCAAAAAATTAAGTACATAAATGGTAGATGGCGGGAGCCACTATTGAAGTGAAAATCCACAGACACACAACAGAAAGAGGCTAGCATGGTGTGGTATTGGCTTAGAATTGTAGACAGTCAGTATGAACTCATGCTTTTGTGTTTGTTTATTTTTTGAGACAGAGTCTCACTCTTGTCGTCAGGCTGGAGTGCAATGATACGATCTTGGCCCACTGCCCCCTCTGCTTCCTGGGTTCAAGCAATTCTTCTGGCTCAGCCTCCCAAGTAGCTGGGATTACAGGCACCCGCCACCATGCCTGGCTGATTGTTTTTTTTGTATTTTGAGTAGAGATGTGATTTCACCATGTTGGCCAGGCTGGTCTCAAACTCCTGACCTCAAGTGATCCGCCCGCCTTGGCCTTCCAAAGTGCTGGGATTACAGACGTGAGCCACGTGTCTGGCCTGAACTCATGTTTTGCTAAATGTAGATACAGGTGGTTGCTATAGAAATATTTATAGGTATTTGTATTTACAGAGGTTGGTATATATAGACTTTTGTTGTTGTTGTTCTGTCGGCAGAGAGACCTAGAAACAAAAATACTCCACTTGTGAAGAACATACTTAGGCTGAGATCTTTGTTTCTAATACCATTCTCCAATAGAAGGAACCAGGGCTCCTTGGAGAAATGGCTGATTCTAGGGCTGGTGAAAAAATTGTACAAAAAGCCCAGAGCATCTTATAGTGCCAGGAAGTATGGAATGATTCAAAAACAAAACACATGGGAGGAGGTATGTCAAAGAAGTATGGGAGTCAACAGAAAGAGCTTTCAATGGCCAAAGCTGGAACAATTTGAGCAATAAAAGAAATAAAGTAGTATTGGTTTATAACTAATAGTATAAAATAAATATCCGTTAGTCTACACTTATATAAATAAATAACTGAATAGATTGACAAATGTGGGAGAAGAGATAAATCTGTATAGATAAATTCCAAACATTTTATATAAATACCCCAAAGGAGGGGAGCATAAATTCCTGCTTCGTAAGTGCAGTCTGTGCATAGTGACTTCCTTCCAAATGTGAAAACAGGGCTGGGTGGGCAGGGGAACTTCACAGGAGGAGAAACCAGACAAATGCTACTTCAGTCAGGTGATTAAGGTAACATGGACCGTCATAAATCGTGTTGATAGCATTTTCCTTTGATATGATGTGATTGAAAATGACACTTAACCTTCATCCTCTTCCTCCCCCACACCCAAAACCCCAATCTTATCATGAGGAGACATTAGACAAATTTCAATAGAAAGGCATCCTATAAATACCTGACCAATGGTCCTCAAAACTGTCAAGTTCATCAAAAACAAGGAAGTCTGAGAAAGTGTCACAGGTAAGGAGACACAGCCATTACATGTAATGTGGCATATTCTTGGACAGGAAAAGGAATTAGGGAAAGGCTAAAGAAATCTGAATAAAGCATGCACTTTATTTAATAGGAATGTATTAGTGCTGATTCATTAGTTTTGGCAAATGCACCATTCTAATGTATGTAAGGAGACATTCAGCATGGGGTTATGGAAACTATGTACAATTTTTAAGTTTTTCTGTGTATCTACAACTATTATAAAAATAGAGTTTATTTTAGGAAAATTACATGTGGTACATGCTTGTATTAGAAACACACTGGAGTAATTGAAAAGTATGGATAGTATAACATGAAAGTTCCTCAGCCTTTCTTCCAGTTTTAGTCACTAGAGCTAACAATGTTAACAATTTGGCTAAGGTTGCATCTATTTTTCTAAAAATTTTCTGAACACATGTAAATTGTGTGTGTATTGCTTTTCTCACAGAAATGGGATCATATTAAAACATTTTATTAAGATATTTGCAACTTGCTGTTTCCACTCAATAATATAATATGAACAGTGTTTTAGGCAGTTTACAAACATTTACTTCACTCTTTTTTTTTTTTTTTTTTGAGGCATGGTCTTTCTCTGTCACTCAGGCTGGAATGCAGTGGTTCAATCACGGTTCACTGCAACCTCCGCCTCCCAGGCTCAAGTAATCCTCCCACCTCAGACTTCTGAGTAACTGAGACTACAGGTGTGTACCACCATGCCTGGCTAAGTTTTGCATATATATATATATGTGTGTGTGTGTGTATATATATGTATATATATATATATAATGTATATATGTATATATATAATATATATGTATATATGTATATATATATTATATATATGTATATAGGTATATATATATATACACACACACACACACACACATATATACACACACACACACACACACACACACATATATACATATATATATTATTTTGTAAAGACGGGGTTTTGTCACGTTGCCCAGGCTAATCTTGAACTCCTGGGCTCAAGTGATCCTCCCACCTTGGCCTTCTAATGTGCTTGGATTACAGTTTTGAGCCACTGTACCCAGCCTACTTCACTATATGTGTATGTACTATGTTTGTATTATCTCTAATTTTTGGCTGATAGAACAAATGATACAGTGTACATCTTAATGATGCATTCTTACCTATGGGTGCCACATCAGTCTGTTGTTTGCTGAAAAGAAAAGTTTAAGGAATTTAAAAATTCTCTTTTCTTTGAACTATGATTTTGAGATTGTATGACTTGATTAGGGAGGTCAAAGAAATAATTTTACTATATTCTATTCTGTTATGTATTCCTTTTTATGTTAGGATGTTTAATCTATCTGGAGAGTATTCTTTGAATATAGTATGAGGATTCTTTTTTCCTAAATAGAGGGTTGTTTTAATAATATCATTTATTATACATTTATTTTCCCCGTGGAATTCAAAACATCACTTTTTAAATATATTAAACTCATATTAATATAATCATGGAATAGACTACTATCTTTGTTTTTTATTTGTTTTTAAAACATTATCATAATCTTAATTCATGTAGCCTTACAGTATGTTTTGATAGTTGGTAAGACAGTTTCTTTCTTTTGTAAAATTATTAGGCAAAATAAAATTAAGGATTAATTCTTTGAAAACTTATTTTGCATGTGTCCTCATTCTCTTCCATTCTTTTCCTCTTGTTTCCACTCCTCCTATTCCTTCTTCATTTTTGTTGTTAATTTTGCCTGGAAGTTTTTGTTGTGCTGTTGGCTTTGTTTTTGGATTTTTACGGCTAGCTTTTTTTTTTTTTTTTTTTTTTTTGAGACAGAGCCTCACTCTGTTGTCCAGGCTGGAGTACAGTGGCAAGATCTCGGCTCACTGCAACCTCCACTTCCAAGTTCAAGTAATTCTTCTGCCTCAGCCTCCTGAGTAGCTGGAATTATAGGTATGTGCCACCAAGACTGACTAATTTTTGCATTTTTAGTAGAGATGAGGTTTTACAATGTTGGCCAGGCTGGTCTCGAACTCTTGACCTCAAGTGATCCGCCCACTTCAGCCTCCCAAAGAGCTAGGATTACAGGCACAAGCCACCACACCTAGCCATGGCTAATTTTTTAATGAAATCATTTTGTAAATACTTTTATTTTATTTTCCTTTGGCTACCTAATAATGAAAGAAATCAAGTAAATACTTCAAATGGTACCATTGCTAAGAAACGTTTTCAAAAGTTATTGCATTAATATTTATAATATAACTGACTACCTTACAGATAGCTGTTTTATTAGTTCTACTAGTTTTGAAGTTGTTACTCTTAAATTTTCTATATGGAAATGATCAAATCCAAATAAAGAAGACGATTAACTCTACCCATAAAATTAATGTTACAGCAAAAAGCCCATGGATAAGAAGACCGTTATTCCAACATCTACATAATTTACATATTTCTTTGGAGGTTGTTAATTTGATCCATTAGTTGTTGCTTTAGTGATAGGTATTACATTAAAACAATGGTGTTTATGTTTATAATTAATTTTTTCTGAATATGATATGAAGTCAGTTACTAGATCAATGGATGACTCTTATATGAAAACTGCATTCTGATTTAAATATAAGTATTTGCAAATGTTGGGTCAGAATTATGTAAATGATTTTAAACTTATATAATCTGTTCTGAGACAAAAGTCTGATTGTTATGGGAAAGCCTAGTTAAGTCAGACTAATACATTACCTTGATTAGAGTAAAACACATTAACAAAATCTCATTTAATCCTCTTAATGTCCTTTTTAGTTAGATATTGGTATTCTTTATTCTTCATAATTGCCTAGCACTCAAGTTAAGATAGAGACAAAGTAAAAGATCTCTTGATCCACATGCAGCTTTAATTCATATAAGTCTGGGATGGTTTTTGGGTTTGAGTGAAAGCAATACAGATCTTCATGATGTTAAAGATTTTAAAGCAAGAAATCCACCTAAATGTTTCAAAGTCAGTTTGCCTTTGTCCCTCTGCTTTCAGCACTGAGAAGTAGGAACAGGGTAGCTTAGGGATGAGAGAAAGTGCAGAGAGCAGGGCCAAAAGAAAACAGACGAGGCCGGCCGCGGTAGCTCACGCCTGTAATCTCAGCACTTTGGGAGGCCGAGGCGGGTGGATCACGAGGTCAAGAGATCGAGAGCATCCTGGCCAACACGGTGAAACCCTGTCTCTACTAAAAATACAAAGAAAAAAAAAATTAGCTGGGCCTGGTGGCGCACGCCTGTAGTCCCAGCTATTCGGGAGGCTGAGGCAGGAGAATTGCTTGAACCCGGAAGGCGAAGATTGCAGTGAGCCGTGGTGGCACCACTGCACTCCAGCCTGGCGCCTGGTGATGGAGCGAGACTCTGTCTCAAAAAAGAAAACAGACGAAAGGAGGCAAAATAGGGAGAGGGCTGTGAGAAATGGGGACTCAGGAGGTGCTCAAGAAGACAGTCTTGGTAAGATATAGGTTGGCCTCAATAAGCAAACATGGGTGGGTGAAAATATATGTGTAGGTGGTAGGTGGTTAGGGAATGATGGGTGACACTTGATTCAGACATGCTATAAGTTAAATTATAATGAGATGTGTCTTGAATTTACTGCCACTGATGCTGAAAGTCAGACAAAACTACTATTTGAGAAATTACGTTGCTGCCCACATTAATAAAGTAGCATGTAGAATTTCACATGCCTCTTCTCCTAATAATACTGCCATATTTCAAACAGAAACATTCTTTGTGCGTGCCAGTACTGATCCTGACATTTCGCTAGTACCCTGAAACATTTCGTTAATCTCTGTAAGTGACATATTAAGCGATTTCTTGATGGTGAATAAACACAATGTGCCTTTTAATCTGAAAAGAGATACAACTGATATTAGTATGTATTCAAATGCATTTTGAAATATGCATATTGGATAAAATGTTCTAACAGTTTTTAATGAACTAAATTAATGTTTCTAAGGCATTTTAGTTTTATCAGTGGGACCACAATGGGTATCAGATTTTCTAAAGAACTTCAATCCAGAAAGCTTCACTCCTGAGAATTGAGGAGAAAAAGTGTAATTGGCATATACAGGCTTGACAGTGAAATACAAAGTCGTTAGAAAAACTAGACATGTCATTAGAAAGTACAAGAAGGACATGGCAAGGAGGACCATGACTGAAATTGGGCATATAGCTTGTCAGTTACTGAACAAGCATCTGCCAGGTACTACGAGGTACAGGAAACTGCCTTAAATACTAATGAAACCTATCAATAAGTCAATTCCCCATAACTTATTGAGGAATTAGGAAATTGACCGATTGATAGGTTTCATTAATATTTAGGGTAATTCTACCTATTTAGGAAATTATAGGCTAATTGTCATCTAGTCTCCTGTGTGTGTGTCTGTATATGAATTTATCTGCTTGTGTATGTGTGTGTATGTCTCCATGGGGAGATTGATTTCTTGATAGTAGTGTCACATCAGTGTTCTTTTTTTAGCTGTTGTTATGGGGACAGATACAAAGATTAATGATTAAGGATAGGGAGGAAATATATAAGCAAAGTCTGTCATTGTTAGGCACTGCTTGGTTAAAGGTAGTCAAAAGGAGTCAAACTTGGAGGGAATGATACCCAGAACCTAAATAGCCATGAGGATTAGTCAGATGGTGAAGGGACAGACTGAATGCCACATTCTGAGATGCTGTCTGGTCCAGCAGAGTGGAGATAGTAACAGCTCTGACATCAGCCAGGTCAGTTAAGTCAGCAACCAGGTGTCCCAACCTGAAGGTGAGTCAAAGGCAGTCAGCCTCAGGATTAGTGTCAGCAGTTTGGGGACCTTAACTAAGCATAGGTGTTCAAATTCAGAAGTGCTTTTCAAAGGATAGATGTTGGGCAGAGCTGGGAAGACTGTTTGTCGAACAAGAGATTCAGGCACAGAAAACTGGGCCAAAACTCAAATCTCAGAAGCAGGACAAAAGGGCAGGACTACACTAGTTTCTTGACGCTAAGCCCCTGAAAAACAACTTCTTTCTGATTAAATGCTAGTCATATCCAAGCAAGGCAAAGTTTTAATTTAATTTTGTTTGTTGTTTATTTACATATCAATATGTAATTGGTGGCAAATGCCATTTAAAGATCTGTAATCTTTAAATTAGAAACAATAATTTTATATTAATAATTCCACATTCAATTTTATTTTATTTTTTGGAATATAGTACCCAGGTTATGGGAATAAATGTATGCTGTTTTCATAAAGCAAATTGAGGAAAGTCTCACCTTTATGGTCTCACTTAGTTAAGCAACATTGGAATAATTCAAAAAATTTGGCCACCCTTTTGACTGGCAAACCACCTTTCTTAATGTTTTGTGTTTATCGTATTTATCCCTCATTTATATGATATTTTAAGAACTTCACAGAATTTCCTCTCTTATGTAGGAGACATAAATTGGAAAGTTGGTGCTATGGTTTGAATGTATTCCCTCCGAAATTTTTGTGTTAGAAAATTCCTAATGCAGCAGTGTTGGGAGATGTGGCCTTTCGAGAGGCATTTAGGTCACAAGGGCAGAATGAATTAATGCAATTATAAAAAGGGCTTGTGGGTGTGGACTCAGTCTCTTTTGCTCTTCCATGTGAGAATACAATGTTCATCTCTCTTGCCCTTCCACCTTCTGCTATGTGAGAATGCAGCAAGAAGTTCCTCACCAGATGCCATTGTTTTGATCTTGGGTTTTCCAGCCTTTAGAACTGTAAAGAAATATATTTCCATTCTTTATAAATTACCTATAAATAGTCTATGGTATTCTGTTATAGCAGCACGAACACTTAAGGCAATTGGAAATTGGACAAAGTTGGAGACTCTTAAGAAAAGAGTAATAGATTCAAGGCTAGAACAGCATCGTGAGGAGGGCTGTTCTATAAATACTTTTGGGCTTTTCAAAGATATGTTGCTTCAAGTGCAAACAACCTGTTTTTATTCTGATTTTGGCCTAAGCTCTCTTTATCTAAATTATATGATAAATATAATTTATTCATATTTATGTAAATAATATGACATGGTTTTTGAGTAACAAAATATTTTCAGTCCTAGAAAAACAAGGTTTTGGTAACCACAGTGAACCTGGCAATAAGTACAGTTTAGAGCCACTAAAAGAAGCTGTGAAGTTCTACTTTTAAAATGGTTTGTAAGCCATGTGTCTTTCTTCTAATGGGATGACGTTTGTGAACTCTATACATGTGAAAACAGGAAAATAATAAATTTACTTTCACTGAAGATCTTCTAACCATGATTCCTTTCTATTTTTTGCAATACACACAAAGAAATTTTCTGTTTAGAACCTAAAAGAAATATATATGTATATATATATATGCATTTTAACACATAACATTTTATTTCTTTTAAAAATGCAATTTAATATATGGAAAATTCTTAAATGCCTGCTTTGTTCTATATTATTGTTCATTTAAAAATATTATCTACTTAGGCTCCTGAACTGAACATAAAATATATATATATATATATATATACACACACATATATATATAATAGTTAATGTTTACTTTGGTTTAATATAGGTAGGATGATATAACCCCAACATTATTTGAAGAGACTCTAGATTTATTAAAGCAAACTGTTATAATGTAAAATGTATTACATTTTAAGTTTGCTTTTTCTTGATAAAAGGTTTAAAGCACATACCTTAATTAAACAAAATGAAAATATTCTCAATATAAATAATGAGTTAATGGAGGAAATAAAGATGGCTTTCAAATTTCCTTTATGTTTCTAACTTGAAAGTTACCAATCATATTATATATATTATGAGATTTTGTGTGTGGGAAAAGGCAGAAAGCGATGATCTTGGGGGCCTGTGGCTCAGGCCGAATTTGCTAGTACAGACAAGTCAGGCACACCATAAAGCAAATCATTTGTTTGGTGCTTTAAGGCAATTTCAGTTTAAGAAGGAGTTTTATATATTCCTTGCTTTGTCTTTATGTTGCTCATATTGTAAAATGTGGGTTATGATTTTCTTGAGGAAGCCAGAAAATTGGAATACACAATTTAAATGCATTTTCTAATCAAGACACATAAACAGATTTTGGTATATTATATATGCTTTTTACTTTTTTTGAGAAACAAAAGACTGAAACACTTAACAACATAGGTATATCTACTTCCATCCTTTGACCATAAAAATATATACATAATTTAAAAATTGTACACATTTTTTTCCATGTATACATATTTTATTAATAATACTCTACTCAAACAAACTTTTTTTTAACCAGTCAGAAAATATTTTTTAAATGCCCATATTTCTTTTGGGTTAGAACAGTGTTTTGCCTTTGGAATTTGTCCTCTAATTTGTTTATTACTCGCCAAAGGGGAAATGGTGAGCCTTTGTATGAGTTATCTGGATTAATATATACTATGTGCTAAAATGTGATCCTTTAAGTTCTGAAGATAGCTTTAGCTCAATTTTAATTCTGCTAAAATCTATGTAACATAAAGGTATGCCCTTTCTAGACCTTTTGTATATAGAATAATTGAAAAACAATTATTAAAAAACAATCGAAAATGTAATTGAAAAACAATTATACTATTCTTCATTAGAGTAGAAATTGTTGATTGTCTTCTCTATCAACCATTGCCCATTTCTCTTTTCTGGGAATGTCCTGATTTTTATTTATGTGTCCATATCTCTTCTGGGCAGCCCATTAGCTCCTAAGGAAGCTTGTGTCTAAAAAACAGTAATCCCATTACCCTTGCCACAGGGATAGGTTTAGAAACAATGCTAAATCAATGCAGCCACAGCAATCATTTTATATGTGATATAGGATCAAATTTGACATGAAGAAAGATGGCTAGGCTCTTCTGAGAGAGTGCTCTCTTCTCCTGTAAATACCTTACGGTGTGCCAATGTGAGGCCTGGCACTGCTATCACCATTTATACCAATTTGAGGATTCACCCACATAGGCAAGGGCAGCTAAAGGCATAGCAGAGAAATGGAGGTGCAGCCACTGAATTAAGCCAATCCCAGAGTCTGCCCTATCTCTGAAATTTATGATGTAAATTTTTTATTTACTTTACATGTTCTCATTAAAAACATTCTAAACTCATAGATTCAAAAACCACAAATTTCAGATTTTTAGCATAGTTTTTTTCCCAAGTAATTTATCTTCAGGAAGTGTAATTCATTGTGTCAAATTAAATATGATATATTTTAAAACATTTTTAAGTGTCTATGTAAAGAGATGTATACACTACAAAAAATTGTTAGTCAAACCGTATGTTCTGATTTGGGATTTGAAAAGCATCACCTCCATTTTTGGAGGTGATGCTTATTAACATGGTTTTCTCAATGTTTGGCAAGATACTTGAAGCACATTTTCAGTACCTCCTTAAAACATTTTCCCTTCTGTTTATAGTTTATGGTATCATTGCCATAAATGAAGCAGCTACTTATATGTTCTGCTCTCTTAATATTGTTCCATTCAGAGTTACCTAATATTAACTACCATTTAATACCGAACAATAGTACAGCTTTTTAAAACCCACATTTAACTGAACCGTTTCATTCATTCAACATTGAATTATTATTTTTAGTACAGTACTCAGCCTGTGCCAGCACAGGGCTAGCCATTGGTATTAGCTGTGTGACAGATAAAAGTCCTGCACTCTAAGAGTTTATTGACTTGTGGTTTAGACAGAAAAGGAAATGAACAGTTAATTCAAAGTGATAAGAATATTATGGGGCTAAGTATAGAGTCTTATGAAAACACATGGTGGGTGGTATGTAATCCAGACTTGGGTATTTAGAGAAGGAGACCCAAAAAAAGTAACATCTAAGCTGAGACTGAAAGGCCAAATAGGAAATAGC
The DNA here is from genome assembly GCF_009761245.1 of Sapajus apella. Taxonomy (NCBI): domain Eukaryota; kingdom Metazoa; phylum Chordata; class Mammalia; order Primates; family Cebidae; genus Sapajus; species Sapajus apella. Next base: position 17,013,895 of record NW_022436946.1, on the reverse strand, counting down.
TGTTAACCATGTGAAGTTCTGAGAGGAAGAGGGAAGGCCTAGAACTGGGATTCTCGGTGGGGGAACAGTGCAGAGACACAGAGAGAGAAGAGAATACAGTACATTCTGGGCAGACAGAAGTAATTCGAGATGCTGGCTCACAGAGCATCTTCATGTCATCAAAAGCCCAATTAGGAAGGCTCTGGAGTCCTGCTAATGAATTTGAACTTTATGCTGAGAACATTGGGAAACTTTGGAAGGAAGGAACTTTTAAACAGTGAATAAGAGGATATCTTTACCTTTAGTGTAATCATTCCAAAGAGATCAAGATTAGCACCAGGGAGACCAGTAAGAAAGCCTAGGCAGTCATTTGAGCAAGAAATGATGGTGGCTTGCTTTCTTTCAATAAAAAATAATTAATAGGTTTTAGCAATTAATTGGGTGTTGTGCAGAATTGGGATGTTAATACATTATTTAATAGGTGTCATCTCACAGGACTTACTCTCATAGAACTCCTTTTGGCTTGAATAGTTTTAGTCATAAGTTATTCAATATATCTATGTCCTGGGCAAGAGAGCATAGATAGAACTGCCATATCAATATAATGACCCAACTCCATGTTCAGCGTAATTCAAAAAGAACCTTTGTGCTTGAGCAAAGAAGGATTAAGCAGAAGACACGCATGAACGTGTAAAATTCTCATCCCTGAGGGATTTTAATGGTCACAATCTCATCAGTGTTGTGAGTTCGGAGGACAGGAGTAACTCTTGGCACAAATCCACCATGGATTAGTAGCTGTGTATGTGGTTTTGAACTTCAGAATAGCAGTGAGGTCATCATCGTTGGGAAATTTTAAAGCAGTAGAAAATGGGAAATCATGCATTTCAAGTTATAATTAAAGACATTTGAATTAAGGTTGTTTTGGAGTACTTGTAATTTGAAGAAATGCCTAAGAGAAAAGGAGAAAACTAAAGACGGAAGGTACCAACTCAAAAGCAGCCTGCTAAAATGAACTAAGAGTCAACACAAAGGAAAAGGGAGAGATCAACACATTCTCATACTGAATTTCAGTTACTTTTGTATCACAATATATTCTTTGTAGTAGTTTGTTTTTTCTTCAGTTTGTATTCTCTAAGTATGAAAAGGAAAGAAAGAAAAAAAGTAGTTTCCTTCAAGCAGTATGTTCTGATCTCATACGATCTCTTTAGGAACTGTTAACAACAATGCAAAATGAAACAAAACCACAAGCACATGAACTTCTGTTATATTCACAATGTATAAACCATTTTCTTCTCAAGATAATAATTCTACACTTTACGTATCAATTCTCTACTCTTTGTCTTCCTGAAAAAAAAATCACAATAGATGATTCCCTGTGAAAAAGTAGACTCTTGAGCCAAAATTAATTTTATTTCTTTTAGTTTAGATTGGTTTAGCTTTAACTTTTTTACTGTAATGTATAAACACATATATAGAACAGAAACAGAACAAAAATTCTAAGTTAAGTGATTTATTACAAAGTAAATGCCCTTGTAATCATGAAGTAGGAATAGCAAATTTCTAGAATTCAAAAAGCCCTTTGTGTACCTTAGTCATTATCCCTTACTTCCTTCTCTGCAAATTTTTATTACTATCATTTTTATGATAATGACATTCATGCTTGTCTTTAAAGATACACTGTCCTAACATGCATCTTTTAACACTCTCTTTCAGTGACGGAGTTTTGAAGTTTACCTGAATTGAATCACAGAATATGCAGTCTATTAGTCTGGGGTCTTTCATTTCACTTTATGTTTGTGAGATTCATACACAATGTTGTTTTTAGTTGTTTATCAAATAATTCAGAAGGATTGTATGGATAAACCAGAACTTCTTTGTCTCTTCTACCTCTGATGGACTTCTGAGTTATTTCTAGCTTTGAATTATTAGGTACAATGAATGCTACAGTAACATTCTGATGCCTGTCTCTAGAAGTACATGCACTCATTGCCATTGGGTAGAAATTTTTGAGTCAATAGGTTATGTGTAAGTTCAACATCAGTAAATAATGTCAAACAGTTTTCCAAGAAGTTATACCAATTTACAACTCAATGAGAGTTTTATTTGTTTCACTTCCTCACCAATACTTGTGGCTATCAGTTGTTTCCTTTTTAGTAGTTCTTGTGGATAGGTAGTTATTCATTTTGGTTTTATTTGCATTTTAATTATTGCTAACTTTATTAGTCCATTCTTGTATTGTTATAAAGAAATACCTGAGACTGAGTGATTTATAAAGAAAAGACCCTTAATTGGCTCATAGTTCTGCAGGCTGTACAGGAAGCATAGCAACCTCTACTTCTGGAAAGGCCTCAGGAAGCTTCCACTCATGGCGAAGGCAAAGTGGGACTGAGGCTCTTCACATGGCCAGTGCAGGAGGAAGGAGGGGGGGTGTCACACACTTTTAAACAACCAGATCTCAACTAGGACTCACCATGGTGATAATGGCACCAAGGAGGAATGGTGTTAAACAATGGGAAACTGCACCCATGATCCAATCACCTCCTACCAGGCTCTGCCTCCAAGGTTGGAGATTACAATTCAACATAAATTTGGATGGGGACAGAGATCCAAACCATATTACTAATGCAAGTGAACCCTCTTCCAGATGTTTATTGAATGCTTTGGATTTTTCTCTTCTTGGAAGTACCTATTCAAATCTCTTGCCCATTTTTTTTACTGAGCTGCCTTTTTCGTATTTATCTTTAAGTGTTTTTTGTAGACTTGGTATGTGAACCCTTTGTCAGATGCTTGTACTGCGCATACCATTCCCAGCCTGTGGCTTGCCTCTTCACTCTCTTGAAACTGTCTTTTGGTAAAGATATTTTTAGTTTCAATGTAGGCCATTTATCAATCTTTGCCTATAGGGTTAGTGAATTTTCTGTCTTTTGTAAGTTTTTCCTTACTATATGATCATGAAGATATTCTCTTACAGTATTTTATAGAATGTTTGTTTTTATTTGCTTTTAACAATTAGATATAAAAATCTACCTGGAATTATTTTCTATGTGTATCTAATGAAGTAGAGGAACAACTTCCATTTTTAAAATATTGATAGCCAATGGTCTCAGCACATTTTATTCCCCATTGCTCTATGGAGCTAACTTTTTCATAAATCAGTCATCTATATATGCATGTCTATTTGTGTGATTCTCATTCTCATCCATTTATCTAATCTATCCTTTTACCAATATCTCACTAGTTCACTTTTACATTATTGTAATTATATACAATCAATATTTGTTTTTACCAATATATTTGCCCTTTTCATTGCTCTCCATTTCTTCATGCATCCCAGCCTTACATCTGAACTTATTTTCCTCATGCTTGATGACTATCCTTTAGTGCAAGTGCTTAGAAGAGGAATTCTCTTGATTTCTCTTTGTCTGAAAAATATTTACTTCTCCTTTATTCTTCAAGTATATTTTTGTTGGGTATAATATTGTACTTTAGCAGGTTTTTTCCTCAGACCTATAGATATATTACTCCATTCTGTTGCTTTTATTTTTTGCCTGTTAAGAAGACAGCTCTCTGTGTACTTTTTGTGTCTTTGAAGATAATATGTCTTATATTTCTTGCTGCTTTTAAGATTTCTATTCTTTTCCTCTCTCTCTCTCTATTCAGTTGAGTTTGCACCTAGGTGTGATTTTTTAAGAAAAAAAATTGCTTGGAGTTTGTAAGCATTCTGGAATCTGTAGTTTAATACCTTTTGTCAATTTTTGAACGTTCTCACTGATGACCTCTTCAAATATTTCTTCTGCTCTCCTTTCTTCTATGTCTGTTGTTTTAAATACTTACATATTAGAATTCTTAATGTTTCCTGTAAATCTCCTATCACCTTTTCTATGTTCTCTTTCTCTTCTTCTCCCTCTATCCCTCTCCCTTTATCTTTCTTATTCTAGAAATTTTATTTTTCTTATTTTACAGCTAGCAATAATTCTCTCTTTTGCTAGGTCAAATCTACTATTACACCTATGCACTGATTTTTAATCTTGATAAATGTCATTTAAATTCTACATTTTCCATTTGATTCTTTCTTTATAACTCCCAGTTTCAATACTCAATTTTGTCTTTTATTTCTTTGAACATAAAAAGCACAGTTATTTTATAGTCGGCATCTTTTGTCTTCATTTTGTGCAAATTTCTGTTTCTTATTCTTATTTCTACTATTTTCCTTAGGTATGTTATTTTCTTTTAGTGTGACTTATTATTTTTTATTATATGCCATTAATTGATTTTGTAAAATTGTTTATAGAAATAATTTGAGGCTTCAAATGATATCCTCCTTCAGGGAGGATTTACATTTGCTTTTGTCAGACATCTGGGCAGAACTGGCAAGGTGGGATTTATTCAGTCCAAATTCAAGCATTTCATGATGTAAAGCTAAGTTCTGGCAAGTGTGAAGATCTCTTTCCTTCTAGTTCACCCTTAATTCCAAAGGTATAGTGAAGCAAAAGCAGAGAGAATTACCAGGACTTTACCATTTTGGCAGGCCCTGAACTCCAATTTCTTATCCCTGGTCCTGCTGGTTTGTCAAATGCATAGGTCAGCCTTACAGCTGCCCCATCCAGAATGAAGAAGTGTTCTCAGAGGGTAAGTAGCTTCAACTTTCAGATGCATATTCCCAGACTTCTATCCTCTTTCATTATCTGTCCCAGTAATTATTTAACATCTTAGTAGATTTCGTTTCCTTTGAGAATATACTCAAAAGCATTTTGCCCACTTTTTGAAGTGGAAATGTTTGTTTGAATTATCTCTGTTTGGAGTAGAAGCTTAGAGAATGAGTTCATTTCTGTAAGCATGAACTCATTGTCTCATCTTCTCGAGTAAGAAAAACATATTAAAAGATAAAATTAAGAATATTTCATAATTTAACTCAAAGCTGGAGAAAAGTGGTATAGAAAATATTTTTAGGAGATCATGAAAAATGAAGTTTTAAATTCTTATCTGATCACATTAGTCACTTCTTTTCTTAGTTTAATTAAACTACTAGTGAAATATGACCAGGAACTCTACAAGGGAGCACTACTACTTTAATAAACAAGGGTTTAGAAAGTATGCTTCCAACTAGCAGTGGAGGGGAAAGATGTTGGCTCTTAGCTAAAGTGCCTTTAGGATTCTAAATGAAGCCAAAATTTTAAATTCACGATTTGTTTTATTTATGAAATAAATTGGAAAAAGCATGATGGTGGATTATGTTTTTCTGACTACAAGTTCTAAGGCTTTAAAAGTTGTGGTTTCAAGAATATAAAAGAAAGAGAGAGAGAATGTTTTATATTCTGTTTTTTTTCAAAAATAATTTTTAAGTTTTTTTAAAAAACAGAGACAAGGTTTCACCATGTTGCCCAGGCTGATCTCAAACTCCTGGGCTCAAGTTGTCCTCCCGCCTTGGCCTCCCAAAGTGCTAGGATTACAGGTGTGAGCCACCATGCCTGGCCAAGAATGTTTTATATCCCAGAGCCCCAGCAAAGCAGGAAAATTATAGTGGTCTAATGGCATTGTTCAGTATGGGATTTAAGCTTGAGATGATGTATGCTTGCACTTGAGTAGCAAAATGACGTGCATTTTTCTGTCTGGCTGTGGGCCAGCATTGCAAAGGAAAAACATAATTGCAACGATTTTGGAATTTGCTGACCAAATTATCAATTGTTTCTACTAGCACTATGGTCAGCTCTTGGTTTTTATCTTGTGATATCATTTAATTTATCAAGGTATAAGTTATAAACACTAGACATTTGTTTTTTTCCTCTAAAATAGAAACAGCAGAGAAAGAGCTGTAGTTTCAGGAAAAGCGTGGGAAAACCATGAACTGGCAATCTTTCACGCCTCCTTATCTTGTAGCAGTTGTAAGATTATTTGAAAATTCTACACTGAAGTGATTAAAGTGATCAAAATGATGAAAAGGAGTAATGTATAGCTAGCAGCAAACATGACATGTTTTATATAAAGAAAAGTAGGCATTAATGTAGTTTGAGAGCAGCCAACCACAGGCTGCCGGGCTCTGTCCAAAATTATACACTCGGTACTTCGGCTTTTGTCAGTATGGTAGATGAGACACTCTGAAGGATCCTCCTAGGGGAAAAAAGTGACCGACCCATAAAACATTTTTATCATATTTCTATACTTGCAGGCAATAAAGAAAATCTCTAAAGAAACTGTGACCCCCAACACAAAAACATGAGCTGAAAATGGAACCATGAACACACTCAAAAATAACTTTGCTTTTAGGGAACATGCCTGTTTTCGTGCTACATTTGGGAAAATATGTCTTGGACCCTGAATAAAATGGGTGAAATGAATCAAACTCTAGGATTATTAACCCAAGAACTACCCAGGGAAGACAAAGTTGTCCAAGGCCAGTAATACCTTCCTGTTTCTAATAGAAACAAACCCAATTATTCTCCAAAGGTAATCATCCTCAATTTAAGCCATCAGTTTTCATGGACAAAGACAAATCATATCAAGGCCAGAATCAAAGATCATTAAGTGCACACAAAACCACTATAAGTGGGTTTCAGTAGTGATGACAATCAACTTGAGGTATTGGAATTATTAAATAATCAATATAAATTATCTAAGTCAAAATCTTTAAATAAACAAAAATAAATTTGACTAGCTTTAGCAAAATTAACTTTCGTGAGGTGACTTGTACACCACTTTATATACTTTCAATTCTGCCTCTTATCCAGCCATTGATGCAGCGCCCCGTTCCACATTCTATGTAAACAGCTTTGTGTCAATGCAGCTGCTAATAACGTTTTCTCAAACCGTGTGGTTCTGATCTCTTGTTTTCTGCCTGGGAATTCTCTGACACCGTAGCATGGGAACTCACTTGGTACTCGTGTATGCGTGACCTGGGAGAATTCCTGCCCATGGCACCTCACTCTGATCAATGGAGATAATTTGAATATATTCACATTTACCAACTTTTTAATAGTTTTGTTCCGTATCATTTCATAAATATTTTTTATATCTCGTTTGTGATAATCTCTTCTTGCATTATCTTCTAAAATTTAAAAATTTTGTTTACCAAATTTGAGTCTTTAATCCATCAGGATAACTCTTTAGTGAGAGAGTGGATGTGACCGACATACAGTAAAGATTTGATTTAATTGTATTTTGATATGGATGACCAGCTGCCCTAACCCCCAATGTGAGACTCAAGCTGGACAATTTATTCTGATTAGTTGATCAAATTATTTATCTCAATTCTAATATTACAGCTTCGTTATTTGGCTTTATAATATATCTCACCTCCATCCTTACTCTTTTTGTTTTGTCCTCAATGTTCTGGCTCCTTGTGAGTCTTTTCCATTCTGTATAAGTTATAGAATTATTTATAAAATCACCAAAAAAGTCTGCTTGTGTTTTAAAATTTGATTGGGTTTTCAATGAAGTTTGGAAATTAGTTGAAAAGAAATTATATCCTTAAGATTTTGTGTATTCCCACCTTAAACATGAGATTTTTTTTTTAAGTATTTAGGTCTTCTTCAATTTTTCAAAGTTTCACTATTTTCTCCATACATATTCTGAGCATCTCTTGTTTGATTTTTATCTTTACATTTTTTCTTTTTATTTCAATTGTAAATGTTATTTTTTATAGTTTATATTTAAAATATTGTTTTCTAGCAAATAATAATGCAATTCCCTGTGTATATGGATTTTGTACCTAGACATCTTGCTATAGTCTCTTATTATTTTAATATTTTATCTATACCTTCTTTTTGTTTTCTAGGTAGACAACTATATTATATGCAAAAAAAATTTCTTTTATTTTAGATATTTAAAACATTGGACTTGGCCACAGAACTTATTTTGAACCATTGGGATGCTATTGAACATGGCAGGAGTAGAGGCTTGAAGTATGGATGCACAATTGGGCTGGCCCTCTAAACTCCAGTCTTTGGCCACGAGAAGACCATGCCTTGAATAACCATTGGTTCAAGGAAGGTGAAAGACATGAGCTGCAGATCTAGCTTCAACCCATAGTTTGGAGCAATCTTAGCCAAACTCAGGCTATATCAGCCAAACCTCAGCAAAGTGAGAAATAAAAGTTCTTTGTAGTATATCACTGAGATTCTGTGGTTGGTTGTAACAATAGCAGACTGACACAACATTGAACTCTTTGTCATGGGAGAGTGCTCCCATGTTGATAAATATTTCTGACCACCTTATAAACTACCTCCCTCTATATTTTGCCCTTTAGTCCTACATCCTTGTAAAGCACTCTAGTATATAGTCTCCTGGTTTCTGCACTTACATTTTTGCCAGATTTAGCATTTTTGGGGTGTATAAGTGACTTTTTTTCCTCAAAGCAGGGACTATACTTCCCCATTTGGATTATGCTGAGATTTGATTTGAATGTTTGCCCAGAGGCAATAAATAATAAAGGGGTGACTCGGGGGAAAGAGAAGCATCGTCGTGTAAGGCACCTGATTCAGGAAAGGCCTTTTCAGGAAAGGGAAGCCTGCTTTCCTCTAGCAGAGAGAAAAGACTTCTGACAGTCAATAGGTTCAGTGGACTCTGGGGCTTTAAGATTCTCAACGTTTCTACACAGATGTCCCCCTTCCAGATCTAAGTCCCACTCTTCTCCTGTTACAACCCTTACTTTGACAGTAAGATCTGAGAATTTTTAAGGCCATGCATTAAGTTTCTTTTGTAGTTCTGCCACCTTTATCATTAGGAAATGAAGTATAAGAAGTCTGTGACATAAATTGTTTCTACGGATTAGGCCCTTACTATCTTTCTTACATTATATTACTAGTTTTCTCAATACATTCTAAAGTCAAAGTAACTATTATCCTCATGTTTAAAGGGAGAAAAATAACGTTTACAGAAATAAAGTAACTTGCAGAAGATCTTAACCAGTAGGTAGCAGAGCCAAGATTTGAATAATTAGGTCTGTTTGACTTCAAAGCCCACACAATGATATGTGGAATGACCATGGACATGAAAATGAATGAAGTACAGAAACAGTTTCTTATTTTACCAAGATTATTAAAAACCTAAAATAATTAAATGGAAATTTAAAAGAAAGCAAATACAGATGTTTGAGGGGGAAATATCATTATTAGAAACTGACAGGGTTTAAAGAGCCAGTATTATGAGAGGTATAATACAAGTAGACAGGGGTAGTCAGTCACATAGTAGGAAAGAAATTAAGATTACTGAACACTTAGTAAGTTTCAGTCACTAACCAATGTGCTTTCATATATATATATATATATATATATTTAAACTCGACAATATTTTCTTGATCTAGGCATTGTCCAGGACTAGTAGGTGAGGGAGCAAAGTTTGGGCTCAGCTGCGACTTCGATGCCTATGTTCTTTTTGCTAGACTTTCATTCATCTAAGTGTGGTCCTTGGACCAGCACTGTCAGCATCACATAGCAGCAGCAACCTGGCAGTTATTAGAGATGCAGAATTTTAGGCACAACCCAGAACTTCTGATCAGAATCAATATTTTAACAACATTTTCAGGTGAGTCCAATGCACATTAAACTCTGAGGAATACTACACCATTACATATAATTTCAGCACATGTGAACTTGGAGAACTTAAAAAGTTTAACAATGAATCCCCAGGAAATCTGTCTTCATAGAAGCTTGGTGAACAGCAAGATGTTTAAATCTCTCAGTGGTCTTAAAACAAGGCCCAAATGGGGCTAAATATTATGGAAATCTGGCTAATTCTGTCTCTAGCTCTTTATTCACACAGGCAAACCTTGAGTTATTTGAATAGGCTTTAGTGAATGATATTTATTAAGAAACCTCCATGTCCTGAACATCGTTCAGGGCAAGACTTCAGAGAATAAGACATGTTCCTTGTCATTAATGAGCTTTTAATATAAATGTAAAATATAAACTTAGATAAAACAAAAAAATATGAACAAACCAACAAGAAAGCACACAAAAAAGGATATAGAATAGAAGCAGGCAGTTGACAGAGGTGTGGGTTTTATAGACGTTGCTGGAGGCCTCAGTTGGCAGAGCCACACGAGTTTACACCATAAGGCTTCCTGCAAAGTGATTCTATCAGAGTTTTGAAGGAAGGACTGTGGTTCTGTAGACAGCAAGTTCTAAGCCTTTCAGTAAGGGGAAATACCAAAAAATACTTGCTTGGAGATGAGGCCAAGAAAAGCATGATTTGTATATAGAAGTGAAGGTATTTATCTAGAGAATAGAAGATGAATTGAGGTTAGATTCAGCTAAGGGTCCGTGTTTGACTGAGTGTGTGAAGATTGAGAAGAGAAAGTAGGGAACAGCTGGGAAAGAAAGGGAAGGAAGAGGAGAATGTGGTATACACATGTATTAGAGAGAGTGAGGGAAAGAGACTGATTAACTGATTTTAAGAAATGAACTGGCAACATACAGGAAGAATTCCTTCATTTTTGTGGAGCCACTCTACCCCTTTTTTTAGGGCTTCCTAGTGATTGGATTAGGCTCAAGCAAATTATAGAGGGTAATGAGTTTTATTCAAAGCCCACTGATTTAAATGTTAATTACATCGGAAAAGATACCTATAAAACAACATCTAGAACGGTATTTGACCAAAAAACTGGGCATCATAGCTTTGCCAAGTTGGCACATAAAATTAACCATCACAGTGTATACAGAGGCACCAAAATTTTCTAAGGCGTCCTTTCAAGTCTGCTGGAGTAGGGTGATTATGGCCAACGTCACTGCCTCCAACAGCAGGGGAGCATATGGCCAGTGAGGTTGAATTGATTGTTATGGTTATTCAAAAATATTTTCTAACTGTATTTTGACTATTAGGTTGATATTGATAGATATTCAATGTCAACATCACAGAAAATGACATGACATGTTCATCTTATTCAGTAAATTAGAGTTCTTTGTTCAGTCCTGAATGCTATGATTTGAACAAAGCAGAGTTCATTTAGAGTAGAATATCCAGAATAGGTTATCTTTGAAACAGATTTTGGAGGATGCAATATTTGGTTGTGCTGGACAACATAAAAGGGAGCTAAACTTATCCTATGTTGCTCCAGAGGACTGATCAGGACCAGTAAGTAGAAGGCACATAATGTCAGTAGAACTTCTTAGCAAGCAGAACTTCACATAGACAGCCGACTATCTAGAGGAGCATTTGTGAAAGCAGTGAGTTGAATCTGGCATATACTCTCTCAGCAGTAACATGGAGGTGATTCCTGGGTGGTGATTCAGGTCGAAAAGATGGCCATTCATGTGTATTCTGCCTCTAAGATGCTGTGTTCTGAGGCAGTGCCTTTGCTTAGTCATTTTGCTGCCTGTTCCCTGACTAAATAAATATTTGGGTATGAACTATGTAAAAAGAACCCAGAAAATGTTGGGAACATTTGTTGTCTCTTTTGATCCCTCTGTTTGCTTTTAGATCAGCAGTTAAGAAAGCGGGAGAGTGGTGGGCATAAGAATAACCTTTATTTTCCCTATACTTCTCTGAATATTCCAAATTTTCTACCATGAATGTGTATTAATGTTATTTTTAACAAGGCAAAGTGAGTAGGGCCAAGTCTACAGTCTACTTTATGTTGACCACAAATGACCCTGTGTATAGACGTCTTTCCGGCCCTTAGAATAGTGAAGGGGTCTGGGAGAGAGCAGCTGGGAGAGAAGAGGAGCCAGAACTTTGTGTAACCTCTTATTTTTTTAAAAAAGTCTCATCGTGGTTTTGACCAGTATTTTTCAGCATACGGCTATTCCAGGCCCCCTATTTTCTGGCAGATTCATAACACCAAAATTAAAATGTGATTTTTGCTTTCCTTTCTTAAGTTGGAGATGTCCAAAACTCAAATGTCTCAGGGAGCGTCAAGGGGGGTTAGGCCTAGAAGGTGGATGGGATTCTCTTCAATGCTCCCTTTTCTGTGATGTGACAAGAAGTCAAGGCACTGGGGCAGGCCAAGACTATCAGACTGCGGGAGGCACGGTAGGGATATGGAGGTTAGCTGTAGAGAAAGCTTCTAAAGGAAAGCAGATTTTGCACTTGTGTACCTTTCTTCCAGACTCAAGAGATCCCCAAACAGATATGGAAACACATTGGGCGGAAGGGAACAGACTACACCCTTTGGCCAAGGACTTTATCTGTCTCCCTGCTGCAGTTCACCTAAAGATGGGTAGAACCGCTCATGGTTGGTTACTGTTTTCCTTTGAAAGAGACCCTCTTGGAGATACTGATTGCAGTGACACGAGACCTTGAGCACTAATTCTGGTAGAATTTACTGCTGGCTAAGTGTTCATAAATCCTAAGACAGACTTGCAGCAACAAATTGCATTGAGACTTGAGAGAACTGTTAGGAATAGAATCCTGCAACTTTTCTTAAGGACAGTGAGGTTTTACTTCTGTACATTTCCCAGATGGTCAACTAAAAGTTGGCTGCGACTTTTCAAGCACCCTGACTTGATATCAAATGAGACTAAATAATAACCGGCCAGTATGCTTCATCTCAAGCTCGCTCTTTTGATTCACCAGAAAAGCAAACAAACAAATCAAAAAACCAAAGTTTATTTCACTTATCATTTATGTAGAATATTTAATAGCACACACTTAAGCTTTGAAAAGTGAGTCCAAGATTTTTCTTAATTATGAAGATAAAGCATTAAAAGAATAAATCAAATTGGAAAATTCTATAACATTACCTGGATCAGAGATAGAGAAATTTCACTACTTTCCCTGCTGTAAGAATGACCCGAATGGCTTTCTTGCTGAAACTGAGACGTCTGTGCCAACTAGAGGATGAGCTTTAAGGGAGATCAAGGCAGAGCAGAAAGATGAGGCCATTGGAACGTTTCCTCTGTCTTACTGCTTATGAGACTTGTGGCTAGAACCTGCTAAGTTGCCTTCTTTTGCCATATTATTACTTTTGTTGTTGAGTTTATTGTTGCTGGTCCTGATAAATATAGATCTGCCTTGATGAACAAAATCGTCATGAGGATTAAGTTTATTAAGATATGTAAAGTACTTCAAACAGAGCTTGGCATATGATCAGCTTTCAATAAACTATCATCGTTGCCTCAATCCAATTATCAGTGCCCCTCCCATGTGTATAACTTGCTGTTTTATTATCCCAGATGTTTGTCTTTCAATCTGGTGAGAAAGGGACCAAGAGGAGAAAACAGAAGAGAAAGGAAGGTAAGAATTGGCCCTCAAAGTAGGATTTTTTTTTTTAAGAGTGTGATTACTGCTTGTAAAATGCATTATTTGTTGGTATGTGAAGGAAACAGATTCAGGAACTTTTGAGCATCAGTGAATACCCTTACATACTTGCAGCAAGTATATTCAGTTTTTGCATAAACATAAATACAAATGAAAACCTAATAAATGCAGCAATAGAAAAGAGAAGACAACATTAATATTTCCTATCTGCTACCTGGTTTGCTTTTGGTGTAGGTCCTAATGTCTTTCATGTCTGCAAGGGTTTGCACACATTGTCCGTTTGAATGACATTTCAGTCAACTCAGTTTACTGACATTAAATGTATTTTATTTAAATGCTTATTTCCCCTCCCTTTGACTTGGTATTCAAAACATCAGTTGTGCTTTTCCCATAAATTTCTACTCACTTAACAGACTAGGGTGGCGGCTTGTGTCTGAAATATTGAATTTTACACATAGTTTAGTTACACTACATTTTTTCTTTGTAAAAGGAATAACTTCTGAAGAGCTAATATAAATACAGGGGGACCTGGCCAGGAACAGTGGTGGCTCATACCTATAATCTTAGCACTTTGGAAGGCCAAGGCTGGTGGATTGCTTGAGTCCAGGACTTTAAGACCAGCCTGGCCAATATGGTGAAACCCTGTTTCTGCAGAAAATGCAAAAATTAGTCAGGCATGGTGGTACACACCTATAGTCCCAGCTACTCAGGAGGCTGAGGTGGGAGGATCACTGGAGCCTGCAGTGGGCCATGATTGTGCCATTGCACTGCAGCGTGTGTGACAGAGCAAGATTCTGTCTCAATAAAAAAAAATGAATAAATACAGGGAGCTAATTGATGTACTTATTTCCAATCCCCATAATTAGTTATTCATCTGAAACTGCATATATGGATCTTTGGCATTTTTATAAAACTCATCACTTTTGTTTTTAAATGAGGCTTTTCTTTTTTCTTTGAGTTGATTATTTGATTTTTTTTTTTTTTTTTTTTTTTCTCACTGCAGCCTTGACTTCCTGGGCTCGGGTGATCCTCCCACCTCAGCCACCTGAGTAGCTGGAAGCACAGCTGTTCACCATTATGTCCAAGTACTTTTTTGTATTTGTAGGAGAGACGGGGTTTCATCATGTTATCCAGTCTGGTCTTAAACTCCTGGGCTCAAGTGATCCTCCCACCTCAGCCTCCCAAAGTCCTGGGATTATAGGCATGAGCTCCTGCACCACACCTCTTACTTGATTTTTTGAAAAATTACTTAAGTACTCTATGTCTGTATTACCAAGTAAAATAATAAATTAAAGGTATTTAATTTATTTTCTCTCTATTCCTCTTCCATCCCCCTGCCCTCCAGCCTAGCTATCTAATAGTAAAAGGCTGTTAAATATATTGCCCGGGCACATCCACACAGTATATACATGTATACCTAGTGGGTGTGTTTTTTACTGAAGGAGGATTATATTACATGTATTACATTAAAAGTAGCTTTTTCGCTTGACAATGCAAGGCGAAATGATTTCTGATCTAGTAGCTTGGGTGAAAAGATTGTCTGGACTTCCCAAAGAACTGAGATTACAGGCGTGAGTCATTGTGCCCAGTCACAGCAGTTACACTTCTAAAATTATGACAGCTTAAAATTCTCACCAAGACTTTTGGGACAGTGCAGAGTATGTTGCATTACATTAAGAAACAAAAAACATATATGTATACACACATATCTTCATTTTTGTATAAGTTTATGTATGTGTATATCTTGTATATACTGACAACCTAATATATTCCAATGGATATCTGGGATGGAGATAAGGCCGATTGTGGGACTGTTATAAAGTGGGTGGATAAATTTTTCACTATATAATTCATTTCAATGTTTAAATAGTTTTTAACTTTGTGTGCATTTTAAAGACAGAATAGCATGAAAAAATATTTTAAATGCTGTGTGCAGAAATGGTTTGTGTGGGACTTTTTAGAGCAAGATTATTAAACAGGCCATTTAGTACAGTTTTGCCCATCACCAGCACATCAAAAATGCAAAGAACCCACTTATGGAATGGGAACATCAATGACATACCCCAAATGCTCCCCCAGCTAAATAGTTCTGCCTTACAGTAGGGAATCTGCTGCCCTAACAGGGAGAAAGAGGTGAGCAGAGAGTCCCATTCCCAGAAGTAAAAGTAAAGGACAGAAATCCAGTTACCGTCCCACAGGGGTATAAGAATACTGAGATATCTGTAAATTTCTACATTTTCTACTTTTAAAAAATTCTCTGCTTCCCCCTTAGTTATAGGCAGCAAACTACATGAAGCAGAAGAGATCTTGTCATTGCTAACACTCTGAGAAAGGAATGATCAGAAGACCTTGCCTACTGTGCAGCAGGGATTGGATGAAATGGTGATGGTGGAGAACACCCAAAGGGACAGTGGGTGGAGCTAGAGAGAAGAAGAGCAAGTTGAGGTCCCACGGCTTGCTAAAGAGAAGAAAATACAGTCCTGGATTAGAGGAGTGGTCTTAGGGTTTAGTTGTTTCATGGTTTCCCTCTATCCATGATGCCCTGGTAATAAATCTTTCTGCTTTAGATCTGTCAGGCTTCTGCTCCTTGCCCCCCTCTTGTGGGTATTTCCATGACTATAATTGCTTTCTGCAGTGATCACTCTCTACTTCATATTCCTGCTCCATCAAGTTCTTCCTCCTCATGAAGCATTATAGACTAACCAGAGGGCCCCCAGGGATCTCCGGGCCACACTCAGGAGAAGCTCTGGCTCAAATGATGCATGACTAGGAAATAAAATACAGTATATCAAATAGTTGTCCTCACTTATCATATCTAAATGGTGACAGTTACAAGGAAGAAATACAGAAAATCTAGTAATACAATATACTTACCTTAAATATTACATCATCTTTCAGGAAAGGCAGTCTCATTTTTGTCATGTATGGGATGTATCTTAGTTAAGTGAGTTCTTTGCCCTTGGATTTTGAGCTGCGGTATGCCATAGTTGAAAAATGAAAGTGTAACAGGCATTTCGCTGTACTTAAAAAGTGGGTAACACCTCTTCTCATACTTTGTGTGAGCAACTTCTGTACAGTTTTATTTTCCTATGTGGTAGAGAAGAGGCATTTACATAAAAACCATAAAATCATTGAGTACAATTATTGTAGGTCATTTTGTAAATAATATTCTTGTTTGTAGAGAGTCTGAATGTCTCAACATTTTGGTTTATAGTGTCTGAATTTGACTAGAATGTGAGTGGAATTAAGTGGTAAATTGGCCTTTTTTCTATCGGTAGCAGCAATGAAACTTACACCTTCTAGTGAAAACGTATCAGATTTCTGCACTGCAATACGCAAATGCACATATTGATTTCCAAGAATGTCGTTTATATCTGACAATATACATGTGTGCATTTGGAGGAAGAAGCTATATGTGGATTTGTGAGTTCATAGTGGGAAAGAGAATTTTTCTTGTGTGGTAGATAAACAAGATAAATATCCTAAATCTTGTTAATAGGCTGCTGTGGATGGAATTGTGCCGTCCTTCAGATTCACATGTTGAAGCCCTAACCCTCAGAGTGACTGTATTTGGAGATAGGGCCCATAAGGAGGTAATTAAGTTTAAATGAGGTCATGAGGGTGGAACCCTGATGATAAGATTAACATCCTTATCTCCTCCACCCCCTGCCCCACCCTGTGCACAGAGGAAAGGCCACATGACAACATAGCCAGAAATGTCCTACAAGCCAGCAAAAGAGCCTTACCAGGCCTTGATCTGGTACTTCTGGCCTCCTGAATGGTGAGAAAATAAATTTCTGTTGTTTGAGCCAACCAGTATGGTATAATAAATTTCTGTCATTTAAGCCAACCAACATGGTATTTTGTTATGGCAACCCTAACATGAATGCATAGGCCAATTAAATATTCTGGAAAATAACAGAGTCCTATGTAGAAATTAACTTTAGAAACACCCTAAGATATTGTACATTTTGAAACATTTTGCCAGCATGAAATATTTTCACTATTTAATTTTTATTTCAAAATTTGCCATCTTAAAAGTTCAAAATGTTTTAATATGGTACCTGCTAGATAATCTGCTCATAAGAACTAGTAAATTTATTATATAATTCATCAAATCTCTAAGGCTTTTATTGGGAAGGAAAGATTACTGGAGAACTAACCCTTTGGAGGATTGCAAAGGATCAGAGTTGAATCTAGTATGGAAGATTTTTAGCAATGCTTTGACTGTATGTCCATGGAGGAACCAAACTAAAGGGCTTGTACATCATTTTTTCTTATCTTTAAGAGCTGAGTGTAAGGAGATGAGCCATCAAGAGCTCTGAGAACAGATGTAGCCATTCCAAATTCTTGACTGCGTGATTTATTTTTCAGACCTCTAGCGATGCTCTTCAATCTTAGCGTAATCGGTATAGTTTTATTTGTTAGCTATCTTTTCCCTGAAGATTTCTTAAGTGTGGTAGGATATGTCTCTCTGTTTCCATCTGAACCTCTACATTTATACTTGCCTGTAGATCTGTATCATGTGAGACTGTTCCTGAAATACATTTTCCTGAGAGATGCTCGTGTCTACCTTTTAAACAGGCCATCAGCCCTCTCCATCTATGCCTCACTAAATCTGTTTTCTACCTGAGCTATAGTAAATTGAAATCTTGAAATTAAAGTGCAGGTAGGTAACTTGCCACATATTTCAAAAAGCATGACAAAATAGAAAGAAATCAATGGAGGAATAAAGAAGCATGACCAATTTTGTCTCAAAATATTCTTTCACAGCTGAACCACTTGCTGAAGGGACAGTTGTTTGTTTCTGAGACCCCTCACAGGTTTTAAGCATTTGCTCTGTTTTCCAGTTTAGGTTTATGTGAATGTATTGCTGATTTGAAATGCAAGAATGTCTCAAGCTCGATACAGCAAAGGCCTGGAATCCTTCTCTTCTTTGAGGGAAGTGGAGGACCCCTCATGCACTGGCTGTGGCCAATCAAGTTTTGCTTGATGCCAAAAAATTAAACACAGTAAGGCCAGACCCTGTCAGCAACGAGTTGATTGCTTTAAATAAGGGAGATTTCCTGAATGTTTAAATTGAAACTTCGACTTTGATTAAAGCAAAGAGAAGTACCAGGATGGCTTCCTAACTATGCAGTTCCTAAAATTCCTGTGAGGTCTGGAGACGACAAATTCAATTCTGATGTGCTGTGTTTTACACTCTGCAGGCTGTAGTAAAAGGGAAAACTAATCAAGCTTGGGTTTCCCATGGGCTGAGCTTTAAGATGTTTTCCTATTTAAAGCCAGGGAAATATGTTAAAACCCACATAAGCATGGTGAAGTTTATATAAGGCAAAATCTATGTGACTATGTTTTTGCACAGTGTGCATATTTTGATTTTTCATTATTTTTCATTTGCTTAATGGTTCATTTTGTTTAAAATTATGTTCCTATAATAGTTTTATAATAAAATATTAGAAAGAATGGTTTACAAATATATGTATACATATATTATACATATACACAATATATATTGTAAAGTGGTTATGTTGTCAAGTAGAACACATTCACTTGAATTTAAAATTTTTATTAAAAATAAAAAAATAGAAAACTGACGAATGACAGACATAAAAATGCATGGCTATATATCCAGGCATGTCAAGATACAAACTAAGGATTTATTTTTAGAGCCAGTGCCATATAATTAAAAATATTAATTATGATGCAAGAATCATCACATGAGAAGAAACAGGAAAGGAGAATGAATGGATGCATAGCTCAACTGAACAAACTCGACATTTCATATACAAACAAGGGATTGAATTTTACATAAAACATTGTTTGTAAACAAACGATAATTAAAAGTATTGCTTTCCATTAGAAGATAGAGCAAGGGACTGCTCATTCTTATGTTTCATTTTAACCTGATCATTAGGCCAGTTTTTCATTGAGTTTTACATCTATGAAGTTATAGTCAAAAACCAATATCTTGTAAGGAAGTTAAAGATGTTACATGTGTATGTGTGTATACATACACACTATCATCTGTCTGTTTATCTATCTGCTTAAATCTGTAGTTTTTTGGGGTTGATGACTACTTGTTTTTAGAACATTAGAAGCAGAATGACTATTCACACTGAACATTTGATGCCATGGAAGAATGGAAAGTTATTAAACTTAGTATTTGGATCTTTTCTCAAATTTAACACACAGTAAACACAATCAAAAGACAAAGTGTCTTTTTAATCCTCACAATATGACACAATTTTATATTTTCACAAGAAGTATAGTAATCAGTTTATGGAGATATATTCATTCTTTCAGGTTATATTAACTAAGTGATTTTTTTCCCTGTCTCCTGAAAGGGTGTAGCCAAAATACATGTTCATCCATGGCACTCACAGCTTTTCTTATATCTATGTAAGATGATGGGATGAACATATTTAACTAATCTGTCCATGCACAACAATTTTACACTTAAATAATCAATGTTGGGGTCTTCCTCTTTGTATATTAGCTTTGCAAGAGGTGATACTGCATTAAAATTAAGTTCCTAGGGGCTTAATGGAAGTGACAGAATCAAGCATTTGTAGCCTTTCTCTAGAAAGCTGGTTTACTTCTACAGTGAAAACTTAGCATGGGTTACTTTTTCAAGGTTCAGTCCTTTGAAAATTCAAAGCTTCCTTGATTTTGAATGAGTTACTAAGCTTTTACAATTTTATCATATTTTCACTATAATTCACATAGTAGAAGAAATCTTAAAGTTTATTTCTTTGTTTATTATTTATTTATGGTGGCTGATTTATTTTGATTCTCAATTTTTATAGATGAGGAAAATTGAGACCCAGAAGCTTGCAATGCATTTTTGGTCCTGTAGGCAGTCAGTGGCAGGCCAGGAACAGTCCTTGACACTGGTCTTTGGCTTTCTGAACTGAAGTCCATCATTACCTCACCTTCCCCTTCCCATGATTACTCAGCATTTCTCATTAAAATGATGCAACATGAGAGAAGAAAATATCCTAAAACATGAAAATCATAATGAGAAATTTAAAATTGTTTTGGAAGAGCTTTTATTTTTCATAAAAAGCCTTTATCAACAGTTTATATAGGCCAGAGGCCTGTAATTCCAATTCTTAGGGAGGCCGAGGTGGGTGGATCACTGGAGGTCAGGAGTTTGAGACCAGCCTGGCCAGCATGGTGAAACCCTGTCTCTACTACAAACACAAAACAAAAATTAGCCAGGTGTGGTGGTATGCACTTGCAGTCCCAGCTAATCGGGAGGCTGAGGCAGGAGAATCACTTGACCCTGGGAGGCAGAGGTTGCAGTGAGCCAAGATTGTGCTACCACACTCCAGCCTGGGTGGCAGAGTAAGACTCTGCCTCTAAAAAAAAAAAAAAAAAAAAAAAAAAAAAATGGAAAAGAAGAACAGTTTATATAAAGGGTGGATGCACAATTACAACTGGATTGCCTGTACAATCATTTTACATTTTTTAAAAATATATAAAAGTTTTTAAACAAACAAAAATAAAAGTTCAGTAATAGAAAAATACCATTTTGACAAACCTTTCCACTATAGTTAAGTATAAACTTGGCTCTTGTGGTCTTTGAGGAATTCATACTTGTGTTAGAAGGGAAGTTAAGGACATATTTATGTGAATACCAAATGAGCTGTTTCAGAAACAAATAAACACTATCTTTTTGAAATGAGAATGTTTGAACACACGATTATAGATCTGGCTGGTTTTGATCTTTAGAAGTCCGTTGCATGCTCTCCTTCTGCCAAACTACACCAGAAACTGTTGTTATTTTTGATGAGCAGTTTGACTATACCACTATAATATAAACGTTAGTTTAAAGTTCCTTCTTTTCTTTATGAACTTGTTCATCTGGATTGATAGAAGTGACTGCATTTCACCCAGAGAACTGGTTGGTGGGAACTGTTTTTGGTTTTGTCCAGTGATAAATATCTGGAATAAAAAACACTTTTACGGCAAAATCATATTACACTATTAGGTAATTGGTAGGAAAATGCTGTTGAACATTATTTAATTTCTTGCTAAGTTTAATGGAAATTTTTGCTCAGGTTATTGTATAGGATAAGACTTAAATTGGATTATCTTTTCTATTATCTCAAAAAATGGGGTTTTGACTGTTTTTGCCATTTGGAGCTTATTTAAATGACACAAAATTTTTCATTTGATCCTCCAACCCAGAAGGTCAACACTAACAATCTTGTTTGGTTTAATAATAGCATCGCTTTCTGTGTTAAGAATTCTGTAGATTTGTACCAACTAATAAGACAGCCACTAGTCATATGTGACTGGTGAGTGCCTAAAATTTGGCCACTTTGAATTGAGGTATGTGCTCTAAGTTGAAGATACATACTGGATTTCAATGAATTTAGTATGAAAAAAGGAATATAACAAATCCCATCATTTCTGAATATTAACTATATTTTGAAATGATATTTTATATATTTAATTAAATAAAATATATTGTTATAACAAATTCCTTTTCCTTTTTTGCTTTTTTTTGTAATATGACTTTGTGGTCTTTGAGGAAAATGAAAAATTACATATGTGTCTCACATTGTATATCAATTATAATAGATAGTGCTGCTGGGTATAGTCATTTCCATACATAGAGTCCTTGTCACTTCTGGAGTATATTCTTAGAAAAACCAAACTAGAAATGAGTCATTTAAACTCCATCCTGTTGTATACATAGGCATCACATAGCAGTCAGTGGGTACTCTATCCACACCTCAGAGTTGAAATTTTGCCTTTTAACAGGTTCTATTATAAGCAGAAGAATCGTTGAGTTAATTCACAAGCTAAACTCAGTGGTTGTTTACTCTTATCTCTTTAAATTTTTCTTAATTCATCTATGAGAATTTTTGTTTAAATTAGGTGTGTTTTTCTCCCCATTTTTCCAAGAACAGAATTGGCATAACAGACCACTGTGGGTGATAATAGATTCTCCTATCCTTCTTCAAAATCAGAATCACTTTGCCTTACTTGAATGGCTGAGAAAGACAGATGTTAGGGTGATCTAGTTGTAATCTAGCTGCTCCATAGATGGTCTTTTTTGCTGTTGTTTGTTTTCAGAAGGTGGAGAAACACAATCCCAGTATGCCAGTGTATGTGCAGTGGGAAACACAAACAAGCGAAGATAAACCTAGAATCGAATAAAAAGGGTGTTCTCACCAACCTTGACCTCTCTTTGAACTGGATCCTGAAAGATGCAAATAGTCATCTAGTTGAATGTGAATGAGATGTAAGATCTTGTGGGGTCACATCCAGTCTCTTGTTTATCTTTCACTGGCACCACATCAAGTATGAATACATTAGAGGTTTAGGACATTTTTGTTAAATTGAGCTGAATCATTCAGAAATATGAATTAGCTTAATAAGAAAGATGTTTTAGGGGGATCGTTTGTAATAGAATAAAGAAAAGGAACTAAGAAAGAATAGGCACCAAAATGTGAAGTTATTTCTAAATTATCTATTTTAACTTTCATAAATGTTATGTATTTAATTTAACCAACTTTAATTAGGAAAGAAAGATGAGGTTTTCATGCTCTTTGAGGCTTGTTTATACCACTTACCAGAACACCAGAGCTTCTGTCAGTCAATAGCACATGCAAAATTTATCAAGCATGTTGCTTGACATAGAGGTTACTCTGTCATTACTAACTAACTTGGATCTGCCAGAGAATTTTTTATGGAAATGTGTACTGCCAAAAAAGAGGTGTCCCTTGATTGATGGCCACAGCTGACCTAAATGCTCAAGGATCACATTGTAATAACCCCTTTATCATATATTAACCACAAAACCCAAGTCCAAATAGCTATAAGGGTTTTGTTCAAACCCACAAAACCTGGGAAGGCAAGAGAGTGGAAGGATTTTTATCCTTTCCACAACCCAATGACATCCCACAGCCTCTGTGTAAGATTGGGTATCTGATTTTCAGTCCCTGAGAAGAGACACACTGAAAAACCTTATGAAGGTTAATTCATAATACCAATATTTTCTTCTTTTCCTTTGGTTTTACCTATTTTAAAAATCCACTTTAGCTTAAAAATGTGAGGTATAATCATAATATTTTAAGCCATAAAATGAATATACATACAGTTTACTGGGAATGTAAGCCAGACCAACAATATTTCATAAAAGCGGTTTATATAATTTAATTTCCTTTTTTTATTTTGGTAAATGCCAATTTGTAAAGGGAGAAAAAGAAAGTGAGAATGAAAATGTCCATGGTTTTGAAGGACATGGAAGTCAGCAAGATTGACTATAATGGCTACTCAAGTCTATATGGTTTGCCATATGTTATTCTAATTTTCTTTGTGGTCTAAACTACAAACTGCATTAAAAGTACCTAAGGAGTATCAGGAGAGTTTAAATCTACAAAACCTCAGATTTGGTCCTTGTATATTTGAGGGAAAAGAGGCTGGTGACTCAGTCAATGTGGGCATTGAGAGATTTGAAGTAGGTAGACATCTTGACTAAACTCTTTTCTGAGTTTATCTTCTGTTTGGGAAGAAAGGATAAGGATGGTATATTAGTTCTGATCTAGTATGTCAGATGAAAGCTAGAAATACACAGTCATATGTTGCATAAAGACATTTAGGTCAGAAACAAATGATATAGGAAGGTGGGCCTATAAAACTACAATGGAGCTGAAAAATTTCTATCACCTAGTGACATCAGATGCCATAATGTTATAGCACAACATATTACTCATGCAAAACTATGATTAAAAAAAAAAAACAAGCAAAGCATCAGGGACGTATTTCTGAAAAGCATAACATTTCCTGCAGCTAAGCCCCAGACAGGTGCTTGAGGAAGTCTTATCGAAGAAAGCATTGTTATCACAGGAGAGGACAGCTCCGCATGTGTTATTGCCCCTACAGACTTTCCAGTGAGACAAGATGTGGAGGTGGAATACCACCATGTTGTTGATCCCATCCCTGTGTAGAGCTAGGCTAACTTGTGTACATTTTTGTACAACCATACAAGGTGTTTGTGTTTTAAGCATAGTGTTATCACAAAAGTGTCAAAAAGTTAAAAAATTTAAAAGTTCATAAAGTAAAAAAGTTACAGCAAGCTAAGGTTAATTTACTATTAAAATATAAAAAATAAATTTAGTGTGGTCTAAATGTATAGTGTTTATAAATGCTACAGTAGTATACAGTGACATCCTAGGCCCTCACCTTCCCTCACTGCTTATTCACTCACCCAGAGCCACTTCCAGTCCTGCAATTTCCATTCATGGTAAGTTCCCTACACAGATGTAACCTTTTTTTTTAATCTTTTATATCATATTTTTGCTGCATATTTTCCATGTTTGGCTACACAAATACTTAGCATTGTGTTATAGTTGCCTACAGTATTCAGCACAGCAACATCCTGTATGAACTTGTTGCCTTTGGAGCAATAGGCTATACCACAGAGCTCAGGTGTGTAGTAGGCTAGGCTATGTGTAGCAGGTTTGTGTAAGAAAAGTATACTCTATGATGATCCCACAGTGATGAAGTCTCCCAGTGAGCTTTCTCAGAACGTATACCCACTGTTAAGTGACACTTGACTGTTTTTGTATCCGGGTAAGTAAATCATAGACATCTCCAAAACTATTTTTCTCTCATCTGTCTGTTATTAAGTTCCCTCCCTCCCTCCCTCCCCTCCTTCCTCACTTCCTCCCTCCCCTCCTTCCTCACTTCCTCCCTCCCTTCCTTCCTCCCTTCCTTCCTTTTTTCCCAAGAGACAGAGAGGACCACCGCTTGGATTAATTTGAGAGAAGCAGAATTAGAAGATGAAAATACCTAGAATTAGCACTGGGCTAATGTGTTCAGATTTTGGGGGGGATAAAGCCTATGCTTTGGACCTACTATTTCAATAGGATGAAGTATCCATAACCAGCTGTGTTTGACATCACACACTCCTCTGTGTCACTGAGGGTACTAGTAGTGGTTATGCACCTGTATACCATCAAAGACTCTGCCATTATCCTCCACCCATTTTACTAAGAAACTGCTTTGACATAGTTACATGCTAAATAAACTTTATTTAGAAACTAATAATTTGTATATCCATTTTAGAAGATTAATTAATGACATTTATTTATTAGAACTAGTCCATTAAGAGGGCAGTCTGCCAGATTTGAAGATATTTCTTGTATTTATAGAACTATAGGTGGAGTGCTTGTTCATTATGTAATTATGCAGCAGTTTGTTGGCTATGCTGTAAAGAACCTCTTTTTTCTTTCTCTCCATTACCTACATTTCCCTCCTGGTGCTCCATGGACTACAGATGGCCAGTTATATGGCTCCGGTCTCTGCTAACATGCACTTTTGTTGTCGCTTATTTCAAGAGAGTCTCATGGCTTGACAAGGCCTGGCCTCTCCTTAAAGGGTCAGAGAAATAGCCTCATAATGGAAGCTGTGGTTCAGTGAAATCCTAGTCTTACTTTACCTTTTGATATCTAATTCTCAGCCTCAACAATTGCTTAAGTACTCAGGTTCAACAAGAAGCTGACCATGTGATCTCAAAATCTTTCTCAAAGTTCAACTAGATCATGGGAAAAAGCAAAAGACACTTCACAACCTACTTTATTAGATGTTAAAAGAAGGAATGCAAAGTTCTGTTTGGCAAATAATCTTGTGGTAAGGTTTACTACATTGCCAATTTTTTTCTAAACGATCAAGCATTTAATTTCTAATGATTGGTTCAGATGTCCTATCTGGAACAAATGTTAATTAGGTGGGCTATGATTACCAGTTTCTCACACATCATATTTCTTAAAAATAGACCTTCCCAGGGGTGTGTAGGGGAGGATGGGGAGGGATAACACCGGGACAAATGCCTGATGTAGACAAGGGGGTAGAGATGGAGACAGCAAACCACCATGGCATGCATGTACCTATGCAACAATCCTGCAGGATGCAGGACATGCACATGTACCCAAAATTTGACCTCTACAGTACTTAAGGTCTAATACAATCTTTGGCACTTGATTAAATTGTTTTCTATATTCTTATTAGTTTATGAATGTAAGCCTTATTTTCCTACTTATGATTACAAATCTGCCTTTATTTTTTCTTAATAGCCACAGAAATGCAACATAGTGCTAAGGGTAGAGGTAAATGCTGGAAAAACTTGTTCAATGTAACTGAACGACTCCTTCTGTTTTTGTACATGAAACTGCTCCCCGTGAGCAGGTTTCACCATAGTATGTGATATCTTTGTTGTCATCTTGAAATGTTGTCCTCCTACTCATCTGTCAAGATTAGCTGACATATGACCTCCTTTGGGACACTTTCTCTGACCATCCTCCAGACAATTAACCACTCCCTCTGTGCCCCGCTGGGTTTTGTGTGTGCTTCAATTTCTGTTGTATACTGCCTCCTCTGTAACTGCGTTGTTGTTCGTTGCAGTGTTTGTTTTGGCCACTAGAAGGTTACCGTTTGGAAAGAGGGTCTTTATTATGAGCCCTTCATTTGGCTTAGCACAGCATAGGTGACATTTGTTGAACTGATAAATAGTCGTGAATTGCTAGACTTGTGCCATCTCTGATAAACTGCTGTTTGTGTCTATTGATCTGCTTTTGGTGAAAATTCCAGTAGACTTTAAAGGCAATTCCATATGTTGTTTGATAGTTAAAGATCTTTGTTGAACTTTATAATATTTACTTTATGTCGTGCCTTGGCACTAGTATCTGTGTATATATATTTTTCTTCTAATATCCCCATGAAACTTGAGTTCCTCAAATTTCCCCTGCCTTTGCCTTCCAGCTCCTGATTTCTTCACTTGCCCTTTGGGTTTAAATGTTCCCTTTGTACATTTTTATACTTGATACATTAGCGAGTACATTTACTCCAAATTTCACATTACTTTCTGTGCCATCTAGAAGAAACAGGAGAGACCTCTTAAAAGGAGACCATTTGAAATCTGGAAGTTGTATGAACATCTTAGCTCTCCAGTCTATTTGGAACAGAAAGTCTCTACTGTGAACAAAGAAAAGTATGAGTAAAAACAGAACATATAAAACAAATAAAGTAGGGGTCATAGTCCATATATCAAAAAGGTACCTCCTCCTACAAAATTATTCTCAGCAGGGCTCCTTTTATAGCTAGTTCAAGGAGGTCAATTGATATGTAATTGAATTTTCCAAAAATACCTTCACATAAGAATTTTCAGTAATGATATATAATAAGATTTGGTCCCACAGTGGTATCTGCAATCCTGAAAAGCTGTCCAGGGTTTTCAATTTTTTTATGGGTTGTATTTTTTAAAGTAGGTGAATATCTATGTATCAGGGGCCAGATCATGCCTGGGAAAAGGACAGTGTTCACATCTCCACCTGCTACAAGCTGCTATGCCCCCTTGAGGACATAGAAGCCCATGTTATTCTTGGGGTTAAAATGAAAATGAAGGTAAGGACTGAAAGTCTCTCCAGGCTGGAGAGAAGACAGGGATGATAAGACAAGCATGGTTCTCCCTGGGCATACTTCCATGGCTGTGTTGGAGGTTTTGTGTTATTCACTTCTATTATTATTATTATTTTGTACAAGTCTCTAGCATCATTATCTCTTGAGTTCTCCATTTGGGGATATTTCCTTTTATTTCCTCACATATGTGCTACTACTTGGGACAAGATGAATTCTTCTTCAGCCTGAAAAGTTTTCTTGCACACTCCGGAAGACAATAAGGTACTGTGGATGACGTGATATTTTCATCCTGCTGAAAGTGAATTTAAGTTTTCCTCCCAGGTCAGGAATATGTGCCTTGGGTCCCTTCTTTTGGCTTTGGTGGGACCAAAGTGCAGAACCAGTTCCTGCCATATCAGTGGGTGAAGTTTGCCAAGCAGCAATGATTATCCCTGTGTGTCCTTCTGGGCAGAATACCTGAGTTACTGTCGTAGATGGCAGCACGCATGGAGAAGCAGTGCTGAGAGGCCGCAAATCCAAGCACTCACTCTATTCAAGATACTCCTTTTTCTTTGAGTAGACATTTTTCAATGAAAAAAAAAAATCACCACTCACAATCACCTAGTTTTCCAGTGGCTCTAAAACCATGAAAAATAAGACAGTGGAGGAAGACAGTGGAGGAAAAACCAGGATCTTCTGGAGGCAAAACAGCCTGTTTTGTAAAACAGCTGTCAGTTTGGTGAGGAGAGAGATTTCCAAAAAGAAGGGAAATGAGATCCATGGCTAGGTCACCTGAAACTGCTTGGAAGTTGAGGGAAACTGCTGAGGTCACATGTAAGATGTTTGTTTCCCAATGATGTGGAGAGAGAGGAAACAAGAGAGGGCTGTGTGTCTTCCTCAGCAGTTTGGACCTTGCACCACGAGGTGCCTTTGAACAATTGCACATGGAAGGTGGTATGTTGTGGTGGAGAGATCGGGGGCTTTGGAAGAAGCCGCTTGAACAGACATCCAAATGTTTTAGTTATTAGCCATGTGACCTTAAACCAAAAATATTTTCTCATCTTCATTTTCTTATCTAAAAGGTAGATATCATGATACTGGTGAGAATTAAATAAATTTATATATGTAAAGCACCTCACCTAGAACACAACATCCAAACACAGGCTGCGTAAATTAATGTTTGTCTACAACAAATGCATATAAATTTTGCTAATTCTTCTTTAATTAGACAGTTGGGGCTAGATGTAATGGCTCATTCCTCTAATACTAGTTTTTTGGGATGCCAAGGTGGGAGGATTACTTGAGGCTAGGAGTTCGAGACTAGCCTAGGCATCGTAGCAAGACCCCCATCTCTAAGGTTGGCTGGGCTGG
This sequence comes from Sapajus apella, assembly GCF_009761245.1. NCBI lineage: Eukaryota > Metazoa > Chordata > Mammalia > Primates > Cebidae > Sapajus > Sapajus apella. The sequence continues at coordinate 16,984,939 of NW_022436946.1, read as the reverse complement.
TTCTGTCAGAGGAGGGGAATGGTTAGCTAATTTTCTCATATGAGCCAGGAAAATGCCGGCCAAGAGATAATGCAATGACCCTCTCCCAACAAATCTAAATGGCGCGCAGAATGTTCAACAGGCATGTAAAAGCAATACTCGAAACTTACATTGGAAAGCAGAACAGCAGATTTTTAAACTTTCTTTTGTTTTGCCTAATTTTTTTGAGATGCTGAACAAGATGTTCTAAGCAGGCAGCTGGCTGGATCATTTGGTTCAGGGAACTCTATGCCTAATACTGTAATATTCCCTTCCTTCTGGCCCGATTGCTGGCACTTGAAAATGATATGGAAGCAGAGATGCGTTGATCAGTGGTACCTACCTCCAGCAGGCATAGACGTTCCTGTGCTGGAACAGTCTTATTTGTGGATAAAATGTTCTGCTTTTAGTTAAAACTTGAAATTAAAAGATTATCTATGCACTAAAAATTGAGATGTTCAAAAGAACTAGCCAAATACATTGGTCAACCAAAAAAAACATAGCCTGGGACTTGAAAAAGCTGCCTTCCAGCTTGAGCTCTGCTAATATTACACTGTATAAACTTGTATGGATTAGGTCACCTCTGACCCTCAGGTTCCTCATCTATTGAATGAGGAAGTTGGTCTGTATGCTAAGACCGTTTCTCATCAAACTATGTATTATTGTAAATCTTGATTTGCATTTCTAGGTTCAGTATAGCATCATCACTCTGATCCCTAGGCCTCTTTTCCAGCTTCTAATCAATTACCAAGTCCTGTTTAGCATTTCTGTTAAGAATCTGAGCTTTGGAATCAGACAGACTTAGATACAAATTTTAGCTCAGCGATGCGTTAGCACAGAGGTTACTTCATTCTTCTCTACATTTCAATTCCCTCATCTTCAAAGTGGGTCAACAATAGTATTCATATTATTGAATTAGATAATGCATGTAAAATGCTTAGCACAATGCCTACTGTTTAAATAAATAGTTAGATTACAAATCTCCTTTCCAAATAGCTCTGGAATTTGACTCTTCCTCTTTTTCTTTTTTTTAAACAAATAGATTGTTGCTTTATTAATAACATCACTACTATTAAAATTATGTTTTGATATAATGTGTACAGAACAATTTTGCACAAACGGATTCTAATTACTAAGCTCTTGGTAAGGATTTCTTCCCCTCTTGTGGAGACTATGCATTATTAAAACAGTTTTCCCCTAATGATGTCAAAAATGACCCCTGAAGCCCAGTATCAAGTGATCAGAATTGACGTGGAATATAAAACCTATATGTTAATCTTGTATTCATCTTCCACAATTGAGGTTCCTTAGGGTCTACGTTTCTTTTTTTTTTTTTTAAATTTATTTTATTGCATTTGAGGTTTGGGGGTACATGTGAAAAACATGCAAGATTGTTGCATAGGTACACACGTGACAGTGTGATTTGCTGCCTCTTTGCGCTCACCGCCTTAACACCTTTTACCTGGAATACTAAAACTAAATTGATTTATTAACTCTAGTCTAACTCTTTGCTCTGGCAGAAAGGTAGACGCCCAAAAACATGTGACATTACAGCAACAATGCAATTTATATGGGGGTCCACAGAAATGGAAGAATAGGAGGCCTAGGAATGCAAGGCCTGATTTAACAAATTTGAGATCAAAGTGACAAAAGGAAAAGGCTTCTTGAATGTTCTAGGTCAATTTTACTCGGTCAGACTGAAGCCTAGTTGAGGGTAGGAGGGACAATATTAGGAATTTCTAACAAAGGTCCTCCATGCACAGCATTTATGACTCTTTACACTCTTTTCTGAAACATTCCCAAGACATGCTTTGATTTGGGGGCAGATTCTTGTTTGAGCAGAAATGTGGTCGATTGAGCTCTGTGTGGGCACTGGCTTTTGGTCAGACAGGCTTAGGTGAGGGATGAACCTTCTAAATCAAACCAGGCCATGTATTGACATTTTCAGATGCAGGTTGGAGCACAGCTGCTTTGGCGCAACGCAAGGACTTCACTTTGTTCCCATGTCTTTCCTGAGCTGGAGGGTGGGGGGCTGGGGGAAACAGCCAGAAAAGCATGGATTTAAACTGCAGCATCTATGATTTAGGTTAGGCATAGGGATTTCCTGCTGAGTCCTATGTAGCATAATAAAATTCACTGGACTTTGCATTTGGCAGAGACAGGAGTCTCTCCTGCTGAAAAATATGACTCTCCCACCAAAACAAAACAGAACAAGTTTGGCTTCCATAACTGACCAGCTAGCCCTCTAGATCACTGTGAAAAAAAGTCAGAAGGGCAGAGCTGTATGTATCAGCATGCCAGGAGCAAAGAGGGTTAGCATGTCACCAGGGAGAACTGCAGGCTTTTAACTCCCTTTTCAATTTCAGAGCAATGGAAGCCACAACCAGGGACTGGGAAGGGTGAGGGGGCCCCTGTGAGGCTGACTAGGGCATCACATTACAGGGCCGGAGGGACTGGAGAAAGGGAACATTTGGCTCTCATTACAGAACAAAGGGACTGGGTGCTAGAAAACAGAGTGAATCTGGGTCAGAGGTACCTGAATCTCCCACAGGTGCTGTAGTCAATTTGCACATCTCCACTCGGGAGGGAGCCTCCCAAAGCTTCTCCTGCAGTCCGCATTTGCCAACAATAACATTTTACCAGGAACGCAGCTTGTCAAAATCAGCATTATAACTCAAGCAGTGGCGTGATGAAAATAATGTTTACTCAGGGGCCAAGCTCATTGCTATTGAGAAGTTAGACCTGTTAGCATGTGATTTTCACGAAATCTCCTCCAAACAGTCAAAATCTTTATATAATATTATTTTTTACAAACCTCCTCTAACAAATTGTTTACTTTTTCTTGGAGAGGGTTGGTGAGAAGAAGGGAAGACAGAAAATCAGTGATTCTTATTGAGGGTAGATATTACTGATTATAATTCAAAATCTAAACTTTACATCTTCCTTAATTGTAACAAGTTTGTGCATGATTTGATGGAGAGAGAACTACTTTTTTTTTAAATTCAGCTTTTCTTTCTAGTTAATTACTCTTGCATCCCTTTTTCCACTCTGCCTTCTGATGAAGCATTATTTTGAAAATCTCTATTTTTTGGCAAGACAGTGATTGGTTAACATTTTGAGGGGAGCTTTCCAGGCTTTTGACTATTGCTCTTTTTTCTCTTTTGAAATAATCCCAAACCTTAGAAGGGTGAGAGATCACCTCAGATGCCATGCTGCCTGCAGGTCTGCCAACTTACCACCCAAATCTTGTAACTGTATTTTAAGTCATTAACGACGAAGCCCCAGAAATGCTGGCAGAGGGTATGTTTCATCTAAAACAATATAAAAGTGTATAAGGAGAGAAAAGCAGGCCTCAGGTATTTGCAGGGGTCCTGTTATGTGGTGGTTGTGATGAAAATAGGCTTAGTGATTTTAACAGCTGGCAATTTATTAGCAAACCTGGCCCTACTAAAAAAATATGGAAAATCAGAATTGATGTAGAGTGTTAATCGCAAATCCTTTATATTTGCAAGACTTCTGTATTGTGTTAACTTTTACTATTGCAGGGAGCAGACAACCTTTTGGAGCAAAAGGCTGGGAAAATGAACTTCTTTTGTCAAACACCACTCCATAGGGTTGCAGGCTGTGCCTGTCTGTGTCATTTGGTCTAGAGGGCAAATAATTTTCCTTTATGCAGCTGGGCAAAACCACGTGAAGAGTCTTGCAGGCTTAACTAGTGTCACTTTTAAGAATCCTTTTGTAAGGCTTAATGTTGGAGTTGTCATTTTCAAGCTACGTTTGTGGTGGTTCTTTCTCTAAGCACATCCTCCTTAGAAGTTGCCTTCCTGTTGGCTGAGCTTTTATACACAGTAATTGAAAACAACACATTTTTTTGCTGCCAACTGGTGTCACCGGAGTGATCACTTTCTCTTTCTACTTTAGATTTAACAATGTGGCAGTGGATGAGATGGGAGACGTGCTCTAAGTATTCAAAATGAAAAACACCAGAACACAACCGTTATTTTATGAAAGAGGCTAGAAAATGATTAGTAAAGAAATTACAGATGTGTTTCACAGACGAGGGGGAGGTGAGGGTAGGGCTACACTCTGAAAGTAGCATGACAAGTACAATATATTCCTAATTTTGCTCAACACATTACTTTTTGGATTTCCCTAGCTTTATTTGGTGGTGATGGTGGTGGGCGGGCTGTCTTCACTTTTCAGAGGATCTGTGTGATTGTTCATGTGCGTGTGTGTCTGTGTGTGTGTACATGTGCAAATGCATGTGTGTGCATGTGTTTATCCTCTAGGGAGACTTGGGGTATTTTATAGAATATTGACCATGCCAATTTACCAATAGCCACACACTAAATAAAGACAGCTAGATGAACCATGGAAAGAGCTACTCTCTCAAATTAGAAATTACATTTTTCAACTATTGCCCAAAAAAACAAAATGCAAAAAATGTGAATATATTTAAAATGGTAGACCCTTAAATGGACCTTATGTTTCTTATGTTTGGCAAAAGACCCTACAATAATAAATTGCTGACTTTGCTTTAATTTTACTTACATCTACAAAAGATTAAGTGTTTTGAGCACAGGGATTATGTCTCATTTTGCAGAGCCAGGTAGCAGGTATTCACTGCGTCTGACTAATCAATTAAGGATATTAATTCTGATTTATAGTACTAAATTAATATATAAAATGTCTAGTTTAACTGTTAAAAAAGATAATAAAGGAGTGTTCCTTTTTTTTTTTTTTTTTTTTTTTGAGATGGAGTTTTGCTCTGCGTCCAAGCTGGAGTGCAGTGGTGTGATCTCGGCTCACTGCAACCTCCACCTCTTGGGTTCAAGCGATTCTCCTTCCTCAACCTCTCAAATAGCTGGGACTACAGGCACCACGCCCAGCTAGTTTTTGTATTTTTAATAGAGACGGCGTTTCACCACAGGATGATCTCAATCTCTTGACCTCGTGATCTGCCTGCCTCAGCCTCCCAAAGTGCTGGGATTATAGGCGTGAGCCACCACACCTGGCCAGGGGTGTGTGTTTTTATGGGTGACATTTGTCTATTTTCCTCTATCTACAAAAAAATGTAAAAGAATCTCTTTTATTTATTTGGGGGACTTAAAAAAACCATTCAAATTCTTCATCTATTACAGATATTTAGTTTAGATCATTAGATTAACTGTGGTAACTTTACTCTCACTGAGTATCCATTGGAATAATTTTGATCTATCTCTTCTAGTGAGGAATAATTTGCTTTTATTTTCAATTTAGAAATGTATAGATGGTGCTTATTATATGTAAGGCACCATTTAAAGCACTTTATAAATATGAACGTATTTAATCCCCATAATCCTATGAGGTAGGCACATGTGTTTACAGATGAGAAAGCCAGGGCACAGAGAAGCTGAGTAAATTTCCCCACAGCTCAGCAGGTGGTGGATAGAGGAGTAGGGCATTGATCCCATTTGGTCTGACACCAGAATCTTTGTCCTAATTTCTCTACAATAGCATTGTACAATACAAATATAATGTGGGCTATATATGTAATTTTAAATTTCCTACTAGCCATACTAAAAAAAAAAAGCTAGAAATGAAATTTAATTTAAATAATACCTTACATTTGATGCAACACTTAAAGTGAAATGTTGTACAAGGTTGACCCTTGAACAACATGGGTTTGAACTGCACAAGTTAGCTTGTACTTGGATTTTCTTCCTCTTTGCCACTTCCGAGACAGCAAAACCAACCCCTCCTCTGCCTCCTTCTCCTCCTCAGCCTACCCAATGTGAAGATGGCAAGGATAAAGACCTATATGGTCATTTCTGCTTACTGAATAGTAACTGTATTTCTTCTTTTTGTGATTCTCTTCATAACATTTTTTTCCTCTAGCTTACTTTATTGTAGGAATACAGTATATAATGCATATAACATACACAATATGTGCTAATTGGTGGTTTACATTATCAATAAGTCTTACAGTCAATAGCAGGCTGTTAGTAGTTAAGTATTTGGGAAGTCAAAAGTTATATTTGGAGTTTTGACTGTTGGACTGTCAGTGACCCTAACCCTCAGGTTGTTGAAGGGTCAACTGTACTTGCCAAATCAATATAGGTGTGTTGAACAGAAATGAATATGAGGTCAGTTTTAAATTTAAATTAATTCAAGTTAAGTAAAATAAATTTAGTTTCACAGTTGCACTACATACATCTTAAACAGTCAATGGCCTCCTATGTCTGATGGCTACCATATTGAATACTATAGCTTTGGAGAGTAAACTTTCCATAGAGGTATATTCCTTGGAAATAATTCCAGAGATTAAAAATAAAATAAAATAGTAAGAAAAATAAACTTCCGGAGACTACCCACATCTTAAGCAGTCAACAGCCTCCTATGTCTGATGGCTACTGTATTGAATACTATAGCTTTGGAGACTAAACTTTCCATCGAAGTATGTTCCTTGGAAATAATTCCAGAGAATAAAATTGAGGAGAATTTAGCACGTGAAATTTTGTTCTCCCTGTTACTCTAGGTACATTTTCATGGCAGAAGAAAAAATAATATTGGCTTTCAACTTCTGATTTACCAAAGGACCACACACCATTGGGTCGGTAAAAGACTCTCATCTGATGGGACTTGCTGTTGCATTTGTGTTCTTCAAGGGGCCATTTTTAACGGTGCTCAGACTCTGGCTCATCTGAGGGGACCTGTGTGCCTATCCAGAGGCATTTCCTCCTTGAGAAGAAATTTCACCACCAACAACCACAAATGGAGGGAGGGAGGAAAGGGGAGAGACATTTGGATACATTTCCACAAGTCATACATTAACAAGTTCTTTTTAAAAATTTACGTCTTACTGTGATTTTGTGTTTTCTTTTTGGCTATAAACATAACCAATAGCACTAAATATATTTGAAAGTTAGGGGTGTTGAATCACAAATGAGTGACTAGGTTGACAGAGGACAGAGAAAAGACCTGTTTTGTTGTTTTCTTTTGATAACTAAGAATCCAAAAATAAATCAAGAGAAAATATAATGACTGGATTAAAAAAATGTCGTGTATATATAAGGACATAAGGACATATCAGCCAACAATGGACCATATATGTGACTGTGGTCCTATAAGATTATAATGAGGTAGAAAAATTCCTACTACCTAATGATTTCATAACTGTCCTAACTTCTTCATAGTACACTGGGTTAGTCACGTGTCTTTGGTGATGCTGGTGTGGACAGTAACATGCTACATAGGTCTGTGGCCTGGGAGCAATAGGCTGGTTATTCCATATAACCTAGGTGTGTAGTAGGCTATACAACCTACGTCTGTGTAATTTCACTTAATGACGTTCACACAATGATAAAATCACCTAAAGATGCATTTCTTAGACATATTCCCATTCCTAAGCAACACATGACTCTGTGTGTGTGTGTCTCTGTGTGTGTGTGTGTATAATGAAACATTATTCAGCCTTAAAAAAGAAAAAAGAAAATCCTGCCATCTGCAGCAACGTGGATGAACGCAGAGGGCACTATGCTAAGTTAAATTAGCTAACACAGCAAGACAAATAAATGAATGATCCTGTTTATGTGTAGAAGTAGAGAGTAGAATGGAGGTAGTCAGGGGCTGGAGGGTGGGGAAAGAGGGAGACAAAGGGACAAATTTTAGTTATGCAGGGTGAATAAGCTCTGGAGATCTAATGTACAGCATGGTGGCTATAATTAATAATACTTAATCATGTACTTAAAATTTGCTGAGAGAGTTGATCTTAAGTGTTTTCACCACACACAAAAAATAATAACTGTGAGGTAATTGGATATGTAAATTAATTTGACTTTGGCAATCATTTCACAGTGAGCGCTTATATCAAATCACCACATTGTGCAGCTTAAATAAATACAATTTTGACAAGTATACTCAAAAAAGATTGAAAATACAAAAAAAATTCTATATTATATGTGGCAAATATGTATGCATTTTTCATTTATTCTATAAGCCTATGGCAAATTTAATTTTTCTAGCAATATTAAGGTCAATTAAGCTATGTTTTATTTACAGTGGTGATACCATTTTCACTCAAATAATTTATTATTAAAAGGAAAGAGAATTTATTATTGCATGAAACAAATATTTTAAAAATTGATATCCATGTTACCAATTATGATTCTTCTTTTCCATTTTTTTATTGTTGTTAATGAGGGAAAATATATTTAAATTGTAATTTTTACCTTTTCAGTTTTTGGCTGGCGGATTATCCTGTGGGATAAAATGGAAAGAGAAAAAGCGTTGAGGGTTAGCAGACCTGGATTTTAATACAGATTCTATCACTTAAAAATAGTTTATTTCTGAACTTGAATACTTTATTTAATCTTTGTGAGTTTCCAGTTTCCTGTTCTGTAGCTTGGGGACAATAACACATATTTTGTAAGGCAGTAAAAAAGAGTAAATGAGAAAAATATGTAAACTGCTTAGCTTAATATGCATAATGCTTGACATGCTAGAACACTAATTAAATGTTAATTTACCTTGCATAGCTAAGCATGTTTTTTCATATCAATAGATCTTCAATGCCTCATAGTTTTTATTAGCAAAATTACTATTAAAAATTATTTGATAACATTTTCAATCCTTGAAACCTGTAATAATTTGGCTCAATTATGTTATTTTTCCATTAGAAATTTCTAAACTATGTCTAAATTAATGATTGCAGTGATCAAAATTGATTAAATTAGAAAACATTCAGGTTTTGAATTTTTCACAATTTTCTAGAGGAAAAAAAGACAAAGTGGACAAAAAAAGGAAGAAGGAATAAAATCTTAAACCATAGCACAGTAATTATACTGGTGGTAATTGAATAAAAAGTTATCTCCTGGATTCAACACTTTAGAGAATTTTTCTTTTATAGCCCATCCATAGTGATGGGAGTCCTACTGAAGTCATCTCATGATGTGTGTAGTCGGGCTATTTAAAGGCTGCTGTTTCACTTCCAAACTACGCTCCCTTCTGACGTCTTCAGTGCTGTTCAGTTGGCAACCTTGGCTACACTTCAGCAGATAATTTGTATGCTACGTAAGCATTTAGAAGAACCCAGAATTAAACCAAGGATAAGAGTCATCGGTAACATTTATAGTTACTGAACTCCTCACTATGTGTCACAAAGTGGGTCAGAGGTGCATCTTTCAGAAGAAAAAGAATTCTTTTAGTGCTATTTCTACTTCCACATTGATATGACAATGATTGCTACAGCTAAATTAAGGCTTGACCTCATGTGTCAAATAATTTTTGTTAGTCAATAGACTTTTTTTCTAAATGCCATCCTCTCTAAAAAAAAAAAAATCAGAAATGTAGCGTTTAAGTTATGCTTGGTCACAAGTATATGTATTTTTTAAATGCAAGAAAAGCCTTTTCTTGACAAGAATTCAGTGTGAGGAAAATTTAGATAAATGTATTGAATGTACAAAGAGTGTAATAAAACCCCCTATAGCTGAATGGATAAAAGAGCATTGTGGGGAGGTTTTTCTTTGCTGGGTTGGAGTATGTGCTCTGCTCATGGAAACCAGCTGTCATGCCACTTCCCAGCACTCGAAGGAAACAGAAACTTGCTTCTTCTCCACTGTTAAAGCACAAGGGTATGCCGAAGGCAAAGACTAGAGTGGTTGTGGATCTGCAGGTGGTTTTATGGATTTGCAGGGAGGTCAAGGAAACATCTCTTTTTGCACTTCTTTTCTCCAAATCGGGCATTGCCTGAAATGGACGCATCCAGCAGCACTGTGGGACGAGGTATGTATAAGGCAACATTTCCCTCTAAGGCAAATACCTTCACTGCTGGCAAACCATCAGAATTTGCAAGCTCAGCCAGCACCTTTGACCCGGCCACACAGCTGACAGCACAGTTGGCAGTTGGTAGCTTCCATTTATCCTAGGTCAGCTCCCGAGGCATCGACATAAAATGAAATAAATATTTGAGCAGTAACTTCAGAAATGAAAATGGGGATAGTAGTTTGCTTCAGTTCGCTCAGGCTGAGAACCATTTATTAAGCTGGTAAAATGGGAAAGTCAGATACATGAGAGTACCTGCTCAGGAGAAAGAAATAGATTGATCAGACACATTATTTGAAGACTCAGAAGAGGAAACCACTGCCTTCTAACAGTCAACCCGCTGATTGCCCAGGATGTAGTTGAGACTATCACACATGTCAGTAGGCAGATATTGTCACCTTCACATCCTCAGTGCCTAGCACTGTGCCTGGTAGTTTGTGCTTAGTCAGTGAATGTTTGCACAATTAATGAGTAAAGCCCATTTGTGTATATGTTTAGATATAATTATTTTTTCTAGTTAATCTAACTAACAAATAAAATTCCCAAGTCACTGTACTATAAGGAACAGGATGAGAAATAAGGAACTAATATTTTTCTTTCTGATGTATGCTAGATATACCAAATTTGCATAATGACGAAATGGCCAAAACAGGATTGAAAGGTAGGTATCTTTCATGCTAAAATCCATGGGTTTTTCACTTTACCTAAAACTTAAAATGTCATAAATTGTAAAGCATTTAGGGGAGAAGCTGTGTATAAGGAGATATTTGTCAAGAATCCTATGTTGAAATATGATTATCTTTCTATATGACAGAAAAATACGTCTTAACAAAATACAATGGATTGAAAAGATTCAAGAGATACAAAATACACAAAAATATATACTAATTTGGAATAAACTTTTACTAAGTTATTCCGAAACTAATGAAAACAAAGCTATAAAGCTTTACTCAAAAACTATATAAAACAATAAATGGAGAGATACGTTTTGTTCTAGGATGGGAATTTTCAACATTGTAAAGTTCTCACTTCTTCCCCATATTAATGTATACACTTAATGAAATTCTAACACAATATCCACAGACTCTTACTTTTAAATTTGGCCACTAGTTCTAGAATTTATTTGGAAAAATAAATGAAGGAAAGTAGGTAAGATTGTTTGTAAAAGAAGAATAATAAGGCCTACTTGAATTATCAGATATTAAAATAAGTTATAAATAAATCACATTACTTAGAGCAGTGTGGCACTGGTATTAGAATTTATAGCAGATCATTGGAAACAAAAATAAATTGGATAGATGATAAACATATTAATAAATGGATACGTGTAACACGAATATGATAAAGGTGAGATTTCAAATTAGTGATGAAGTAATGAATTATTCAAGTAATGGTAATCATATCTTTGTTTAAAAATGCAAAAAGGAGTTAGACAGCTATTATATTAAAAATTTTATTCAGGCGGTTTATAGAATGAAATATAATAGCTTAAAGACAAATGTCTTGCTGATCTTGGAGTGGAGTGTAGAGAAAATAAAATACTGATAGATTTGGGTTGAAAACATCATCAATAAAACTAAAAAGGAAATTACAAACTGTAAAAATAGGATCAGCATATTGCAGAAAGATTGTTAGTATCTCCAGATTATAAGCTATTTTAAATGAAAAGAATGAACATCACAGCATAAAAAGAGACATGAACAGGCAAGTCACCAGATCTACATGACCAATAAACTTGTACATCATTTTAAACATTCTTTAGTAATCAAACACATGCTAATTAAAACAAGTCATCATTTCTTGCCAAATACATGTACCAGGGATATCTTTCTGGGATTTGCAGTCTTGTTGTATACTTTGCCTCCCCTGCTGCTGTTGCCCTGGGTTGGGTTGGACAGAGCTGCCTCCCTCCAGTATTTGCTGGGCATTATTTTCTCTCACCCCAGCTGAAACACCAAGGACTTCCAGGTACCAAATACCTCCTCATTGCTCCTTGGATAAAATGGAGATATGGTTTATTTCCTTTTTGTGATACCTCCTCTTAGGGAAATACCTGCATCATCTTCTTTATTTCCCAGGAACTTATTAAGTTTTATCGGAACAGCTTTTCCTGGATTCCCCAGCCTTCTGTTGGACCAACGTATGATCTTAATAAAGAACTGGCCAGAGAGCCCACTTTTAGCATCAGACCCCATGTGGCAGTGAGACTGGAATAGCAGCTCCCTTCCAATAACTAAGTCTTGCTAGGGATCAGGCTTATTTTGTTGGGGATTTCCTCTCAGGTTTCCTGCAGTAGTGGAATCCCAAAGACTCCAGACATATTCACCCCTCCCTGATTTACTCTTAGAGTTGAAATGAGACAATCTCTTTTTTTTTTTATTATATGCTCATGAAATGGAGTTGATTTTTTTTTCTTTTCTATGTCTTACATTTTCTCCAAATCTCTATCATGAACTGGCATTTCTTCTGTAATTTTAAAATGTTGTTTTAAGAGTAAATATGATGTATATTGAAAAATCCAAATTTTATTTTATGAGCTCCTAGCCCAGGGATGTTGAATCCTTAGCAAGACCTTTTTCTTGAGCTAAAGATCAAGATTTATATTTTACCTTATCCCAGGAAGGAAAAGCAACATTTACAAATAGTTTAAATTGAATAAATGAAAGTTGAAGTTAGGCCCTTAGTTCATTTTTAAATGCCTCTAGTTTCGTTAAGTCATCTGATTTTTTGCTTGTTTGTTTTTGCATTTAAAGTATAGCTAAGTCTGTTGAATACAAACTCACATCTTGACACGGGCATTTAATAAATTTCTTTGAGGGTAGCTTTCAAAAAAAAAATAGAATATTTCCCATATTTGCTATTATTATACCTCCCACAAAACATGCAAAGGATATTTGAGAAAATGTTTCTAATTTACAGAGTGTCTCCTGAAAATTGGTTTGAACTTGGAAAAGAGCTAAAACCATAAATATTTTAAAGGTGTTTATGGGCAACTACTAATTTGTTCTAAGCTTGCATTTCATATATTTAAGCCCTATTCTAATGACAAAATTCTTGACATACACTGTAATACTTTTGCTTTTAGATAGTTTGCGTACTTTCTTTAAACAATTCTCATTTATTTACCATGTAAAATTTGATTTTAAATTGTCTAGGACCAAGATTATGGATTTTTTGTTCTTTAGCATTTCTTCTTGGTGATTATCTACGTATTCAGTATACACAAATTACTAAACAAATCAACCAGCATATTTATTGCTCACTTATTATGTGAAATATTCAATAATAAGAATTGAAGGTCATTTAAGAGAAAACAAGTTGAGTGCATTATACTTGTCCCTAATCTTGAGGAAACAATCTACGTACACATAGAAAAGAGTGACTATGGGGCAGCACATCGTGGCAAACAAGTGACAAAGTTGATATTGATGTAGATAAGTAAGTAGCTACACAGAGGAGCAAAAATGATAGTCATGAGCCTGCCATATAGTAGGTACCCAACAATTGCTGTTTGAGTGAACAGATTTGTTAAATTAATTATCTAACAAGTACTTACGCTGTGTCCCTTATTCTTGTAATAGCCCTAAAGAAGGCATCATTAGCATCACTTTTTTTTTAAATTAAAGAATAACTTTCTACAGTTTTATTTAGGGTAGTTTCTATACAGAAAAAATACACATTTTATCTCCTTTTATGTATATATATATTTTGTATTATGTTTTAGGTTTTGGGGTACATGTGAAGAACATGAAAGATTGTTGCATAGGTACATACATGGCAATGTGGTTTGCTGCCTTCCTCCCCATCACCTATATCTGGCATTATAAATTGTTCTATTATAAGGACACATACACACGAATGTTCACTGCAGCACTGTTTACAATAGCAAAGACTTGGAACCAACCCAAATGCCCATTGATGATAGACTGGACAGCATCACTTTTGATGAGAATAAAATAGACCTTCACAGAGACTGTAGATAGCAAGCATTCTAAGTGATACAATAAGGGGTTTTGTAGCCACATCTGTTTGACTGGAAGATCTATGCTTCCCCTCTTCAACTACATTGCTTCTTGCAGACAAAATGCTTTTGCTATGGTCACTTGAAAAGATGGAGCTACTTTTGTAGGAATGTTCATTTGTTAAGTCATTTTTGCAACAAATACTGACCACTCACAATATACCACATGCTATCCTGGGCACTGGAGATATGATAAGTAAAAGTTGACAATGTTCCTTATGAAATTTAAAGTCTCTTCAAAAAGATAGCAATAAAAATACCACATACCAAGAAAACAGTCGTTAGAATAAGACCTGCTATTTGCTAGCACAACAGGGTGACTATAGTCAATAATAAATTAATTGCACATTTAAAAATAACTAAAAGAGTGTAATTGGATTATTTGTAACAAAAATAATAAATGCTTGAGGGGATGGAAAAATACCACAAAATTCGATACAAAGTTGAAATTTGAATTGTATGAGACAGAAGATATGCATGGTGCTAGAGAGATTACAGTAAACAAATTTGGTCTTATTAAGGTGTTCAGGATCCTAACGTCTGAACAGTAAGTAAGCTTGAACTTCACAATTTGAAAAATAAAAAATATTCCAGATCCAAAGGATGAGGAGCAAAAGGGAAAACAGCGATTAAGAAGGACGAATCATCTAGGTAATCTCATTTACACTCACACTTTTATCACCACCCATACTCAGGACTAACCCAGTAGGGTTTGAGCTCAGATAGCCAAGGGAACCATGGTGCAAGATGGAGCTGAGAGAGCAGTTAGGCACAAGGTCATTCTGGGTCTGAAGAGTCATTGTAAATACTTTTTTTTCCTTTTTCTGACATCAATGGCAAGCCAGGGAAAAGTTTTAGCTAGGGAGTAGTGAGGCTGAGGGAGCAGTGGAGAGCGTAAGACAGAATGTGGAGACGGATTAGAGAGGGCCAAGATGGATTTGGGTAGACCAGAGGGGAGGCTTTTTTTTTTTTAGGCCAGCCAAGAGATTGTGGTAGCTGGGACTTTAGAGTTCATAATAAAGGTTCAGGAAAAGAAATAGATTTCAGAGCTTATTTAGGAGATAAATCAGCATAATTTGGTGAGGGATTGAATGTAACAAGGAATTTGTCAAAAAAAGTTTCAAGGATGAGCCCAGGTTCCTGGTTTGTGTAACTTGATAGATACTAGTTCCCTTCACTGTGGCAAGAAACAAAGTCTGGAAGGGAAGATCATGAGTTTATTTTTTGACATACTAAATTTGCAGTACACTTGAGACTGGTTGGTGAACATATGCATCAGCTGCTGAATATATGCATCTGTAACTCAAACAAAGGTCTTAACTAGAGAGAGAAATCTGTGGGTCATCTGAGTGTAGCTGGTGATAGAAGCTGGGAGTGTAAACGAGGTCACCAAAGGAGAGATATAGAGCAAGCAGAGGAAAGGGCTACCAAGCACAGGGCAGCAACAACATTTAACAGCAAAGGAGAAGAAAATGTGCTTCTTATAGACAGAGGCCCAGTCTTCATCTGTGAGTTGGCCTGGACTCACTGCCACTGAGGTGGAAAGAAACAAAATAGAATAAATAAATAGAGAGAGAGAGAGAGAGAGAGAGAAGAGGTAGAAAGTAAGAAGGTGTTATATCTGAAAACCATGGAAAATACTAAAATTAAAAGTAAAGAATGGACCAGTAATGTTGAAGGTTTTTTCTAGTTCATCTGAAATACTTTGCATCGAGCTAGAGAAGAAAAAGAGAATTTCTGACTGCCTCCCTTCCTGTTACAAAGAATTGAGGTGGAGGTATAAATTACTCTTTTTTTATTACTGGAAAATATTCATTGGATGGATGGATAGATAAATAGGCATAGATATACATATAGATATAGATACATATATGGATATAAAACCTAGCCCATTTCTGAATAATTGCTACCCAGGAGACATTAGGGTGATTGTACCTATTTTCTCCACCACTATCCCCAGTTTTATTGCCAATAGATTGCCCTATAAAGATAGTACTTACATTACTAATACCATGTATAATATATTTACCCAAGGATCGTTCATAGTGTCTAAAATAAATTATGGTTGATTATATTTGCAAAACTGATAGAAAATCTGCTGTCGGTAATTTCTCAAAGACGCAGACATTTCAAGATGAAAACTTTCACGTAAAGAAAACTTTTTAAAGGGTTTTTAAATTTGCTTCATTTGGAAGGTCAACTTATATCCTCAAAATAACTTGAAATTCTTTTCAAACTTGATTTTAACAAAATATTTATTGTTACCTCATTTAAATTGGAAGATATATCTTTTCATTCAAGAAAAAGCTTGAAATTTATGTGTACATTGGAATTAAAATGATTTAAGTAAGAAAATAACTAGATTATGAGATCTCAGAGACACTCTAGAAAGAGGAAAAATTGGGAATTAGATACTAGATCAGATGCAATTGCAATAGTCTCAATTTAAAATAGTTTTAGTTCTAGACATCTATAGTGGGAAATGGGAATGGATAAAAAAATCACAGTTTCTGGAAATAGGTAGAAAAATTGATATGATGCCAAGACTAAAAAGTGAAGGCATAGAGTTGAGATTCAGCAAATGTCTCCATTTTGTGGAAGAGAAGCTCAGAGAGATGTGATAATATGTCCCCAAACACTTGTTTAATAAGTTGTAGACCTGTAATCTATACTTTAGACTTTTGACTTCAAATGTAAGGCTTTATCTAGTATAAAGCCATGACAAATGCTGGTAGAAAATAAAAAGTTAAATATGTAGAAACAGAGAGTGGAAAGGTTATCAGGGACGGGGGGGTGGAGGAAATGGAGAGCTGAAAGGTCAAAAGGCACAAAGTTTCAACTATGCAGAATGAACATGTCTAGGATGTTGTATTGTATATGGAAATTTGCTAAGAGATTAGATTTTAGGTACTTTTACTACATACATACACACCAATATGAGATGATATGTTAATTTGCTTGATTAATTATATAAATTAAGTATACTTCTCTCTTACTACCTTAGTAAAAAACAAAAACAAAAATCCTGTCATAGTTATTTCCATAATGCACTTAACTGGTCTGCTAGTGATCCTTTCCACAAAATTGTTTTAAAAACAAATATTTCAACTTTATTTTGTATAATTAAAAATAAATATTTCAAATTAGTAATTATTTCATTATGTATATGTTTATAAAATAATCATGTGTATCATAAATAAATACAATAAAAAGAGCTAAAATAAGTAATAAAATTTTTATGGAAGTATGTTCTATAAAACACGTTTGATTAAGAAACAAAATGAATCAGAACTCTCTTTCTGATGGAAAAATAGTTTCCTCACATGAGTCCTTTCTTGAAAAGAACTAACTAATCACCACCAGCTCTTGATGAGGAATGAAGAGAGTGAGGAAGTCTATCGTAGGCTAGTGTGTGGTCCCTGGCTAGCCACACTGAAGATGTACACTCTCAACACAGTTGAACCGGGTAGGTCATTGGGCTCACCCCTGCTGGCTCATGGTTCCACAGTGAGCTACCATGCTGGAAGGAATGACATAGTAACTATGGGTTAACTCATGCCCAAGCCCCCAAACTTCCTATCAAAGATTTCAGGAAAAAAAGAAAAAGAGCAAAGTTGATCATTTTCTCCTTTTTTTTGCAATCTGAGGGAAAAAGACTGTAAAAAAAGGACAAATGTCTTGCAAAGAAACAGAAAATGAGGCCTTTAAAGACATTGTTTATATACCCCCAAAAATCAGCTCTTATTTCAAGTCAGGATCACAGGAGTCTTGGATATATTTTACATTTTCTTTTCAGAAGTGTAAAAAAATACTTAAAAGTGCGTATATAGACTGAACATAGATTTATAGCCAATGACTTTTGTAAGGCGGGTGGATTGAGGCCGCTAATGTAGGTTTATGAGTACAGCTGGTCTATTTAACAGCAGGTTTATAGGCACTCCTCAAGAGCAGCCCATGCCTGTGGAAGGTATGGTATCACACAAACTCTGTTGGACAGATGGGCCCATCCATGGCCAATGTACCATAAACCAACCCATAACTACTGCAGCTGTGATCATAAACCTTTTTAGAAAACAACTAGAAAAACCTGACATAGAAATGTTTGCTGTGTTTCCAAACAGAAAGGTGAAACAGGCAAAGTGAGTGCCAAGGCAATGGCTTGGATGAACTTACCACAGACTCAGGTTAAACCAACAAAACCTACTTCACTCTCACTCTGCATTGTTTTCATAAATCTCTGTCGAAGGATCAATGGCAACTCATTTTCTGCTTTTAAAATTCTAAGTGCCTGAGACCACTGGTATTCTATTGAACACCCGGTATTCCTCGAGTAAGTTGCTGGGATGTTGGTACTTACCTACAATGTTAGCATAGTGTTTGATTACATGGACGTGCCTTGAAAGATTTGTCTCCTATGTAATGAAGATACATTTGGAAGTTGAGATTTTTCATCTGTTAAGAAGGCATTTTGCTTTTCCTCTGACATTTTGATATATTTATTTTAAAAACAATTTTGTGGAAAGGACCACCAGCAGAGCAGTTAAGTGCATTATCAAAATAACTATGACAGGATTTTTGTTTTTGTTTTTCACTAAGGTAATAAGAGAGCAAGTATGCTTAATTTATAGTAAATATGGCTGCCATCCAAAGCTCCTTGAAGGATAGAACCATCTTTTACATATTTTTGTATTTTCGTGATGCCAAAAGTTAGAATTTGCAGAGAAGTTCTTGTCATTTGGTCAGTATAAGGATTTTATTTTAAGATGGGATACACCAATGAAAGCTTTTTTACTTACTTGTGTAATACCAACAAGACTCCTCGATTTTCCCTTCTTTTGGTTTATGTTGACCAGTCGCAATGGGTGATGTTTACATGCTTTTTTATTACCTATTAAAGAATGTATTTTTAATGTATATTTTATATACATTTTATATACACCTAGATTTTATATACCAGCATATTTATTTGAGAAAAATAATGATGAGAAATTATACTGTGTGTATGTGTATGTGAGTCTGTATGTGTTTGTGTGCATGTCTGCTCTGTGTATGTAACCTTATTATGAGACTGACCTGGTCCCTGGTATCTATATTTTCTTTTTTTAGTAATTTACTAAATCACATAAATCTACTTGAATACATTTTGAGTTGCACTGAGAACATTTTGTGGCTAATTAAGACCACCTTGATGAAGGAATGTGTTATTGACTTTATAGCATACTATAGTTAGCAAGTATGATTTTTAAAAGGAAGAGTATTTCTTACATTAGAGCTAAATGTTTTTATATTTACCTCTGTAGTTGGTTCTTTTACTGGACTTGCAAAATAGCTAATAAGAGGTTTAAATTTTCTATTGTCATAGTATTAATCAGTTTATAGAATATTTCTGAAGGCTGATTTGATATCCTGTACATTGTTATAAAAGATTACATTATTTGTTCTCAAACAGAATAAATGGGTGTGGGTAAGCTCCCATTTTCCTAGATGATTTTTTAATTTTTTTTTTTGGTCTTTTTGAATCTAGGTGAGTAGAAATCAAGGAGTATGTGAATATATATTATTTGGAGGAAAATTGAATTTCAAAATGCAGAATAAATCATTTCAAGATGACTTAAAATATTTGAAGAAAATGTAGATGACTACCTATGTGTTTCAAAAGAAAACTACACAGAACTATGATTATTTGTGTTTTTCTTCTGAAGAATAATTCAAGTGATTTAATGTGATTATGGTTTAGATGAGAAAGGAAGCAAAACAGCCCAAAAACCTGGATAAGCATTTAGCAATAATATGAAAGGTGACCTAACTCAGAAGTGTAAAATGACACCCCGTGGCATATTTCTATTAATAGAATGAACAAACATATGGGATTGGAAATTTTGCAACAAATAGAAATTTTCAAGTGACTTGGAAGGTAACTAGATTATTTTATTTATTTAAAGACTAAACAATACTACTCTGAAGATGTCTGAAAAATATTCAGAGTCCAAGAAGTCACAGTAAAGTCAACCATTAGAATAAAACTTAAAAAACAAAAATAACTTGTAGAAATTTACACATTTCAAATACTTTGATGGATTTTATCTCATTTACTGTTTACAATAATCCTTTGAGGTGAGCAGCATCAGGTATTATGCTTCCATTTTGTAAATTAAGAACTCATTTTGTAAATGGAGAGGAGTCCAAAGAGATTAGCTGTTTTTCATGTCTCACAGCTAGTAAGAGGTCTACCCTGACCTTCAACACAAATCTTGAATTAAAACTCACATATTACCTAAGTAAAAGAGGGTAAAAGAAATCCAATTCCACTCACACTACTGACGATATTATTACTGTTGCATTGGAGGCTGAAGAAAGAGAGTCTCTTAGAAAATTGAATGCAGGACAGGTACATTTATTATAAGAGAGCCATTGAAAAATGTTGCCATTTATTGCCCTGGTTTGGGAAGGCAAAGTTAGGTCACACTCTGGACAGCTGAAGGGAGAAGCTGAATGAGCACATTGGTGATGAGGTATGTGATGTTAAGATGAAAGGACCAAAACACAAGCGTCACTATTTGACTAGAGCTGGTCCCACATGGATATCTATGTGAGTCGAAGCAACTGTGGAAAAGAACACATATCTTTCTTTTGCTTTTAATTTTCTTACATTTTTAAATATATAAAATGATGGCTTTACACTTTAGCAACCTTGGGTGGAAAATGGAAGAAAAAACCACATCAGAAGGAACTATTTCATTCAGCCACCACATCTGTTCCAGTACAGCTGGACATTCCAAAAACCTTTTGTGCTTGTTCTATCATGCCAGATATTCTATCTGTTAGAGAAGAGGGCACAAAATATTATCTAAAAATCTGAGCATTTAATTTATTTTAATTTTTGGATTGTTCAGTGTTAACATAATTTGCTTCCTACTCCTTTAAGTTTATAATTCAATCTTAGCTGAATTATTTTAAATATAATAATTTAGTGTGATTCTTTTCCATTTGATAATATGTTGAAGAAATGTTAAATAGTCTCATCTATATATTTTTCCTATTTCATGATGAGGATTTTGAACTTAATTCTTAGACATGGGGAGCCATAGATAATCTTACTTTATTTAATCCTCTTTATTTTTTCCATTTGCCTTCCATCTTTAACATGGATCAAGTTTTTTCATTCCTTTTTCTCTCATTATAATTCCTTTTTCTCATTATAATTTCATTCCTTTTTCTCTCTCATAATTTGAAAGCCTTATAGTCTATTTCTCTATAAGAGAAATCAGCCTTAAAATTTAACATGCTACTGTTCTTAACATAGTCTTAAGTTCTTAGAAATCCTAACGTTTCTCCCAGCCAATAAAGGAACATTGAAGCAGCTTGACTCCAATTTGTCCTATATGTAAAGATAATCCAGTATTTTACTGTCACCTTATTTTTATATACTTCCAAATTAATCATTTAAAAATTATATAACCAAATCTTATTTATAATTGTTCAACCATTGACCAATTTCATTTCATGGCATTGCTTCTTGAATTCTATATATTCCTTCTGTGTTAAATTTTCTTCTTAAAATGCAATTTTAAAAGAGTTTTATTCAGAGGAAACCTTGTCAATTATAAACTCCTCAGAAGCTTTGTCTCAAAACTCCCTTAGAGTATTTACCTTTAAACCATTCTCTTGAAAAAGTTGGTTTTACAGTTGTTTTCACTCAGCACAATGACTTGATATTCCATTTTCTTCTGACTACACCCTTGCTGAAGGAATCCGCTTTAATCTAATCATCGTTCTTTTGTAAGTCAAGGGTTTTTTCTTTGTTTTCTTTCTAAATTTGTGGTTTTCTGCAATAATTTGTTTAGATGGGGAGTTACTTTTACTTATCATGCTTGGTGTAATGTTTCTTTAATTTGAGAATTCCAGCCTTCGTCAATGTAGGAAAATTGTCAAAGATCAACTCTTTAAATACTGCCTTCTTCCTATTCTCCTTTTTTTCTTTCCACATGGAACTTACAAATAGATTCTATCTTGTCATTCTATATTCCATATCTCTTAATCTCATTCATGTTTTCCAACTCTTAACTGCTACCTTTTCTATCTTATGGAACAATTTCTTTTTTTTATTTTTTTTATTTTTTAAAACAAAATTATCTGTCTTCCAGTTTAGCAATTTTATTTTACCTGTGTCTATTATTTGATTCTCTTTCAAGTCTGACAATTTTTTTTTATGATATCTTTTGGTTCTTGTATAGTTTTAACTTTTCCTTTTGTGTTTTTAATCATTTAAAAAATACTTATTCTGCATATTCTGTCAAATTGTTTCTATTATTTCGTGCTATTGACATCTAAATGTGCTACTTCTTATGCCATCTGAATTTTGTTCACGGGAGTTTATGTTCCTGGATATTTTATAATTCTGAATTATAAATCCTAGACTATAGGAACCACAGCATCAGATCATGAGCTAACCACTCTGATGTTCAGTTCTCATTTTATTCCAAGCTCATACAGAAACCTATGTTTGGTGAATTTCAGCTATATATTTAGAAGACATTTTATTTTATTTTGAATTTCTGTGTGTTGAAGGTGAGTATGTTTATAGGCTGTCATTATGCCTAATTACACATGGATGAAAAAGTTATTAAACTTGCTTCGGGTAGATTGTTTACCTAAATACATAAAACTAGGAAGAATTAACAGTCAGGTTTTTGAATATTTTTCTATCTAGTCCTCATACTAATGCATTATAGGGATTATTATAATCTTACTGAATCTACAAGACAAAAAGAAAAATGACCCCCAAAGTAAGAATTTGATCAGAATTCAAATGAAGCCTCGTCTTCATAGTCACATTATTTATTCTTCAAATAAATAAATCATTTTAGTTACTTTCCAGGGTGATTTAAAAATTTCTATTTGAATGCAGAATTTCCAATCCCATATGTTTGTTCATTGTATTAATATAAATATCCCACTGGGTGTCATTTTACAATTCTGAATTAGGTCACCTTTTATATTATTGCTAAATGTTTATCCAGATTTTGGGACTGTTGTGCTTCCTTTTCCATATAAACCATAATCACATTAAATCACTTGAATTATTCTTTAGAAGAAAAAGACACATAAGATTTATAGTTCTATGTAATTTTTTTCATGATTTATCAATTTTCCTTCCTCTGTTGTGTACTTGAAATAAGACTATGAAACTACAAAGTTGGCCCCAAAATAGGAGATTTGGTTGCTTCCTGCCTCTTTTGCATCAATAATAAGTATTTTATTTCAAGGAAAAAAGTTTAGAAGGTTTTCTGCAGTAGAGTGACTAATTTACTATCCTCTTGGGTAGCAGTAATAGTCATGCCAAGAAATTATGAAAATTTTATATATCTATGGTTTTTGCTCTGGTGGCCCTCCACTTACTAGCAGAATAATGTGGGAATCACATGAAACAGATGGCCTGTGAATCAGTGTAAAAGTACATATAGTATGAAAATAAATGTAGCAAGTGTATTCATATGAATGCACATATATGAGTGAATATTAATATAATAGTTAAAAGTGCACTAGTGGTATAAATCACAGAAGTGTTCATAAAATAAAAATTCATATAAATTAGATTTATATACAAGGTGATTTTATGTAAATGGCTATATAAAGAAAAAATATTCCTTTTGTAAATATGATCTAACCCAAGGATTCCAAATTCTTTTTACTTTACAAATAAAAAGAAACTTTGTGAAATTTAAATTGCAAATAATTTATTTTTATTCCATTAGTCTTATCTATTTTTTAATGTGTCAAATTATAGTATTCTTGTCAGTTCTGCTAAGCTATTTGGGAGTTATTTGGACATTAAAAGAAATAAATACCAACAACAACAAACTAAGAAGAAATTCAACTTGCCACAGCAGAGAAACAGGACAAAAATGGATAGCCTACTTTTGATTTTTAAAACAGGCAATTAAATGAGAGAATGTATTTTTCAAGTCTCATCAGTCTAGCCTTAAAGATTAGGAAGGAGTCAGTTTACTAAGCTTTAGGCTTTATGAAGATTCCTGAGACTGGGAAGAATTAAAAGATCTAACTAGCAGAATGTGAGTGAAGTGACCAATTCTATGTCTGATGCATAAAAACATCCTACTTGATCCTCCATACTCTTTCTTTCCTAATCTACTGGCCAGATGCAGATGATCAGCTGAGGATCCATGACATGGGGAGAATCAACAATATTTGAAGAACTACAAGGAAAACTTCCATTTATCAGGATATCCATATCGCACTTACATGAGTAAGAAACAGATTGATGGTTTTAAGCCACTGAGATTTGGGTCTTTGTTATAGATAGCATCATATGATAAAAAAAATAAGTTAAAAGAAGTATTCCAATTTGATAGCACAACAGGGTGACCATAGTCAATAATAATTTAATTGTACATTTAAAAATAACTAAAAGAGTATAATAGGATTGTTTGTAATACAAAGGATAAATGCTTGAGATGATGGATATCCCATTTACCCTGATGTGATTATTGCACATTTTATGTTTGTATCTAAATTATCCTATATATCCCATAAATACATATACCAACTATGTACCAACAAAAGTTAAAATTTAAAAATTAAAAAAAAGAACTATTCCAAGCCTACATTTCTAGCAATCAATCACAGAAGTTATTTGAAAGATAGCAAATTATAATTTGCATATAAAAATAACTTATTTTAATAATTGCTTAGCTGTTAATAAATGAGATAAAAATAAATGCTAAAGATACAGTACTTGGCTTTGAGGAATAATGGACTTTTTAGAATAAAATTTTAAGGTAGAAAATCTGAGCATATTAACCTAGAAATGAATAAGTTCTCCAGTAACCAAACTAGACCCTGTTATGGGATCATCTGTCAGGGTATGACACTGATATTTTATTAGTTATCTATTGCTCCAAAACAACTTATCCCCAAACTAAGCATCATTTGGGATAACATTATTATCTCAAAACTAAACATTGTATCTCAAAACTAAGCATTGTATCCCAAACTAAACATCAAATAAGAAACACTTGTTAATCTCACATAGTTTCTAAGGGTCAGGGGCTTAGCTGGTGGCCTTCATGAGGTTGCAGTCAAGATGTTGGCTGCATCTGTAGTCATTCGCATGCTCAACTGAGCCTGGACAATCCACTTTCAAGCTCCATGATGGCTGGCAGACCTCAATTCTTTATCATGTGAACCTCTACCTTTTCAATGAGCTGTGTAAGTGTTCTCATCACATTGCATCTGGCTTCCCCCACAGCACTAATGAGAAAGACAGACAGAGGGAGACAAAGATAAGTCTGAGAGAAGCCTCATCATGAAGAATGCCTCACCCCCAAGAAAGCCTCAGTCTTTTATATCCTAATCTCAGAAGCGATATGCATCTCTTCTGCCATATTCCACTGGTCATATCAACCAAACCTAGTACCATGTCATAGGGGAATACAGGAGGCTAAGAAAACAAGGAGGCAGGGATCTCTGGGCAGGGGTGGGGGGTGCATTTTGGAGGCTGGCTACAGCATACATAGTATAACCTCTTTGATGTTTATGAATATGGAATAACTATCATTAGTGTTACAAAAATGTTAAGGTAAAACCAAATGTTTATTACTTTTTTAACAGAGAAACACGTGTTCATTTTTAAATAAAGTTTTTGAGTGATATAGATGTGCATAGAAACAGGAGAGCCTTCCTGCAATGTCGCTCCTGTACCCTACCTGCCTTCAGATTTTTAAATTTTGTTTCATCCAAGAGTTTGTTACTCCAAAAGAGTTTGCAAATGACAGAATATCTTAGAAAAAAAGATTTGTTCAAATTATTTATTTATTTCAATTGATAAATAGAAATGTTTGTGGTGCACAGCATGTTTTGAAATATGTATACATTGTGGAATGGTTAAATCAAGCTAATTAACATCTGCATTACCTCACATACATATCATTTTGGGGTAAGAACACTAAAAATCTACTCCTAAAGATTTTTGAGTGTACGATACATTGTTATTAACTATAGTCACCGTGTTGTACAGTAGATCTCTTAAACTTATTCTTGAGAACAAATTTTTGGGGATACCCAGAACTTAATACTATATCACTCAAAATCCTGGAAGTTCAGGATTGTGTTTTAGGTTCCATTGCTCTTCCAAAGCACCTAACACAACAAGGTTTCGCAATAAGAACTCAGAAATATTTGCTGATTTGAAATAAATTTAATTCAAAGAAGTAGAGAGATGTATTTTCTACACACACAAGAAGAAAATCATGTGGGTCATTTTTACAAAACTGTTTTTCAATGAGTCCATTAAATAATTGGAAATAAAGAAATCCAGACTCTAAGATATATAGCATGGCCCCATTTAAATGATGCTAAATTAGCTGAAACTTAGGTACTGTAGCTCCCTCAGGACTTTCAAAGATTTTTGGCTTGAATACAAGGCTCACAAAATACTATTAGCTGGGGACCTAGGGCATGTTTTCCAAAGGGCTGCTTGGTCCCTATTAATGTAAAACTTTGTTTATCCAGAAGTTTCATAATGTACATTGCTTGACTCTGTCCACCTTTCTAGCATCAGATGACAGAGCAATCTACCTAAACTTTAGTCTTAGTTAACACAATTATAACTTAAGTATCAGTAAATTGTATTTTTCCATTAACCAAGCAGCCCAGAACATCTTTATGGTAAAAATCTTTATGGAACATCTTTATGGTAAAAATTTGAACTGAACTGTGCCATTTATGTTTTGTTTCTTGTGGTAACTGTTTCCAACTAAGAAATTCACACACTACAATCAAAATATTTTTCTAACAATGGGTATTGGTAAGCTTTATTTCATAATATGAACTAATCTATTAATTAATTATAAATTTTACCCTGAAGAAATGTATAAAGCAAATGCACTTTTATGGATGTTTTGGTTTCTCAGAAACATTTTGACAGAGGAGACATTGGTTTTAAAACGGAATCATTCTGTTTCATGAAAGCCTTTCATACTTTATAGTCAAAGGTGAACGTAGCATAGAGTCACCAAATAATCTACTTCAGTGTAAAATATTTTGGTAGAACACTTGCTGCAAGAAGTCTTAGCAGGCTTAAAGACTCTCTTATGTCATAGATGGTTTTTTTATTTTTATGTCACTCAGGTATCATGATCAGGATGTAATCTGCATGTGTTTTTACTAACATATAATTATTACGTAGCATATATAGTACGCAACTGTTGGTTACCAGCACAATGGCCATTTTCCTCATTGTTCTTACCAACACCATTCTGATTTTTGGCAATACTGCCTTCAGGAAAGATGCACCCCTTGTCTAAATTTAGGGGATAAACCGCAACTGTTTTAAACGAATCCTTGCAATTCATCCTCCTTTGTCAGTGAATGTTTAGGGGGAAATATGTGATTCATTTCTGGATAATGAGACACAAAGGTAAGTAGGTTACAGGATTTCTAGGGAAATGCTTCCTCCCTGATAACAAGAGAGATATGCAGGCAACATTGCCGTTTTTATTCTTGCTCTGGATTCTATACTGAGAGGAAATGATTGAAAGCTGCTGCTTCCAACTTAGGACCATGAGAGGAAACCAAAGTCTCCCTGAGCATTTGACTTTGTTATGCTGCTGAATTAACCAACCATGAAGCCCTCTGCAACTGGACTTCTTGTTATGTGAGCCAAACAGAAATTGATCTTTATTTATTTCACCATTTGCACCTAAAACATCTTAACTGATATAGCCTTAGCACTTCATATGTATCATTAAGGGGCTAGTTTTATGCACTTACTTTATTAACCTACACTTGGTGGAATTTTGTTTCCATAATTGTTAGCAGTGGCAACTGTGAATAATGTTTAATATCTTGTGAAGACTTTTTATGCTTACATATTTATGAAGTAGGCAATATTGTCTCCATTTTACTGATGCCAAAAGAGGGGCCTACAGAGTAAGTACATCAAAGTTACACAGCTGGTAAATGCTAGAGCTAAGATTTGCTTCCAGATGTGTTTAACTTCAAAGAGTGTGCCCTTAGCTACTGTGCTGTACTTCCTCTCTATTGGGCAGTGATGCTGCATAGTATCATCTCACCCTTCCAGGTCTTTGTGTTCTTAATGCATTTCTCTTAGCTGTCACTTTTTACTATTTCCCTAAATCTTGTTTTCACCCATTATATTTAGAATTTTCTCAAGTATACCAAGAAGTTGAAATAATTTTGTAGTGAATTTATATACTCACCACCTAGATTCTACCATTAATATTTTACCTTACTTGTACAATCAAATATTTTGTGATGTTTTATTATCAACGCAATCATACCTTGTAAAATGTTCTCTTCTTTAGTTTTTAGCCAATGTCCAGCAGGCTACATCTGCACATTTTCACTTACAATGGAGTTGATGATCCCTTGCACACTCACTTAGTTTTCTAAGATCCAAGTGTTTTAAGTAATTTGTGTAAATGATAACTTCTCTTTAATATTTTGTTTTATGTTAGAATAATAGAATTGTACACTGCTAGCACTAATGATTTAAAATAGTTATTATTATAAACAGTTCAGGTGTTAAGCTGTGAGGTTCAGTATTGAAAGGGAGCATGGAATGTCACTATAACAGACTCAGGTTGTCTTTCATTTACAATTATGTTTATATGATGGTTAATAATGGTGTCATTACATACTTATTGAAACAGACAAAAGGCTTATAACATTCCTAAAGCAATTCTGTTTCAGAGCACTCATGTCTAATTTTTCTAATTTTAAGAGTTTAAAGAGTTTACTGTCTTGATTCACCAGCAAGAAATTTGTGTTTTTGTGTGAGTGTGTGGGTGTGTGTGAGTGAAGCCACAGTTCTTTGTCTGAGACTCCCCTGTGCCATCTGCAATATGTTTCTGTTTCTGAACTTCTGGCCAGACTTACTTAGGCCAACAGAATAATTCAGCAAAGTTCTTTAATTCAGTTCTAACAGTCCAACTGGGAAATGTAAAAGAAACCAGGTTTGTAGCTTGGGTCTCCAGCCTCCCTGTTCTATTTCCATAGCTTCTAGTTCTTCAGTTGCTCACAACTAAAAGCCTGGGGTAGGTGATTGGTCCCATTTTAAAACTTATTTTTAGCTCCCTATCTTCATCCATATAAACAAATTGTGATAAGGCTCTTTTATTTTGTAGGCTTAAATGTTCCATAAAATAAGGAAAATGAATGTCTATACCAACTATTTGATGCACAAGATACTATTATTTGGCTTTCAAAGTTTATTATTTGCTATCTTTTTTCCTAAGGGAAAGCAATGCCATGGTTTTATTGTTCCATGGTATCTTTCCTTAATATTAATATTCTTTGTGTTCTTATTGCCCACATAATACAAATATTTTATTATCATTCTGTCTCCTTACAATGCATTTGCTGGTCAGTTACATGGTTATCACTTAGTTTTCATTTTTTTTTTTTTTTTTTTTTGAGACGGAGTTTCGCTCTTGTTACCCAGGCTGGAGTGCAATGGCGCGATCTCGGCTCACCGCAACCTCCGCCTCCCGGGTTCAGGCAATTCTCCTGCCTCAGCCTCCTGAGTCGCTGGGATTACAGGCACGCGCCACCATGCCCAGCTAATTTTTTGTATTTTTAGTAGAGACGGGGTTTCACCATGTTGACCAGGATGGTCTCGATTTCTTGACCTTGTGATCCACCCGCCTCGGCCTCCCAAAGTGCTGGGATTACAGGCTTGAGCCACCGCGCCCGGCCAGTTTTCATTTTTTTAAACAAATATTTGTTGAGCTCTTTGTGCAACACAGAGACATAGAGATAAAGCAGTAACAAATTCTGTCTTCAAGCAGCTTACACCTAATAATATCCATAACTCCTTTCTATTTTATCTCCTCCTTTTGTTTAATTCAAAATAGGATAGTAAAATACATTTGGTTGTAACAGATACTTTTATAAAGTTGTGGTTTCCCATCCTTTTTCTCCCCCACAGTTGGATGGCTTGCTTTTCACTCTCAACCATTTGATCTGCGTGTGGAAATGGCATTTATATATTCCATGCTACCTTTAAAAATAAAAAACTTGAATAATTCAAGAAACAGGAGTCAACTTGCAATAAGTCCTGCAAAAGTGGAGTGGAAAAAAAACACTTTGATAGAGAATGTTTTCAAAGTGGCATTGCTTTGGTGCTTCAAAACCTTCCTGAGGAATGTGTCCTGAGATGATCACACATCTTCAAAGCCTAGTAAACATGTTCACACTATTAGAAAAGTGAGAGTCACTTATTTTAATGAATACTCACAGTATCATCCATACTTCCTTTACTCTGAAGAAGTGATTCTGCCTGGTGTCATGGGAAGAGCATAGGCCTGTAGTTGTTCAGAAATTGGTTTGAATTCCTTCTCCTCCATTTTTTTGTGTCATGTCCTTAACCATCTGTATTCATCTTGGCAGTCTGTCTTCTCCAGTTTTTATTTTTTATTTTATTTGAGACAGAGTCTCATTCTGTCACCCAGAGTGGAGTGTAGTGGCACAGTCTTGGCTCACTACAACCTCCGCCTCACGGGTCCAAGCAATTCTCCTGCCTCAGCCTCTCAAGTAGCTGGGGTTACAGGTGCCTGCCACCACGCCTGCCTAATTTTTGTATTTTTGATAGAGACAGGGTTTTGCCATGTTGGCCTGGCTGGCCTCGAACTCCTGACCTCAAGTGATCTGCCTGCCTTGGCTTCCCAAAGTGCTGGGATTACAGGTGTGAGCCACCGCGTCCTGCCTGTCTTCTTCCAGTTTTATCCAGGGCTGTTTTCTCCTCCTCCTTTGGCTGTTTGTTCAAATGTCTCTTCTTTAGTCAGGGCTCTTCTGTCCTCTCTGTCCGCTTTGTTCCTTACCCACCTCTGATTCTCCATCTCACTGATAAATACTATGAGGAAGATGCGCCCATTGAAGTGAGTGTAGCAGGAAGGGGAATCACTGGGCTTGTTATTTGTCACCTGCCTCTCCCAGTAGAATATGGCCTCCATTAAAACAGGGGCCTTTCTTTTCCCATTCACTTCAATTTCCCCAGGATCCACCTACAGCAGTGCCTGGCACACACAAACGGGGCTCTCGATACTGTTGTTATTTTTAACTTCATGTCCAAGGATAGGCTCTGCTCTCCTACTTTACAGAGCAGTACAGTACCGAGTTTCTCATATTTTATCACAGGGCAGACTCGGAGTGATGTGATAATATACACTGGCTTAGTGCTTAGACAATTGTTTTGTTAGGTTTAGCTGATTAACTCTTTTACTGGGATGGAGCTAATGAGTCTAACAATACTGGCAGGTGTTTATTAATATTACAACCTTATTTCCTCCTGCTGTTCAGGATCGCTAGCTTCTAAACAGGAAGACACCTGAGCCTTTTGTGTGCCACATGATGGTCTTGTATTTTTTTCACAGGTGTTAAAACAAAACAGGGATAAGCAGATTTTGTAATCTTGTGTGCTGTGAGCCAAGCAGAGGCTGTGTAGCTTGTTTTCACAGCACAGCTCACAGTGGCCAGACAGGAATTAACTAGGACATCACCAGGGGCACACCATACTTCTATTTATTTAATTAGGCCTGTGACCAAAGATCTGTTTAAAGTGAGTGGCAGAGTGATAGCAGATAATTTTTTGAAATAGTCCACATCTTCAGTTTTGCATTCATTGTATCAGGGAATGTTCAGGAGTTAAAATAATTATATTCTTCACGATATTTAACATGATTTGTTAACGGAACCAGATTTCAAGTATTGAAAAACTTACATTTGGGTAAGCTTCCAGTGTTTCCTCCTGCCATTTTCTTTAAGAAACTTATCTTTCAGACGACTCATTATATAAGTTAGTACATTCTACAATTAGCATAAAACTCCTGCTGGTATATTTGTTTGATTTCCATTACCTCATTTCTTTAGACTGAGAGAGACTCTAATACACACGAGTATTTTAAATGTTAAAGGCATTCTAAAATTATTTTTAACCATTGTATAGGCACTTGTTACAAAACCTGAAAATACTGTGCAGCATTTGACATGCCATAGAATGAGAAATAATCATTGATGGAACTTTTACCGTCCTTTATGTGTTAACTCTAGGTGCTTTCTCCACTACACACATATACTATATAATATTACTCTTTCTGTATATATGTAAAATATATATTACTCTATCCTTACCATAATCTAGTGCAATACATTACGAATAAGTCTAGTGAGACCCTGAGAAGTACAGTTATTTGCTCGGAGTCACACAGAGAATAAACGGTAGCACCCAGTATACAAAATATTCTGTCCAACACCCAGGTGCCCACGATTCCCACAGTACTAGAGTAATTTTCATAAGACTAAAGACGTCAAAATTCCTTTAAATAAAGCATTTGAATGTAAATGCTAAAACAAATTAGCGCAAGGCAGATTTACGTGAGGTTCAAAATGCAATCCCAAATGGGAGTAAAGGGAATGGAGCCTTTGGTTCTAGGAAAAAGATGGTGAAAGTTCCATCAATGATTATTTCTCATTCTATGGCATGTCAAATGCTGTGCAACATTTTCAGGTTTTGTAAGAAGTGCCTATACAATGGTTAAATATAATTTTAGAACGTCTTTAACATTTAAAACACTCGTATATATTAGAGTCTCTCTCAGTCTAAAAGAAATGGGGCAATGGAAATCAAACAAATACCTCCTAGAGCCAAAGAAAGACATTTCAAAGAGCCAGAGAAAGGCATTTAAATGGTCCAGGCAAGGCCAAGACAACTCGATGCCTCATGATGGTGGTTGTATTACTGGTGATTTTGAAAAGTTTTCTTTGAGGCTGCATCAAATTACAATTTGAAAACAGAGTCCAAGTTTTGATTCACTTTCTGAATCTAGAGAAATCTGGACATGCAAGAAGGCTCTGAGGGCCTCTCCAAGGAAATACTATGAAAGGAAGACTACGATGCCCACTTTTTCCACTGTCCATCAACCTTCCAGTGTTCTGGAAGCACAAGACCTGATACAGAGCATATCAGCTAATAGCAGCAATAGCAGAATTGGGTTGGTTCACTTCTCTGCTGCTTGTTTCTTGGGTAACTATTATTTTCCATACTTAATCTTGCCAGTAAAAGCAAACCCACTCTAATTCCTCAGTCTCTTTATTTTAATCTCACTTTTCTTCTATCTCCCACACAACTACCACCAAAACATGCACACGCAGACATACACACATACACATTAGAACAAAACTGAATTAGTTTCTATTCTTTATTATTAATATTTAACATATTAGAATGTGTGTTTTCTTTTTTAATGCAGTAGCAAGTATCTTGGGCTAATTAAGGATATGGGATGTGAAAATATAGACTGCTTTCTTGCAAAGAAAGAACTTTGATCGTTAAGAAATGAAGCTGGCTGTCTGAATTGAATGAGAGTAGGAAGGAGTGGGATGGTGCCCTCAGACATTTCTTCTGAAATTGTACATTTATACTTGGCCAGGTTCTGCTATGATAACTTTATTTTTGAAGTGATGCATTTTCCTTACACAAATAATTTCCAAATCCAGAAAAAAAATTCTTTGGGAAATTATGACTTCCACGACTAGAACTGAAACAATGCCAACTTGAAAGTTTTATAAATTGGGCTCTAAGTGTGAAATCCTTCCAGCTGTTAAATGCATCCCATGTCAAATTATATTCACAGTTCTTCAGAATATTTCCTTCTGTTTGAAGATTCCTGAAAATCCATATGCCTAGAAGCTAGGATGTAAACATTCTTTTAAATCCTCTAAATATCATGTGGAAAGCAAATAGAAAAATTAAGTGTATACAGATCACATTTTTAGATAGTTTTGTAAGTAGTTTTCTGTGTGGTTTTCTCAGTGTTCAGAATAACTCTTCAAAAACAAAATGAACTATGAACGATAATTTGTCCATTTTATAATTTTGAAAGCTTGAGGTAATTGCATATCAGAAAGTGTGGATTGCAGTCTTTTTTTAGTAGTTGTTGCTCCCAAAGACTGACAGTTTTTCCTGTTGATACAACAGCTGTATCATTCCCTGGGAGCAAGCCATGCTCTCTTGACTTCCCCTTCAGCCTTAGCCAATCTATTCTGCATAGACCCCGATCACATACTCTAGCTTATAGGATGTAACTGATTCGTAGTCAAAATTCTCCAACTTTGTTTTCTATTAAAGAATTCAAATTTTAATTTGTATTGATGAGAAGTGTAAGATTTATTTTGTAAGCTTTAAAATCTTTGATTTTCTGATCATCTTTTTATATCCATACAGACTTCAGTAGCAGAATATCGAATATTCCTAGCTCTTCTCTAGAAAATGTAAAGTAATTTTTTTTCTGCCTTACCAGATGCAGGAGAAGAAACTGTAGCGAATGGAAGATTGCCTTGACGCCTGACCTGTGGATATTTTCACAGACTTTTTTGTGAGTCCGTCAAACCCACAGACCTTAAGACATACAAGTCCTTAAGGTGATTAACTAATTCTATCTTGTATTTACTTTCATTCAATTCACAACCATTGTGAATATGTAAAACATTAACATAAAAAAATCTATTTGAAAGAATATGTATATTATTAAAATATTTTCATTGGCATATCAAATCCTTTTATTTATTTTTATAAGTGGCATCCCAGTTTTGTGACTTCTTGAAATCTTCCTTTTGCTTCCCGTTCCACCTTAATGGCCATCAGGAAATGGTAGTCTTTGGATCAGGGAGGTGCCAAGACCAGTCCTTTCCTACTTTCTGGAGGATATTGCATTCTTGCTATAAAAGTAAAATGCTCACAATATTTATTTATGATTATAAACAAAAACAATCATCCACAGCATTTACCAACATGAATATTGTAAAATATCACCTCCTATCCTCATGTTCCATTCATTTTTAAAACAGAAATTTTGCAACATGTAACAATTATGGGAAATCGTCTTATAAATATGGAGGTTTAAAATAATGAACACAGTGAAGTGTTGGCATTATGTATGCATATGGATTTTCAGCACATATAATTCAGAATTATAGCACATATAATTTAGAGTTTGGGTGTCATTTAATACTTTTTTATTAATCCATGAGACAATTATGTTTACAGTATAGTCACAGAGGTTGGCATATTGTAGTAATAGATCTATAGCATTGATTAAGAAAACTATGAGATGTCCATTAAAAATATCTCTTTATATTTATTTTTACATCAGATCATCAGTTTGTTTATGAACAAGAACACAAATCAAAATGATGACAGATTGTCCAGATTAGGTTAATCTGTACTTGATAATACGATGTCTTTTATTCATCATTCATTCATTCATTTATTCATTCAACAAATATTACTTACATGCTCATGCTGTGTCAGGGACTAGACTAGGAGCTTAAAATACATCAGTGAATAAAATCCCTGACTTTGGTTCTTAAGGAATTTACCTTCTAGTGAATTCTTCATTTTTCTTCCCCAAGCTACGTTAAATAATAGAAGTTTTCATTCGCCTTTCAGTAATTCTGAGTCCAAGAGGCACAAGGCACAAGAAATCTAGTCTGAGAAGCACTGATTACACCAATGTCATATAGCAAGCTAATAATTCTGCCTGGATGTCTGCCTTTTGTTTTACTTTAAAAGTTATCAATTGAAAGTTTATTTTAGGAGATAATTTTACGTAAGCATGGACCGAAGGTTGGAATATTGCGTTTTGAATAATGACACTGATGCATTACAGAGACTAAAAACTGAAAAATCCACAAATTTTCTGTTTAGTCTTTTGCATGTTTAAGGATCCTGGTCCCCAACAGGGTCATGGGAGTAGGTAGACTCTATGGCTACTGAACTCTGCTCTCGGATGGGAGGTGGTTTACAGATGAGGATTCCATTGGAAACATCACGTAATGGATTTTTCTCCCCAAGTGTGTTGCCTGTCACCAGGCCTGCCAAAAAGTGGATGCACATAGGCCAAATCTAGTGGAATGACTTTTTCCCTTGCAATTTACCTTCTGTGGTAGTAGGTAGAATGCCCTCCAAAAATGCCCATACCCTAATTCATGGAACCTATGACTATGTTACACAGCAAAATGCACTTTCTGATGTAATTAAGAGAGACAATCCAAGATTATCCAATGGGCCCAATCTAATCATACAAGTCCTTAACAACTAAGAACATTCCCCTGCTGGGGACAGAACAGTTGAGGCAGAAGGGGAGGTTAGAGATGTTTGAAGAGTGAGAACTTCTGCAGTGGCTGACTTGGAAAAAAAAGGAGGCTATGAACCATGGAATGGGGGGAGCCTCTAGAAGCTGAGATCCTGCTGAAACCCACTGCATGCTA
Organism: Sapajus apella; assembly: GCF_009761245.1. NCBI lineage: Eukaryota > Metazoa > Chordata > Mammalia > Primates > Cebidae > Sapajus > Sapajus apella. Next base: position 16,948,791 of record NW_022436946.1, on the reverse strand, counting down.
CTAAATTCAGCCAGCAACCTGAATGAGTCTGAAAAAGGCTTCTCCGGAGCCTCCAGATAAGAGGCCAGGCTGGTGACACTTTGATTTTGATCTTGTGAGACCTAGAACAAAGAAATCATTCAAGACTACTCAGTGTTCTGATCTACAGAACTGTGAGACCATAAATGTGTGTTGTGTTAAACCACTAATTGCGTGGGAATTTGTTATGGAAATGATAGAAAATGAACACACCGTCTGATGTAGTTTAATCAGTAGGCACTAGGCAAATCTTCAGTCATGTTTTTGTTAGAAATAAACACATTAATTATCATATCCTGGAGGTTTGTGTATTAACATTTTACATTATGTCAATAAGTGATATTTCTGATAATTTGGCACTTACATATGTGCCTGTGTTTCCTAAGTGCTTTATCAAACATTCCTTATTCATTAGGTCTTGACCCTAGTTAAAATAATACACACATATATATTATATATATCTATATATATAATGCTTGAAAATGCTGTTGTTTGGTGTTCTTTCTGTGCCAGAATCCTCCCCCCATTTGTAGTATGGAGATTTATTTAAAATGGTGAGAGCTGCTATGGGGCCATGTACAATAACACAGAAGTCTTGACAGACAAACATCAGGAGGAGCTGTCTGGAAGGTTTGAATAAATAAATCTGGGTGGGAAGTACACAGTTACTACACATCCCCAGTGAATGAATTAGGTTAAGTTCCATCCTCCTCATCTAGAGCTTCCTCAAGTGGGTGACAAGCATGGTATAAATCAAAAACTGAGCCATCGAGAAAGTTGCCTTGACCAACGACTCAAATCACATCAAGCAGAACCAGAAGAGAACTTTACACCTGTATCTTCAGCCCAATAGTAAAACTCAATGACATGATGAATGCCATTTAATCTGTGTGATTTCACCATGAAATCCAGACCATCATTTGAAAGGCTGCTGAATGTGGTGCCAATGACACACTTGGTGCCTAACTCTCTTAACTTTTTGCTCATTTGATAGCCATACAACTCTAGAAATCTGATTTTAAAACAATTACATTGGGTTCCAGGGAATAATTACTTTAATGATCTTTTAAATATTTTTCCCCTAAGAGTTGACCTTGCTGTAAATTCTTTATTGCCTATTTATATGGTGATGGGGGATTAGACAGACACTGTTCTTGAGTCTTTACTGAGTTAAAGGAAAGTGGCCAATACATGGCCTAAAATAATCAAATGTTAAAGGGGGAATTGAAAATCCAGTATTTCCACAAGCTACAAAAACATCCAAAGTCAATGATAAAAACAGAGAGACCTATCATGGCAAATTAGCAGTAGAGGGAACTAGAAAACATCATTTTCTGAATGAGGACTTTGAGTGGGAAGCTGTTTTTGAGCTATTATATATTTTAAAAAATTATTTTATTGATATATAAGCATTAATTTAGAAAACACATTAATAAATTAATCAAATTATAAAAATAATGGAACTCCATGAGTTTTTAACAAGCATACTCCCTATGTTACACTTAGAAGAAGTTTGTTTTGAAAACTTCATAATTTACAATATATCTGGCACCTTTGTTTACTTTTTGCTTCACTATCTTTGAGTCTGTGACAGGTAGCTGATGGTAAACCTCATAAGATTCGGAGTTATATTTGAAGACACTCTTCGAGATATTTATTTGTCCTTACACAAGAAGGCTATTTTCACCCTTAATATTAAAAAGCTGAGAAGCATCCCAGGAGGCAGATATTCATGGACATGGAAGCTTTTACTAAATGTAAGTTACTATGGCAAAGGAGTAAGCAGAGGGCACTATTAATTTATAGAATACAAGAAACATTGAGTCTGAGAAATTCAAGTGGCTATGCCCATTGTGTAGTGGAAGACAAGAAGTAGAGAGTTTTGGTGATGAAAAATGAAAATATATTATACTATGCTAATATTCTACTGCATCTCCAGTCTGCAAGCATTTCTTGAGCACTCACTTTCTGCTAGGTGCTAGGGAAATGCTAGTCTATTTAGGACTTTTCCATTTACAAAGTACTTGATACACTTTGGCTTATCTGATACACTCATAAACACTTGGAGGTAGAGAAGGTATTATTAATAATAACATTTAAACAAAGAGAAGACGTGTCCGTGTAAAAGGGAGAAATGGAAATCATAAGGACAAAGTGTGAACAAAAACAAAAAAAGGATTGTTCACCATGTACAAGACCCCAAGAAGCATAGCATGATGTGTTGAGAGTCATAAACCCGACAAATGATGAATAAACTTTGTAATAGCAATCAGTCTTCTAAATTATATAACATTTAACCACAATTAATGCACTCGGCTTTAATGGGACAGTCTTTACAGCATCCTCAATTACATAAAACAATACCTGAATAAATAAAATTGCATGATACATTTGTGAATGGCAAAGTTTAACACTTTAAAGACACTAATTCTCACCAAATTAATCAAAAAATTCAATACAATTCCAAAGGACATTTCACCAGCATATTTTGAAGAATTTGACAAACTTACTCTGAAATTTAAGAGCCAAGAATCACTAAGTCAGTGTTGAAAAGAACACATACTCTGGAATCCCCATGTGGATTCACCATGTTGGTAGCAAAGGGGTGCCCCTCTCCATCTCTAATGCAGCAAGCATGAGTGAGCCAGTCCCTAGATGCTGCACTCTGAAATGCTTTACCATGTTTGTGTGTTTGTGCCTGAGAATAGGCTTGCTCCTACTTAACCATTAAGCATGTTGGGAATAATAGGGCAAGCCCAATACTGGGGGACATGGAAGGCTTCTGATAGGCAGCTTTGGCTCCAGGACTCTCCAACAACCTTGCCAAACTCTCCTTAAAACTGCACGTCAGCCCAACAGTTTTTGCCAATCTTTCTTCTTTCCTTCCATTTCCTTTCCACTCGAGGTCAGACTGGAATTATGGTCTGATGGCTCCCCCAGTTCCCAGCCCTCTCTCCGTCTTTGTGTCTGCTTCTTGTAGGATCCAAACTTAACAATAATAATAATAAAAAAAAAAATCAGTGTGGTACTAGCACAGAAACAAACAGACTAATAAAGTAGAATGGATAGCGTAGAAATTAATCTGCTTATTGTATGTACCTGATATGTAATAAAAGATGATACCACAAATTAGTGGGGAAAAATAGAGGTTGCTAATTGAATGTGTTGAGGGAAATTATTTCCATATAAGGAGAAAGGTAAGATTAGGTGCCTTCCTCATATTGCATACACAAATACATTTCAAATTAATAAAAAACTAAATGTGAAAGGAAAAATTGTTGTGATCCTGTGGTGGGAAAGGCTTTTACAAAAAATACCCCCAGAATCTCAATCATAAGAAAATAATTGATACATTAAAATTGATGATTAAATACATAGGTTACAGATTTGGTAAAGATAATTATAATACACATAAAAAGAGATCAATATCAGAATGTATAAGAAACTTCTGCAAATAAAAATAAAAGAGGAAGGAAGAGAGAGAAAGGAGAAGGGAGGGAGAAGAAAAAAGAAAAGCTGAGAGAGAAAGAATGAAATAGAATAAGTAAAGTACATTTGGAAAGTCACAGAGGGGAAATTCGACTGGCTAATGAGATAAGATTTTATACCCATCAGACATTTTAGTTTAGTTGAATAAGCTAAAAAAAATTAACCAAAAAAAAAAAATTAACCAATACTAAGTTGTAGTAAGATCGTGTGGAAACAGGAACTCTCATGCACTGCCAGTTGAAGTGTAAACTAGCCTTCTAGGGAGCAATCTGACAGCACCTAATAAAACCATGTAAACATATACCCTACGATCAGTCAATACCCCTTTTGAGTATATTTCTCCAGCATGCACAGACATGTTAGAAGATACTTACCGTAGTATTGTTGGTAAGAGAAGGCAGTTGGAAGCTACCTAAAGGTCCAAAACCTAGGGAAATGAATAACTGGCCAATGAGTTTTAGATAATAATGAATAGTACCAATGTGGCTACATTTTGAAATCATAAGCTTGAGAGACTAAAGTTAGAAGTAGAATGAGAAGTATTATATGATATCATTTATATGAATTAAAAGCACACACACAATAATTCAATAACATTGTATGGTGTGAGGATCATTACATAGCCAAAGATACATATTATAACATGAAAGAGGGTGACCGTGGAGGGGAGGGGAATAGCTGTGGGAATCTGGAGTAAAGAGGAAAAAAAATAAAACAGCTCGGGAAAGTTGTACAGACCAATGCTGATGGATTCCATGGGAGGGCAGCCTTTTTCCTTCTCCCTTCCAAAGTCAATTCATATTTCCACTCATTATAACACACATACCTAGAAATTCAACAAAACCCAAATTTTAATGTTAGAGTGGCTCTGGATTAGTTTTTCACTGTTCACAACAAATTAGGACAAATTTAGCAGCTAAAAGCAACATACATTTATTATCTGATGTTCTGCATGGGTCAGGAGCCTGGCCATGAGTTTAGCTGGATCTCTGCTTAAGGTGTCATCAGGCTAAAATCAAGGTGTCAGCCACGGCCATAATTTTTGTCTAAGGCTCAGGACTCTCTTTCAAGCTCACTGGGTGTTGGCAAAATTCAGTTTCTGGTGGCATATGACTGAAGTTCCAGCTCCTGGAGGCCAGCTGCCATTTCCTGTCATGTGAGTACTCTGCACATCACAGAAGCTTGCTCCTTCAAGGCCAATAGGAGCTTCTCTGGCTGCTACTTTGAGTCTCTTTTATTTTATTATTACTATTTTTGAGACAGAGTGGCTCTGTTGCCCTGGCTGGAGTGCAGTGGTGCGATCTCAGCTCACTGCAACCTCTGCCTCTCGGATTCAAGTGATTCTCATGTCTCAGCCTCTTGAATTGCTGGAATTACAGTCGGGTGCTACCACACCCAGCTCATTTTTGTGTTTTTATTGGAGACAAGGTTTTGCCATGTTGGTCAGGCTGGTCTCAAACTCCTAACCTCAGGGGATCCACCCACCTTGGCCTCCCAGAATGCTGGGATTACAGGTGTGAGCCACCACACCTGGCTGAGTCTATTTTAAAGGGCTCAACTGATTAGGCCAGGCTCACCCAGCATAACCTCTCTTTAGACTATCTCAAAATCAGTTGATTAGTGACCTTAATTCACCTACAAAATCTCTTCACCTTTGCCACGTAACATAATCTAATCACAAATGTGATAGGCGATCCCTTTGAGGTAGCAGGGCAAATATTCAGCTGTATATTTGGCAAATATTGATGGCATAACCACGATGAGTCACATACCAACAAAATAATTGGGTATAAGGCAGATAAAATATTAATAAAATACAGTCATTGGTCTTAAGAAACTCTCACTTTGGTGATGAAAAAAGATGTGTGCTCATTTAATTAAAATGAAAAATAAAATAAGTGGTTAGAATTTGAATTTTGGCACCATATTGCTTGAGTTCTGGCTCTATTTCTTAGTAGCTATATAACTTTGGATACATATTCGTTGTGGGAGGAAGGATGTATATATACATATATATACTTGTTATGGGAGGAAGGACGAAGGAATAAGAAAGGTAGGAAGGGAGAGAAAATGGAAAGGGAATGGAAAAACTTACAGAGTTTTTATTACGATTAATGAGTTAGATATAAAAAGCTTAGAACAGCATCTGACACAGTAAGAAATCAATAAATCTCAGCTCAGATAACAGATGCAACTGTAAGGTTTTATAGGAGCATAGAAAAGCAGACAATGGTAGCATTTTATAGATCAAAATGAGACGCAGCAAACAATAGACTCCTCTGCATTCACACAATTAGTAAGTAACAGAATCAGGAACAGAAATGAGTTAACTCTGATCTGCAGTAGTTGAAAGCATCCTACTTAGTAAATAAGGACCCAGGTAAGATCAGGCTGAAGACTAGCCAAGGAGTTTGAGGAGGATGGAAGCTATTTCATGTTGATGCCATCACCTCTCCACTATTCCTTCACTCTGTAACTTTTATTCTCTAAGTGCTGACATGATTATTAAAATAAAAATAAGACTGATAATTATGAAAATCTATAAGGCCAACAATAATTTTCAAAAATATGACCTCAATTAATTATTTAAAAAACCTATAAATGACTTTCATATGAGTCTTCTCAAATCCTTTTCGAGGGAAATCAGTGGATAATAATTTTATCAGTTCAACAAATATTTGTAAGTGCTCTCTGTTTGACATGCTATATAAATTTTGCTAAATTGTATTAAAAAAAACTTGCTAAAGCACCAGGTGCAGTGGCTCATACCTGTTATCCCAGCACTTTGGGAGGCCGAGGCAGGAAGATCATTTGAGGCCAGAAGTTCAAAACCAGCCTGGTCAACATAGCAAGACACCCTCTCTACATTTTTTTTTTTTTTTTAAGTACCTGGGTATGGTATGTGTGCATGTAGTCGCAGCTACTCAGGAGGCTGAGTTGAGAGATTATCTGAGCCCAGTAGTTTGAGGCTGCAGTGAGCTATGATTGTGCCACTGCACTCCAGCCTGGGCAACAGAGCAAAACCCTTGTGTCTAAAAAACAAAACAAAACAAAAAAACTTGCTAAACAAAACTGAATAAAAAGCCAGAATATTATATAGTGAGCCACTACTGTATACCAGGTAGTGTGGCTGTAAAATGAATAAGACAAATTTATAACATCTCTGGGCAGGGAAAAAATTCCAACTATTCCTCAAACTGGGGCATCTGCTGCAGGATAACAAGATTCTAGAGGGATTTCTGGCTGCTTTGAGCAGCAGGACAGCCTGCAACTGATTAACTCTCCTCACCTGTGCCAGTCATGGCCCACACTGAAATGAAAAGTTATTACTCGGTATTTTCTGGGATTAGTTTGAGAATCTGTTTATCCTGAACAGTAGATAGAAAAGAATTGCCACGAGATAGTGAAGGTTGATCAGCTTAATAAAATCAGCAGGGCAATTCAATTCCACCCACCAGGCAAACTTTCAAATTCACCTTCATATTAATAATAGTGATGTACGTTAAAAGATGCTTTGATCCAAGGAATTCCCAAGGCTTTGGGAATTTAGGTGGCTGATTTTCAAGAATGGCATTTACAAACAGCTGCTTGAAGCAGGAGAATAGTTTGGTAGTGCCTTCTATCGAAAGCAGTTAGCCTCTAAAACATTTCATCGTATTGTGGTGAAAATAGCATTTGAGAATATAAAATCAGGACCTTATGAGCAAGTTTATATCCTTAAAGTAAGACAAACAATTATTTGACTAAACATTAGTCAAATAAAGATCAGTGCATTCTCATATGCCTTACATTTTATAATTTATTGGTAGAGTATGATAATTTCTATACTATTTTGCTTACCATAAACTTCCACCCCAAACGAAATATATCTAAAGTTGTATTTTTTAAACACATACATATATTTTTTCTTTATCTGATGTTCCATTCAACATCTAGTTAAATGTTCTAGATATTTATTCATCACAACAACTGAAAGGGGGTACTTTTAATAATTACACTAGGGGAACAGATGTCAACTGGAGACATCCCAGGCAAACCAGGACATATGGTCACCTATGATTAGTGCTTTTTCAAGTTACAACAGTTGCTGACGCCTACATTCTAGGTCATACTTCTCATTTCTCTCAATCCCACCTGCCTTCGCCTTGCATTTTCCTTTTCAGAGCTTTTTATGTGAGATCTCTTTACCCACCCTCATTCATTTAATAACTAGTTAATGAGCATGTTCCACCTATCAGATATTATTCTAGTAGCTGTAGACATAAATTTGGTCCTGGGTCTCTAGATGCTTATATTCTAGACGAGTTGGGAGCATGCTTTAGTTATATAATTACGTATTTTATAACAATTTTGAAGCACGCTATGAAGGCAAATCACACAGTGCCTGTGAGCATATGATCTGTCCCACCTGGAAAGTCAGAGGAACCTCTTTTTTACAGATGCCATCTTAATAAAATTCTAGGGACTGTGTTTGTTGTTTCTCATCTCTATCAATTGTTAAAATGATGCTTTTTCCTGCTATTGTCTTCTGCCTTCCCTCTTTTTTATTATTTTTATTAACATTTCTGGTCTTCGGTTTCTTTTTTTCTACTAATATTGTATGGGGGTGACACCAAGATGTGCTGCACTGAACCCAACTTCTGCATGTTTAAGACAAGGTATGCAGAATTAAATGAATCTATACTCTAATTTCATGAAGAATTCACAGATACAGACTATAATGCAATAAAAGATGCCTTTGCTACCTGATCAGATGCCTGCTCAGGTGCCTGATCGGGTACCAGTGGACAAGCTTGTCAAGGAGGAGTCCAAAAATCTTGCTTTAGTCAACACATGATTAACTTGCTCCCCTTCAGTACTTGTCTGCTCTTTGTCTCATGCCTCTTCTTGACTCTTCCGTTAAAGGTCAGCATTCCCTAAGGTTCTGTTCTTTGCCTTCTTCTAATTTTTTTTCTTTGGAAAACTCTTATACTTCCATGGGTTGAGCCACCACTTCCATGCAGATGGCTCTGGAAACTTTTTCTTCTGTTCTTTAAGGAGTTCTCAACAAAGAGCCATCTTGCATTTGCAGCTGTGGGCAAGACAGTGTCACAGCCCAAGCCACTGGCTCTTATATATCATCACATATAACATATAATCATTAATACATATTAAATATATGATATGATTGTATGATATGTGATCATATATAAGGCTCTGCCACCATAATCTTTCATCTTGATTATTGCAAAAACCTTCTGACTGGTTTCCCTGTCTCCAGCCTTGCTCCCACTCAAATCAATTTTGCTTCCACACCACAGAAAATACGATACTTCTATACTGCTTATGTTATCATGCTAAACTCCTTCTTAAAACTCTTCCCTAGCTCACCATTGTTCCTTAATTAAAACTCAAGCTCTATGAACTGACACTCTCTGCATAATCTGGCCTCTGTTTTTCCCTCTAGGCTTGCCAACTGCTTCCCACCTTGCACTTCCTGTTCTGTAACTCATGTTGTCTCTTGACTCCAAGCCACCATATATGCTTTTTCTTCTTCTGAACATGCTATTTTCTGCTCCTGACTTTCACTCATTCCTCAGGTCCTAGCCCTCAGGAGCTTTCCTAGAGTTCCAAGTCTGAGTCAGATGTCCTTACTATATGCTCTCTCATAGCACCCTCTACCCTTGTTATCACAGCCCCATTTTACTCTTGCCTTTAGCTGACTCATATTCTCCACTTGGCTGTGAAATGTAGTGTGGAATGTAAATACTACGATAGGACGGGAAGATTGGACATGAGTAGGCACTCAGTAGCTGTTAGCGTCTTGTAAGGGTCTTAACAAGTAGTTAAACTTTGGTATGAGGGATGAGAAGTCCACAGAAAGAACAGCATTAGTAAAGATGTGTCTAGAGATTGGAAAATGCAAAGCAAATGTAGCTATTAAATCAGTCAGAGTGAAATGTACACTCAGAGAGGAAAATAATGGGAACCAAGGCTTGAAGAGCTAAGCCTTGAATGCCAGATTGAGACATTTGGTATTTTTCCCCAACATTTGCTGGACATTAGATTCACCTGGGGAACTCTTATCAAAACACCAATACATGGTTCCACCTTCAGAGATACTGATTTAATTAACCAAGAAGGAGACTCGGACAAAAGCATTTTAAAAAAGCTTTCTAGGCTAGAATTGAGAATCATGACTCCAGGAGGCAATGGAAACTTTGGAAGTTTTTGAGTATAATCTAGCATATATTAAACTTGTAATAAAAACGTGTCAAAGAAATGCTGATGTTGCACATACCAGATATCTTTGTTATTGGTTTTTAGAAATTTTTCGTGTTGTATAAAAATATATTTATTCATTATATATATATAATAATATATATAATAAAATATATATTATTCGTGTTGTAAAAAAATGCCACAATAACCTTATTCCCCTTTGTTATAGATAATGTGTAAGAGTCCCCAAAAGTTACTTAATTATCTCATGCTTTAAATTTTATTTTTTCCTTCCTTGTGTGTAAACACAAGTGTTTTAAACATGACTTGAACTGTTGTTTCCAGAATGTGCATCTTTATTTTTCCAGAATATTTCTATTGTCTAAATACCTTAGGTAAAATTTACAGCTTCTATGGATGGCCTAAAAGTCCTGGCAATGAAAGAAGTGAAGTGCAAATGTATTCTTAATACCAGTTATTCAGATGTCTTCATCAATATTATGCAAAGTCTTTCCAGTTCTATCCTAAACTGTAGAAACTCTTCCAGTTAAACTACAGAGCATAAGAGTTTCATAACAAGCTGCCTCCAAGAAGTAATCTCATTGTACCAAATTCATTTTCACTTTCGATAATCTTGATTTGATCCTATATCACTAATAGAGGCTTTAAAAAACAATTTATATATTTACTAGACATTATGAGGTTCATGATGCTCTTTTTACAAATAATAAATGCATATATACATTTTTAATAAATAAAAACTTGTATATATTATTATAATATATCATATAATTATATATAATTCCTTTTGTATGTATATGTTTATTATTTGTAAAAATAATGTTACTTTTTACACATTTATTATTTGTAAAAAAAAATGTGGTAATGTCAGAATTCCTTACTGTTAACAATGATCTCTAAGAAGTTCTAAAGTTTTTGTTCTAGTACTTGAAGGGGAAGCTGGCCATATTCTCTACTACTTTTCTCAAACTTAGTTCTCAGCTCAGTGTACTGTATTTGACAGGCAGACACAGGTTTTATATCATAATAAAACAATAATGGTGCAATTATTTCTTAGATTGAAAGAGATGCGTTCATTGCACTATTGCAAGAATAAAGAAAAAAAGGAATTGTCATTATCCAATGAATTAATAGTTATAATTCCATTTAAAGAAGAATTTTATTTTTTGGAGGAATTCCAGTATTTATGCTTCTTTGAAGCATTTTCTAATATTGACTTTTTAGTTAGGGGCCAGGAAATATTTTTTTTTTCTAAGTGAGAAGGAAATTGGTTATAAGTAAATTAATTTGGGGAAATAGTGAGATTTAAAACTCCCATATTTTCATCAGATACCACATTTTTCTGGAGTTCTAGCTATCCTTTGTTCTTATATTTCCAAAACATCTAGCAAATTTAAAAAATGCAATTGGAAACTTTAAGCTCACAGTCCAGCCCTTGATAAATAATCAAACAACAATTGAGTATTTATGTTAGAACTGCAACAGAAAGTTTAGAGCTGGAGTTCATTGAAAAATCCTCTTAATTTAAGAATTGTAGTTGTTCCATACAATCGTAAATAAAAGAAGCAATTATAAACTTTAAGGGGAAAAGGACTAAATATTTTTGAGAAAAATATGGCTTTCTAATCTAATTGAAAGTAAGGGAATTTTTTTTTTTTGCCTTGTAATGTATGATTATATATAGTTGTGTGTGACTGGAATGATGTCTAAAGAGGTTGCTCAAGGTTACAGGAAAAACCCTAAGGAATTCTTGCAGCAACATCCTGAAATAAGAGCTCCTGCATAATAGATTCACTGTGGTTTCCTTAATGAAGCGAGCCTTCTATGAACACACAATCCTTAACTATACAGGATCAGGAGGAGAATTGAGTCATGCATTGGAATGCTTTCAGCTTTGGTTTACCCCTGTTTAAAGAAGAGAGTTATGAGATTTGCCTAATTTGCTCATTTTCCTCTTTCCTTTGGTAATCTCTCTTCAGTATTATAAGATATATGACACTTCCTTCACACTTCAAATGAAAGTGGAAATGAATTTTTCATGCACACTATGTTGTAGATGCAAGGTCAAAAATTTACATCAGGGATCTGAATGTAGAGCATATACAACTGAGTGTTGAAAGAAAACAATCTTTTTCATCATGAAAAATATATGCTCAGTAAGACTCAAAATGTTCAATTGTGTGAAGGTGGGAGGTGGGGAGATTGGTATTATGGCCTTGGATCCAGAAATCAGGCATTTACCCAAAATTTTCTCTATAGTTTTCACCTGTCAGCTCTTCATTTAACCTCTTTGCCATAATTTTTTATTTTAATTAAGATTAGTAATCTTTTCATGTTGCTAGATAAGACCCTTGACATTTTAAAGGAAGACATTTTTTTTTCAAATTACATTCTAGATATCGTGTATGACAATAAATCAAAACAGCATGGTACTGGTACCAAAGCAGAGATATAGACCAACGGAACAGAACAGAGGTCTCGGAGGCAACACAACATATCTACAACCATCTGATCTTTGACAAACCAGACAAAAACAAGCAATGGGGAAAGGATTCCCTGTTTAATAAATGGTGTTGGGAACACTGGCTAGCCATGTGCACAAAGCAGAAACTGGACCCCTTCCTGACACCTTACACTAAAATTAACTCCAGATGGATTAAAGACTTAAACATAAGACCTAACACCATAAAAACCCTAGAAGAAAATCTAGGCAAAACCATTCAGGACATAGGCGTAGGCAAGGACTTCATGACCAAAACACCAAAAGCATTGGCAACAAAAGCCAAAATAGACAAATGGAATCTAATCAAACTCCACAGCTTCTGCATGGCAAAAGAAACAGTCATTAGAGTGAAATGGCAACCAACAAAATGGGAAAAAATTTTTGCAGTTTTCCCATCTGACAAAGGGCTGATATCCAGAATTTACAAAGAACTAAAACAGATTTACAAGAAAAAAACTAACAAGCCCATTCAAAAGTGGGCAAAGGATATGAACAGATACTTTACAAAAGAAGACATACATGAGGCCAACAAACATATGAAAAAATGCTCATCATCACTGGTCATCAGAGAAATGCAAATCAAAACTATATTGAGATACCATCTCATGCCAGTTAGAATGGCGATCATTAAAAAACCTAGAGACAACAGATGCTGGAGAGGATGTGGAGAAACAGGAACACTTTTACACTGTTAGTGGGAGTGTAAATTAGTTCAACCATTGTGGAAGACAGTGCGGTGATTCCTTAAGGACCTAGAAATAGAAATTCCATTCAAGCCAGCAATCCCATTACTGGGTATATATCCAAAGGATTACAAATCGTTCTACTATAAGGACATATGCACACGAATGTTCATTGCAGCACTGTTTACAATAGCAAAGACCTGGAACCAACCCAAATGCCCATAGACGATAGACTGGATAGGGAAAATGTGGCACATATACACCATGGAATATTATGCAGCCATCAAAAATGATGAGCTTGTGTCCTTTGTAGGGACATGGATGAACCTGGAAACCATCATTATCAGCAAACTGACACAAGAGCAGAATATCAAACACCACATGTTCTCACTCATAAGCGGGTGTTGAACAATGAGAACACATGGACACAGGGAGGGGAGCAGTACACATTGGTGTCTGTTGGGGGGAAATAGGGGAGGGATGGTGGGGGGGTGGGGAGTTGGGGAGAGATAGCAAGGGGAGAGATGCCAGATGTAGGTGATGGGGAGGAAGGCAGCAAATCACACTGCCACATGTGTACCTATGCAACAATCTTGCACATTCTTCACATGTACCCCAAAACCTAAAATGCAATAAAATAAATTTAAAAAAAACTATTGAATGCTAAAAATAAATAAATAAATAAAAATATAATTTCAGATTTTAGAAAAAGAAGACATAATCACTAAGGGAAGAAAAAAATCAACATAAAAAGCCCAAACTGTGATATATTAAATTCTTTCATGAGCAAAATTAAGAGGTAAGCAATATACTTTAAAAGCATTTTTAGAAAAATGACAAAGGGTTATGTCACTAAATAGAGCTCATGCCAACCAGTAAGTTTGCCAATAGGAAAAAGGGCCAAGTGCTTGCAAATAGTGTTCACACATGAGGAAAATATATGTGACTAACAAATATAATAAAACATGTTATCAATGTAAAATGAGATATGACTTTGCCTCTTGGATTAGTGGGGAGAAGGGAGGTACAATGGGACTTCACACATCCTCCATCCCACCCGCCAGCCCAACCCTTTACTAGTGGGGTTTGCTCACCCAACCTTCCTTCTGAGACCAAATTCTGAGAATAATAGAAAGAATAAAAGGCAAAAAAGTAAAAGAAATGTTTGAAGTGGTATTCTGGGGAGCTTGCTCTACTGGTTATTAGAAATGTAACACAGAGCTACAATAACAAGCTACCCTTCAGGTAGAGGGAAGAGACAGAGAACAAGTGTTACGTTATAAGAGAAGGTTAATTGTTGTGTTGATGTTTTGCTGTTAGCGTGGGTCCGGAGGAACTCTTTTTCTTGATTCTTTCCTACTTTGCAGGATTGCAATGGTACTGGAGATCCCTCCTTGACCCCAGGACTAGGAAGGAAAGAAAATAAAATGGAGATAGTGAGAAATGGAGGTGGACTCTCTAATGTCTGTCTGAGATAGCCTCAGTATGCATAGTTGGTCATTTAGATGGAAAGTAAAGGGGTGTTTTGTATCATGCTATGAGCCTAATGTGTATGTCAGGTTGTCTAATCCAAAGATGTTCTTTTGAGTAGTGGTCTAGTAGGACATAAGGGATGGTTCAGGGGTTGGTTATATTAGCAGAACTTGTACAAAATAGTAATGCAGGATGTAAATGAGATAATATTGAGATGGTCACTCTAATACTGACACTAATAAGAGTTTTAATTGATACACGTTTTCTACAAAGCATTTAAAGTACCAAGAATCTTACATTAAAAAAAATCTTCTTTGGCTCCTAACTACATTTTTTAGTATTACCCACTGAACAAACTTTTTTAAAGTACCACTTTGTGACAGGCAAAGGGGATGATACAGCAATTAACAAGGCAGACCAGGTACTTGTTCTTGTGGTACTTTCATTCTGGTGAGGCCAGGAGAGAACAGACAATAAACATGTACATAAATAAGTAAGTAAGCAAGATATTATAGAAAGTGATACATAGAGTGAAGAAAATAAATTGGAGTAATATGTTAAAAGAGTGACCAGAGGCTGTCAGGGAAACTCTCATTGAAGAGGTAATGTAATAGTGAGGGTTCTCCAGAAAAACAACCAGTAGGAGGTATATACATTCTAATAGTGTGTGTATACACCTCTCTAGATAGTTAGAGAGACAGACAGATAGATACATAGATAGACAGTTAGATACATAGATAGACAGATATATATATATATAGATAGATATCTATATATATAGATATATATATGTATGTACATATGTGTGTGTGTGTGTGTGTAGTGAGAGACAGAGACAGAGAGACAGAGAGGTTTATTTTAAGAAATTGATTCACATGATTGTGGGAGTAGGCAAGTCTGAAATCTGCAGGGCAGAGCAGCAGGCCAGAAACTCAAGGAAGGAGTGATGTTGCATTACTGAGTCTGAAATCAGTTTGCAGGCAGAATTTCTTCTTCTTCCGGGGACCTCAATCTTTCTCTTAAGGTCTTCAACTGTTGAATGAGGCTCACTCATGCTATGAAGGATAAGACGCTTTACTTAAGGTCTTCTGACTTAAATCCTAATCACATCTAAAATCTATCTTCACAGCAATGAAAACTAAGCAAGTTGGTCTTGCTTCTATTTGACCAAGCAAGTGAGCACTGTAGCCTACCCAAGTTGACTCATCAAATTAATTACCACAGGTGATATTTCAGCTGATAACCAAATAACAATATGTAACCAGCCATGTGTGGTCCTGGTGGAAGAGATGCAAAGGCTCTGACACAGAAGAGTATGCAGTGGAAACAAAAAGACCCCGTGTACTGGGTCCCAGTGATGGGCTGTGGCCTGTTTATACTGACTCTAAGAACTGATTACAGACACCTCTTTTCAGTTTCATGGTCAGATACATCACACTGGTAGCTTGAAATCAGTATGTATTTATGCCAGAGAAGTATGACACCAGAGGACTCAGCAAATGCTACAAACTAGGACTTTTCTTACTCCTACCTTTTAAACATTTACCAGCAAACCACCGATGGGAAGAGCTCAACGGGTAGGCATGGCACTTAGATGGCATGTCTAGAAGCTTAGCTCTCGGTCTCAGTGTGATGATTGTCATTTTCAAGTCATTTTGACATCTATAAGTCAAAATGATTCATATTGGTTTTACGTCTTCTGGAACAGGCTTCGTAGGGTGGCAGGATTTCAAGTAGGAAAGTTAATGAGAAGATTACTGAAGCAGTCTACAGACAAGATGATGGAGCCTACATTAGACTGTGGTGTGCACCAGGATAGTTGAAAAGCTTTGAAGGGCACATTTTGAATGGGGGGCTGATAGCTCTTTGATGGAAGAAAGTGCAAGGGGAGAAATTAAGAACAACCCACTGGTTATTGACCTAAGCAACTGTGCCCACCCATGTTGGGGTTCTTTTATGAGATGGCAATACTGGGTGGGAGAGTTTCAACAGGGAAATGTGGCAGAGGGAGTCAGTTGTTGCTTTGGCCCCATTGACTTTAAGATTCCTGATAGATTTTGAAATGCCTGAAGCCATTAAGGGAGAAATTTTTATATGTGAACTTATATTTGAAACTCAGTGGAAAGGTCAGGACTGGAGATGTAAATTTGGGAATCATCTTCATACAAAGACTAACTTTCCTAAGGAAATAATCAGGAATTCAGACAGACCAGTAGGTTAAAATAAAAGAAGGACACATAAATGTATATGCTAATTAGCTGAATAAGAAAGATATATTAACATAATTAGTCAATAAGCCATAATTCCACTTGCTATAGCTAGTGCAATTGTAAGTAATTTAAATTTTTTGTCCTTTAGATATTCACTACAAATAAATTATTCTTAAAATTAGAAGAAAACAATCTTATTTTAAACAAAATATAAAGACATTAAATTTGTTAATGATAACATTAAACTATCTAAGTAGCTAAAATTTTTATTTAGGCTCTGGGTAGTTTAACTGCTTCTTTGACTTTAAGAGCTTACAGTTATGTAAGTACACTATTTTTAGTTGTCTTTCCCATTATTAAAATAATACATGCATGTTACAAATAGAAAAGACAAAAGAATAAAAAGAAGTACCTTTTACATATTATTGAATATTTAGTTTTATTGATCCAATGTTATCTACTTTTTTGTGATATGCTCCTATCTTTTTATATCTCATTTATATCTTATATCTATCTTTTTATATCTTATGAAAGCTGTGTTATTAATCCCTTAAAGGTGCATTTTTATCAATGGTTAAAAAAGATTCACTACTTCACATGGCTTTACGTCTTGTGACAGTGAACTATAATGTTTAGCCTCTATGATACTGCTGCAGTCTAGTGTTTCACTGGAATTTTTCATTTTCACTTCAATGCCATAAAACTGCAACCTCAAATTTATTGCAATATTTACATATATGACAGCTGTTAAAACTACAGTAGTTGAAATACACTTAGGGAATAGTTACTGGGGCACATGTGTGTACAGACACACACACACACTTTCACATAAGTTATTTATTGTAACATTGAACTTTTATTCCCTCGTGGTGAATAAAAGGACATATGTGTTGATATTTATGTTATAAAGCTACCCACTTCCCTTACTTCATTCATGAATTTCTTTATTCATATCAATATTTACTGAAAAGTTTATAAAGAACCTACTGTGTGCCAAGCAGTGAGTGAAACACAGCATAGTTGGGGAGACGGACACATAAGTAGAAAAACAGTATTGCCATATGGCGAGAACTGCTGAAAGGGTATAATCAGCATACTCTGGAATCACACAGTGGAATGGGAGAAGGTGACCCTCGAGCTGGGTGTTAGAGGATGAATGAGCATTTACCAGGGAGAAGAAATAGCATTTGCACCTGCATGGAGCTATGAAAGGAGAAAGAATGATTGAGGCAGGAAATAAAGTTCAAAAAGGAGGTTTGGACCAGCTTGTGATGGGTCTTGTGTGCCAAGCTAAGGAATTTGATTTACATATTGCAGGTCATGGAAGTCAACAGAGGTTGCTTTGCACTGGAGACTGTCAGAATCAGTTTGGACTGGGAAGAACATTCTGCAGCAATGTGAGGAAAGATTAGGTTGGAAAGAAAACTGGTAACAGGAGCACTAGGGTAACAGGAGTTTGGTGCAAAAGATAAGGAGGGCTGAAAGCTTTGGCAGTCTCTGAGGATGGGAAGAAAGAAGACAATTTGATCAGCAAAAATGACAATATTTAATGAAATGATTAAAGGAAGAACAGGGTGAAGAAGAAAAGATAGAGAATATAATTTTTAAAAGAAAGTTGGGTGTGAAAATTCGAGAGGCTGGAAAGTAATTTGAAGAAAGGTTAGAATCGAACAATTTTTTAAAGGGCAAGTGAAATTTGAGGTTGGTCTAAATTGAGACCAACATGTTTGAAATAATGTTTTAATATTTCCTGGGCTGAGATAGGATACAAAAAGGGACTGATAAGAGGCCTACCTTCATCTAGACTACACAGGCGCTCAGAAAGAAAGAGAAATGGGAATTTATTTAGTTTTGTAATTTTTAATTTTTGTGGGAACATAGAAGGTGTATATATGTATGGGGTACCTGAGATGTTTTGACACAGGCATGCAATATGAAATAAGCATATCATATTGAGATATATCATATTGAGAGATGGGGCATTCATCTCTTCCAGCATTTATCTTTTGAGTCACAGGCATTTCAATTACACTCTCTTTAAGTTATTTTAAAATGTACAATAAAATTATTATTGACTATAATTATCCTGTTGTGCTATCAACTAGTAGGTCTTATTCATTCTTTCTACTTTTTTTTTTTTTTTTTGGTGTCCATTAACCATTCCCACCTCTCCCCTCATCCTCCACTACAGGAAATGGGAATTTAAAGATGATCAGAAGACAGCTGGGAGCAGAGTGAGAATAAGAACCCTCAGCCGCCCTCTCATCTTTCAGACCACTAAGAAGTTTTTCACAATGAGCAGAACACTCAACCTGAAAGTAGAATGAATTGAGTCAGTGCAGCATGGCAGTGGAATGATGTTTGATGTTGGCAAAGCAAACATGTACTTCTAGACTTGACACTTTTTCCTTAGTGTACAGCTTCCAAATAGTGCCATCACTTTAAAACAACATGCAGAACATACATGGATGTACTGAACTAAGGATAAAGTCTGTGTTGTAGCCCTGGCTCCGTCAACTTCTACAAATATGGCTTTGGACAAATCACCAACTTTTACTTTTGAAAATTTCAATCTCATCATGGCGTTGCTAGTATGTTTGCTGCCTACCCCAAGGGGTTTTGTGAGGAATAAATGGTAATGCTGAGAAAAAGGTATTAAGAATTATAAATCACTATTCAAATGCAAGGTATTTATGTAGGTATTGTCATTATTATTACTACTTTCACTCAGCTAAAACCTCAGAACCAAAAAAATTTGAGAACTTGTTTACTATTAATAACTGTCTTATTTGATTTAGGGACTTAAGAAAGCATCAGCTCACATGACTGAGTTTCATCATGTCCAAATCGTACATTGAGAATCACAATAAAGATTGGGAACATGAGACTTCAGGCATAATTCCTTTTCATCACCATCTGGTTAATTCTACTTCTCTAGTCCTAACTTCTAACCTGACCTTAGTCACCAGGGCCAAACTGCAAAAAGAAACAGAAAAAAAAAAAAAAAAAAAAAGAAAAGAAAAAAAAATGGCCCTCACATTCATACACAACTTCTTCCCAACAATTTCCTTAGTAGAGCCTGTGAGGTCCTACTTGAACTAACCCTGCTCCCTCCACTGTCTCTGCCCCTGCCTGATGTCCTCCACGCCATACTCCCTCCTATCTCAATACTGCTCACAGGTCACCTCATCAGAGATGCCTTCCTTGATTACAGCATTTAAGTTATAAAACAAGCCCGATCTCATCCCGTTGTCCTTGCCCTGCTTCACAACCCTCAATCGCCAACAGATGTAGAATACACTTACCTGTTTCTTATCTGTCCCCTCTCCCATCCGTGTAAGTGCCACAAGAATCAGACTTGGTTTACCATTATAACTCCTGAGCCTGCCCAATGGAAGGCATTCAATAAATCATTGTTGAACAAAAGAATGAATGCATCTGTGAATTGATATATTAATTTCAAATGTCCTGGTTCTTAAAAGGATTTTCAAAATTTAAAAATATGAAGTAGTGTGAGGACTATCGCTCAAGGTTAAAAGAAAGAAAAAAGAATGCATCCTTCAGGCAATCGATGGGCTTTGAAGAAAGAGAGTAGGAGGAGCGGGGCAGAGCAAGTTTGGACAGCACAGCAGGTAAAATGACAGATTCTAAGAGGGTGACCAACTCAGTGTGGAGGATCTGGAGATTTTTCAGTTATAGGACCAAAAATCCCTTATCCTATGCAACTCCTCAGTTCCAGGCAAGCCAGAACTATTGGTCGCCCTGAATTTTAGAGTCAAATATTTTCAAAGGATTGAAATTCCTTATGAACATTTATTAGCAGTGAGACCTTGGGCAAGACATACTGTCTCTGATTTTAGTTTCTTATTTGTAATTGGGGATAGAAATACCTGGTTCAAAGGCTTTTAGACATTTCTTTAAGAAGACTATATATAAAACACTTAACACATTGCCTGGTATGTAATATGTGCTGGATAAACAGCAAGGTAGTATTATTAAAGTGCTTGGTTGATAATTGGCACTCAATAAATGTCAGCTTAAACACTAAGGTAGATGCTAATTCCTGAGAATTTTGTGTGACATAGATAACGCCTTTTTAATAATAGAATTACACTATTTCAAAAGGTGTAATAAAGAACCTTCATAATAAAATTTTAATACTGCATTTGCCTTTCTGCTCTCAAAGTATTTATCATAATTTCTTCATCTAGAAGAAAAACATCTTTGTTTTTATAGTGTTCATTATTATTTTTTTAAAAAACTATGTAGTGCAGTAAAAAGTAAAAAGTAAGACTTTTATGAACGTTTATAAAGTTTTATACATTCTAAAATATAACATAAATATATTTTACCTGCCAGTATCAATAATTTATTCAAAGTCTTTCAAATAAGGCTGGTATAGGCTGGAAATATCATATTTTAAGAAAACATAATTCTTCTCATCAACAAAAACAAATGTTCCAACTGGTTTTATGAAACAAAAGCCTTTAAAATTGTCACTTGCAGTTGATTTGAAAAAACGTTCTCTTGTCTGTTTCTGTTAATGCCCACATGAGTTTTACTAGTTGCAACTGAAATCACAAAAACCAGGACTTGATGCTTAACTGGCAAGAAGCCAGGATAATGAAATTAATAACATATGCTGAAGAACCCATTTGTAACAATTTTTTCATTAAAAAAAATGAGGCAGCTCAAAGCTACTGACAGGGCTTTCTCCCCCTTCCCCCAGCCCTTTATTTTCTTTTGCCTGCAATATGTCTGCATGTTAACGCTGATAGTTCTTAGTTACTCTCACAATTCACATGACTTCAAGATTCAAGCAATCCTGCAGCTGATAGAAAGTTTCTTCTGTTGTTGTTTTTGTAAGCCTTTTTCTTTTTTTTTTTTCCCATTTATTTATTTTATTGCATTTTAGGTTTTGGGGTACATGTGAAGAACATGCAAAATTGTTGCATAGGAACACACATGGCAGTGTGATTTGCTGCCTTCCTCCCCATCACCTACATCTGGCATTTCTCCCCTTGCTATCTCTCCCCAGCTTCCCAGCCCCCACCCTCCCTCCCCTATTTCCCCCCAACTGACCCCAGTGTGTAGTGCTCCCCTCCCTGTGTCCATGTGTTCTCATTGTTCAACACCCGCCTATGAGTGAGAACATGCGGTGTTTGATCTTCTGCTCTTCTGTCAGTTTGCTGAGAATGATGGTTTCCAGGTTCATCCATGTCCCTACAAAGGACCCTAACTCATCGTTTTTGATGGCTGCATAATATTCCATGGTGTATATGTGCCACATTTTCCCTATCCAGTCTATCATCGATGGGCATTTGGGTTGGTTCCAGGTCTTTGCTATTGTAAACAGTGCTGCAATGAACATTCATGTGCACGTGTCCTTATAGTAGAACGATTTGTAATCCTTTGGATATATACCCAGTAATGGGATTGCTGGGTCAAATGGAATTTCTATTTCTATGTCCTTGAGGAATCGCCACACTATCTTCCACAATGGTTGAACTAATTTACACTCCCACCAACAGTGTAAAAGTGTTCCTATTTCTCCACATCCTCTCCAGCATCTGTTGTCTCCAGATTTTTTAATGATCGCCATTCTAACTGGCGTGAGAGGGTATCTCAATGTAGTTTTGATTTGCATTTCTCTGATGACCAGTGATGATGAGCATTTTTTCATATGTTTGTTAAGCCTTTTTCTTTTTTTAGGTCACAGTTTGATTCTGTGTCTCTGCCAATCAGCGACACTCTGTAGTTCAGAGCTGAGCCCTGGGCTAGGGACACTTTTTGAGCACAAGGTCTCGGTTGCTTTGGCTGATCTTACCTGTCAGCAGCTTGACATGGAACTCTTCTGCATGTAACTGTCGAATCACAAAGGCCATGCCCAAAGATACATGCATCTGATTTAGAAAAGAGCCCTCTGAAGCCCTCTGTTAGAACTTCTTCACCTTCACTTTATGCACATCTCTAGCAAGACTGGCAACCTAATTTGCAAATGTAATAAATTATAGACAATAAATTAGAAGGAAAGAAACAAGCCACTGAAAGCAACAAAAAGAGAAACTGAGAGCTAAGCAGGAGTTGGAGAAAGGCTGAAATCAGGCATAGGAAAAAATACAGTACTCTCATCACTGGGTGAAGATCTTTTATCGACTCTCCAGTTTTAGGGGGCATCACAGGATTTCAGCAAGTGGGAGCCTTTAAATTACTGGTGTGTCATGATAACTGTTCATATTGATGAGCTTGAGTCATAAAGAAACACTCAATGCCATGTTCACTGTTGAAGAACATGGCAAGATTGTCATGCATTTCTTCATAGTTGTTCAAATAAAGAGTAGATGGATGATAGATTAGATAGATAGATAGATAGATAGATAGATAGTTAGACAGATAGATAGACAGATAGATCTAGAGCAACTCACATTATAAATGTGTTTGTGTGATTGTCTGTGTATAGAAATGCATCATTATTGGAGTGTTCAGAAGGTTACACACCAATAATGAATCTCTCTGGGCAGTGGGCTAGAGGAGAAAAAGAAAAGAGGGTCTCTGCTTCATATAGTTCTGTTTTGTTGAAGTTTTCAAAATGAGCATGTTTATTTTTTAATTATAAAGATATTTAAATATGTTCTAGGAAGGCTAAATCACAGCTGGGTTCTTACCCACATACACTTTATTAGTTGGCCCATAAGCCAGCAAGATCTTGATGGCCAGGGCCAATATTCATTCTTCGTACCACACATACATTGAGCCTTTGCACTGTGCTATACCCCTGCAGGATATATCTGTTTTTTTATGGGGAAAGGATAAATTAGATCTCATTCCATCTCTCAAACATCTAATAAATGAGTAAGAAGCTGAGAGGATAATAAAATGTGTGGAGGTGGGGGAGTGAAAGACTTAGAACATGTGGCCTTGAAGCCCAGACAAGACAGGGTGCAGCCAACGGGATGCTGGGAGGCCAATGGGAGGAAGCAAGGGAGGCTCAGAGAAAGACAAGAAGGGGCACAAAGGGCCTTGCCAAAGTCCTGACAGGAAGAGACTGAAGGCAAACTACAGTGATATTAGAAGGTTAGAGAGGTCAGAGCCATTCCCATGGTGGGACCTTGTTTGGGGGCCTAGGTTGTTTCATTTAGGATAGCTTTAATGAACACAGATGCTGCAAAAAGCATTCCATTGTGTATGTTTTTGTTTCTCTACCCCCACTCACTCCTCTTCTTTATGGCCAAGCGCTGCCTGCTACCACGAGACACTGGAGTCCTTGAAAACAACACCAAGTGCATGCAAGGCACAGACACATTTAATAACTGCTTTTTTAATAAGTAACTTTTTTAGAAAACTTTTTTTTTTGTAACTTGTAAAGGGTCTACTTTGTAAACTCCACCAAGAACCTTGCATATAGAAATATTGATGTCTTCATTGTAAGCTATTCTTTCTTGATCTTTTGAATTCAGTAATAAGTAATGACAAAATTCACGCAAATATTCCTTCTAATCAAAGAAGAAAGCCATAGCATTTGATTTAAGGGACTTAGCATGTCTGTCACTCTATTAGAAACATAAAAAAGACAGCAACAAACTGGTATCAAAGGCATACCATCTTCCTGAAGATTTTCCCTACACTCCACTGACTGATATGAGTTTATATGGCTGTATTGGGTGGGCAGAGGTGGAGGGAGAAGTGATATTTAGTTGAAGTTTGTCATAATATTGGGTAGTTGACCTGGTCATTATCTCTAATTCAGAGAGGAACATGATGCATTTGAGCTCTGCAGCACAAATTAAAAACAGCATTTTGTAAGTGCTGTTCACTGTAGTGACAAAAGACTACACATTACATTAAAAAGTTCTTTTGGAGGGCATATGAAAGCTTTACTGAGAACACATGGCTGATTTCAGCAAAAAAGTAGGTGTGACAGGAGAAGAAAATCACAGCTGTGTGTGTGTGAATGTACAGATGGGAACACAGAGAAGCTGAAAGACATAAAAGTCAGTGAGTCGGGCATCCAGAATTAGTTAAGGGCGGACAGGAAAACCGAGAGTGTGATGAATAATGTAGTGGTGGGCAAACAAGTAAGAGACACTGAACGTCACAACATGTCACCGAGAGCAGGGAAACTGACAGTGTATTACACAACAGAATACAAATGGAAAGAGTGATGTGTGGCACAGGCCATGGTGTTTTGAGGCTAGAAATCCCCAAATTGCTAAAAGATTTCCATAAGGCTCTTAAAAACACAGGAGAAAATTAAAACCTTACTAAGTTTTAAAACTGTTGTGAAACAAAAGGGACATTTACTATTGACTTGAACAGAGTACAAGAATGATAAGTCTGAGATAATAAACTAACATTGACTCTAATCAAGAATGCTGACAAACCAGAATATATCTGAAAACTGTAAAGATGAGGAAAAAGTGCAAATTTTTCTCTCACTCTATTCAATAGGACTCTGTCAGCCAGAACAAAAGCAATGTAGGAGGGGAGGATATTATAGAAAAGAAATAGCATAAAATACAGCCAAACCTTTTAATATTTGGGCTACCTTTTAACATTTTTTATTCAATAGTAACAAACACAATATGATGTGCCAGGCACTCTTTACAGTATTCTATAAATGTAAAATCATGGAACCCACACAGCAGCCGTATAAGACAATTACAATGTGGATATCATTCCCAGATGAAATGGATTGATAAAGAAACTGAAACTCCAAGAGTTGGAGTATCTTTTTCAAAATAACCAGCTAGTAAGTGACAGAGCAGGTTTGAACTCAGTGTCTGTGCTTTCAGCCTGTTATATTTATTAACTTTGGCCTTCAGCCATAATATCCAACACAACCTGGAAGACCAGTACACTCTCCTCATTCAAACACATGTGACATAATAATCACTACTACAGGCTGAAGCTCAACTTCTCCAGTGATCACCCAATCATTAAATTATCCTTATTTAAATACATTTATCTTTTTCTCTTATTTCCTTCATTCACAAAGCAAGCATTTACTGTCTGTTAGATATATAGTTATAGATCTCTCTGTATATACATATATAGAGATATAGATATACACTCAGCTCCATGGAAAAAACAAAGATTGTGGCATATAGGCTGCTAGGATCTGAATGTTTAGGTCCCCACAAAACTCATATGATAAAAGGTAATCACCAATGTGATGGTGTTAGGAGATGGAGCCTTTGAGAGGTAATTGAATCATGAGAACAATGGCATTAGTGCCCTTATAAAAAAGGCCCCAAAGAGGGGCCTCTTACACCACATGAGGACAAAGCAACAAGGCACCATCTATGAGCCAGAAAGCAAACCCTGCCATATACGGAATCTACCAGACTCTTTATCTCGGACTTCCCAGCCTCCAGAAGAGTGGGAATTTCATTTCTGTTGTGTATAAAATACCCAGTCTTAGTCCATTATAGCAGTCCTAATGGACTAATACATAGTCCCTACTTTCAAGGACAATACATTAATTGGAGTAGGATAATTGTTATAAAAAACAATCACAATATTTCAGTGACTTCTCACAATAAAACGTTGTTCCTCCTAATCCAGTGAAGTTTTCATGGGAAGGGAGGCAAAAATAGAGGAGCTTTACAGCCAATCTGGAACATGCACCTTCTCCATCATGAGCTCTACCCTCCTCAGGAGTCGGCTCCATTCAGCAGGTGGTGGGGATAGAAAAGAGGATGACATCTGAGAGGTTTGTAAGGGCCAGGCTGGAGGAAGGCACCTGGTGTCTGCTCCCATTCTATTGGCCAGCTCTTAGGTGCACGGCCACACCTGAGCGGAAGGTGGAGCCCAAGAAGAGCTAGGAAATCTCTGACTCAGTCCAAAGTTAGGAAAAGATTCAGTTAGGCTTTGCCTCTTGTACCAACCTCTGTATTAGTCTCATTTAGAGAGGAAAACAGAATCAGCTCTAAGATGTTCAAGTGGGAAGGGATTTAATAGAGGCAATTGATAAAACCATTGTAAGATTTACAAAACCACTGTAAGAGCAGAGTGCACAAAAGTCAAGGAAACTGCTGTTACTGTTCAGGAAATTGGGAAGGGTGGGAGTCTCAGGGAACCACCACTGACCGCCTGGTGGACTGTAGTCCTGCAGTAAGTTGTTTCTAGGAAATGGGAGCAAAATTATCAGATCTGCCTACTGCTGAAGCCCCTGTGATTTCCCTCTATCATGGGAGCCCTTATGACTCTTCCTCCCTTCTGCCGTGTAACTCACACAGGCACCACTGATTTGCAGACCTCCAATGGGAACCCAGTGGCCAGGACATCTTGGAAATGAACACAGCCTGAAGCTCCTAAGGTAGAGAAAAGAGCAAAGGAGGGAGTAGAAATGGTTCCAAGGTGCCACTAGACGATCCAACTCAAGGGATGCATTTTTGTTTTCTTTATACAAGTTTTATTTTGAAAATGAGAAATAAAAAACTCTATATATTAGAATCCTACATATTAGAACTATATTCAGTCATTCATATTTGTTAACCTGTTTTATTTTTTCAGAGCCAGCTTTAAAAACACAATATTAGGGAAGTTAAATAGCACATTTGTATTTGAAAAACAGTGCTTAACAGGGGGGTTAAGATTGATTTGTTTCTGAAGAGGTTTAAGGAGAACAGATAAACACAAAGCCATTAGATTCAACGCAGATGCCGTTGCTCCACCATTAAGCCAGTAAGTCGTAAGTAGTCAATGAACTAAGTCAATACTACCCTTAACCCTTATCATTATCAGCAACGGTGACTTCATTCTTGTCTCTGATTCTTGCTCCAGCTTCCCAGGAAAAGGTTAGTCATACCATAGACTTAATGCTATTGGTGATTTTATGTGTGGGGTCTCAGTGGACTCTGCTTAGTACAATGAGGGGTTTATTTATTTACTCATTTTTACTTTGCTTGAATTCTCTGGTTGTTATTATTTTAAACTGTGGCTTTAATTTTAATAGTTATTGATAATTTTGTTACTTTATTACTCACTATACTGAAATAATAGGTAGGTGTTATAGTTAGTGGAACCATTTCCACTCCCTCCTTTGCCCTCTTTCTTCTACTGCAGGAGTTTCATGCCTGAGTACATTTCCCAGATGTCCTGGCCACTGTGCTCCCATTGGAGGTCTGCAAATCAGTGGTGCCTGTGTGCGTTACACGGCAGAAGGGAGGAAGAGCCATAAGGGCTCCCATGATGGAGGGAAATCACATGGGCTTCAGCAGAGGGTGTTATACTTACTATACGGCTCTGTGTTCCCACCCAAATCTCATGTTGATTTGTAATTCCTAAAGTTTGGGAAGGGATCTGGTGGGAGGTGATTGGAACATGGGGGCAGATTTCCCCATGCTGTTCTCATGAGTTCTCATGAGATTTGATGGTTTAAAAGCGTGTGGCACTTCCCCCCCCATTCTGTCTCTCTCTCCTGCTCCACCGTGGTAAAATGTGCTTGTATCCCCTTTGCCTTCCATCATAATTGTAATTTTCCTGAGGCCTCCCAGCCATGCTTCTTGTACAGCCTGTGAAACTGTGAGTCAATTAAAACTTTTCTTTATAAATTATCCAGTCACAGGTAGTTATTTATAGTAGTGTAAGAACAGTATAATAGTTATATATACTTATATCAATAACACTTAGGTGTTCATGTGGGGAGGACTACAGTGAAGTACGTACAGTTGCAGATCACCATGTCTAAACTTAAAAATCAGGAGTCTGAGGCAGTTCATAAATGCAAGTCTCTGTCTGTGCCTGCATGAAGAATTGGAGGCTGTGCAAAACTATTTGTACAAATGTTAGCTTCTGGTCAGCGAGCTTGGCCATATGGCTCTGCAGATTCTCATAAAGTTTGATAGCTCTAGGCATGCATGTGAACAACCTCTAAGAATGTCCACCTCAACTGTGTCTACTATTCAGCTAAAGGCAGAATGTAAGCATTTTCTGTTATAATGAATGATAAGTACATTTGCTAATGTTTCCTAAAAAAAGCAATACTATTAACTTACAGGTAGTGTTACTTATCAGACACTGGGTAGGAGCTGTTATTATTCACATTTTAGAGATGCACTAACTTCAGATGCAAATAAGTTAATTTTCCCAAAGTCACAAGTGGAAGCACTACGGTTTCAAAGTCTAAGTTCTTAACTAACGTGGCAGTATATGGCTCACAACTGTAGCTATTATTTTGCCTGCATTTGTGCACATGAATCATCTGCCTGTGTGTCCAGATGTACCACTCTTACTGAAGAAGTTTTCATAAGAAGAGATGAAATCAGCCACCTTATCTATTTTCACAATCTTAAGTTAAAGGAGTGAAGTTATTCCTTCTCTTGAATGATGCCCATCCTCATTGGAAATGGGTGACTTCTTAATATAATTACCATGCAAGCAAGGGTGGGAAACAGGAAAAATGGCCTTTAATGAGAAGTTCTCCAGGAATCTTTCATGATTAAAATGGGAAATCAGCACATCATAGAACATAGATATGAAAAGTTACTGTAGATTTTTAGGGTGATTCTAGGCCACCAATATATGATTTCACTGCAAATGAATCTATTATCTATCTAGAATTTTAATGCAAATCTGTCTGCAACTGTCATGCCAATTAGCAAACACTGTAATAGCAAGAGGTTGAAATCAATATAAATGTCTATCAATAGTGTACTGGTTAAATAAATTAAAATATATTCTTATAATGAAATAATACGTGCAATTTAAAAATTAAAAAGGCCTTTAATATATTAATGGAAAGATATTTGAAATATACCATTAGGTATAAAACAAAGTTTAGATAAATGTATATATTACGTTACCATTTATATAAACAGAGTAAGAAAAAAGAGACCCTATAACTGTATTGGCTTTCACAAACATAAAATGTCTCTGGAAAAATAAACCCAAAAATAACAATAGAAATCACCTTTTTGTGGTGATGGAAACTGAGAAGATAGGAAGTCAGATGAAAGGAAGACTCTTCACTATATGCTATTGTATCAATTTTAATGTCTGAAATATGGAAATATATTCCCTATTTTGAAAATTGATTTAAAAATTAAAAGAAGCATTTATGGAACACTTGGGTGTGGACCACTAAAGCTAGCACTATGGGTGGAAGGGAAGAGAAAAGACAAAGTTCTTAAATTCTTTATTTGGGCAAAAAACATGCACCACTTGACACTTACTTAGTAAGCAACATACAAGTAAACACAAATTAGGATAAGACAAACTGCTGTCATAAGTGTAGGAGCATGCAGAGTAATGGCATGCAGAGAATTTGCTGAGTATAATCAGAGTTGTCTTCCTGGGGGCATTGAATTGCAGCCTGGTTTGAGTAAAAAGAGATATGGTGTCATACATCGTGTGGTGTTGCACATGCAGCATTCTGAAAACTACAAGTGTGGAGAAACAAACTAAACTCTTAAGTCATTGAGGGAGCTTGAAGGGCTGGTGTCTTAAGAATGCGAACACTGATATCTTGAATCTCCTCTCATCAAGGGAAAGGGGCCATGCTCATCTTATTTAGGCTTGATCTTGGTTTATATTTATTTCCACCCTGTTATCTTACTGGATTCCATTATTGCCTATAACACTTTTTAACTGATTCTCCTAGGTGTTCCAGGTACATATTTATGGCATTTACAAAAGCTAACAATTTTACTTTTTTCTTTCCAATTTTATGTCTCTGATTTCTTCCTCTGTTTTAATTACACTGACTTCCAGTACAACTGCACATCCTTCTTTTATCTAATTTACAGGGAATAAACTAGTTGGCTATCAAGCTAGGATATATTTTATTATGATAAGGGGCAATTTAATTAAGTGTTAAGTACTTAAATGTTTTTAAAAATAAGAATGGATGCTGGATTGTGTTAAATGCCTTTTCAGCATCTATGGAACTATGGAAATGCTCTGTTTTTTCTTTTAGACCTGTAGATTCAATGGATTATACTGATAAATTTACAAATGCTGAACCATCCTTGAATTTCTGGAATTATTTCTACTAGATTATAATGTTCCATTTTAGGGTATTGATATATTTTTGTCACTATTTTATCCAAGAGTTTTGTATTGATATTCATAAATGAGAGTTTTACATAGTTTTCTGTCAGGGGCTATGGTGGACAGACTTTAATGTGGCTTCCTGGTTTTCATGCCCTTGTATAATCAAGTTTCTTTGACGATGGTTTGGGTCTGTGATTTTCTTCTAACCAGTAGAATATGGCAAAGGTGATGGAATATAACTTCTGAACTTATACTACAGTATATAAATCTCCATCTTGCTAGCGAACTTGCTCTAGGGGCTCTTTCTCTGTTGGTGACTTTGAAAAATCAAACTGCCATGAATTCTATGCCACAGATGTATGCACAATCTTTATTAAGTTTTGGTATCCAGATTATGCTTTATTTATATTTTCTGGAAAAGATTCAGAAGACATTCTTTTTAATTTCTACTCTGGAACGGATTAAATAACATTATATTCCAAAACATTGTTGGGAAACCTCTGTTAACTTGTTTTCATGTGCTTTTTTTCTTTTTCTATTCTTTTTGGAGAGAAAGTTCTTTGCCGGCCTTTTCTACTACTTCTATGTAATTTGGTCTGCTTAGATTTTTCTATTTCTTCTGGAGTCAGTTTTAGTAAATTATATTTTCCAATAGAAATGACCTTTGATTCTAGATTTTTTGAAAATTGAGCAAAACTGGTCTAATTGTTTTCTTAATTTATAAACAAAAAAAATTAGATCAGGGAATAAGTTAATATTTTTTCAAAAAGGCAGTTTTTGGATTTATATATTGGTTTCATTTATTCATTGGACTACTTTCTTATGAATTCTATCCTCATTAATTCCTTTCTGATATTTATTTGTTTATTTTTTTTAACTCTTTAAGACACATGATTAATTCCATTTGCTTTCAATTTTTCTGTTTGTTAATACAATATTTAAGGCTTTGTATTTTTTTTTTCCTCTGGACACTGTTAGCTATACCTCATAAGTTCTGATATAAAGTGTTTTCATTATCATCATTTATTAGACATTTTATAATTTTAGAATACATTTTCTCTTTGAGAAAGTTAGTATTAAGAATTCTAGGAAGTGGGAGCACTTTGTTGTTGCTTTCTTTTAGTTTCTAGTTTTGTTGCATTGTATTAGATAATGTTTTCTATATTAATTTTATGTTTTGAAATGTGCTGAGATTTTCTGTATTGCCTAATATGATTCATGTCTGTAAAAGGCTTATGGGCACATAAAAACAAGGTGTGTTATCTATTATTTCCAGGGTTTAGTACTTGCTATAAATCATCTATATTTGAGATATTATAATATTAGTAACATTAATATTATAGTCTATTAAATATTGTTATACAGATATATAAGGGAAGACTAATTTTTTCTACCATATAAGTGACTTGCTATTTCTTGATACTCTTGATATTTCCAGCTGCCAAAAGGATTTTATGTTTTAAGTCCAGGGACTTTACTAAAAGTGTTCTAATGTTGAATATCCATCACACATGACCTTCCCTTTGTATTTAGACTCATGTTTTTGTTTTATTTTAGAAAAGTTTTCCTAAATTTTAGATTTAAATATTTGTTCTGTTACATTTTCCCGCTTACACAGACTCCAATTATGCATATTGTATATCGTTGTCTCCTTTTACTATTTCAGCATTTTCTAATTCTTTTTAACTATTTATCTTAATTGTATTTTCTTTTTCTCATTTCTCTTGTGTTCATTACTATTTTGTTGTTTATTCTAGTGTTTATTCAATTTTGAGCTCCTTCTAATTTATTCCTTGTTTATTTAATTTATTTTTAAGACTTGCTTGTTAACTAATGCTAGATGTGTCTCCATCTCTTCCCTAAGTTCCTGATCTTCTGTTTTGTGTTCTTCTTTCATAGGGGCCACTACTGCATTAACTTTTAAAAAATATGGCAAAATATTTGCTTGAAATCCAATCTGTTACATGGCAACATTTTATATGGCTTCTCTGCATAGATGTCAATTCGTTTTAATGGTTTATTATTAAATAAACTGAGTGTTTGTGGGCTAGCTATAGTAAGAGTTTTCTATAAGCAGTGGTGGGACAAAGTAGTGCTCTAAGCTACCAGAGTTTTGCTTTTTGGTTTTTCTGATAACACAGACCCCGTCTTATCCTCAGCTACTGCAAATCAAGGTTGGTTCATGCAGACATGAGTTGCTATATGATTGTTTTTGTACACTCTTGTCTTTTCTTTTTCTGAACTAGTCATACTATTTAGTTGTGGATGAGGGATGGGTGGCTTCTGTCTTCAACCAGCTCACCCCTGTTTCTGTACTCTCTTAAGATTTTGATCCTTAGGTGTAACTCCCTACTTCAAGAAGTATATTTTAGTTTCTCATTCAGAGGTCTGCCAGCACTATGCACTCACTATTTTTTCCTCCTCTCCATGCAGCTTTTGCATGAACTCTACTTTCCAACAATCTTTAGAAATTTTGAGGCTCTTTCTGTTGTTAAAAATAAAATTTGTTCATTTGTTTT
The DNA here is from genome assembly GCF_009761245.1 of Sapajus apella. Taxonomy (NCBI): domain Eukaryota; kingdom Metazoa; phylum Chordata; class Mammalia; order Primates; family Cebidae; genus Sapajus; species Sapajus apella. The sequence goes on along the minus strand of NW_022436946.1, from coordinate 16,915,679 downwards.
TAATTTTGCTTGTTTTATTTCTGACAGTACCCAAGAATAAAGAGAATCCTCAGTATACATTGCCATATCTATACTGCAGTCAAAATTCTAGTAACATTGCATTATTCCTACAGAGTAACTAGATATTTGCTGCATCATGGCAAACATCTAGTTTTATTTTTTAATTTTTTTCTGTCCTGTTTCCCCCCTTTCATACGGCAACTATGATTGGCCCATCAATTATAACACATGATTTTATCTCTCAGGTAATCAACCAGAGCTCTTTGGTGACATTTTAAAAATATGCCTTTTAAATTTTATTTCACTAGTTTTTAGGGAACAGGTGGCTTTTGTTTACATGAATAAGTTTTTTGGTGATGATTTCTGAGATTTTGGTGCAACGGTCACCCAAGCAGTATACACTGTACCTAATATATAGTCTTTTATTCCTCATCCACCACCCACCCTTCTCCCTAGCCCCCAAAGTCCATTATATCATTCTTATGCCTTTGCATCCTCATTGCTTAGCTCCCACTTATAAGTGAAAACATAGAACATTGGGTTTTTCATTCCTGAGTTACTTCATTTAGAATAATGGCCTCCAACTCCATCCAAGTTGCTGCAAATGCCATTATTTTGATCTGTTTTGTGGCTGAGTAGTATCCATGGTGTACATATGCCACATTTTCTTTATCCACCCATTGGTTGATGAGCATTTAAGTTGGTTCCATATTTTTGCAATTGCGAATCATGCTGTTATAAACGTGTGTGCATGTGTCTTTTTAATATAAAAAGCTTACTACAACCTCCACCTCCTGGGTTCAAGAGATTCTCCCACCTCAGCTTCCCAAGTAGCTGGAATTACAGGCACCCACCATCATGCCCGGCTAATTCTTGTATTTTTAGTAGAGATGGGGTTTTACCATATTGGCCAGGCCCACATGGCCTCACCCTGCCTACCTCTCCTGCCCATCCTCTATGACACCCTTTCATTTGGCATGTGCAGCCACACGTAGGGTGACCACCGCCTCCTAGTTTGCCCAGAACTTCCCTGTTTTTAGCGTTTAAAGTCCTGTATCCTGGTACCCCTCACAGTCCCAGGTAAACTGGATGGCTCGCTACCCTACCGTGGGTGTTCTTTCTTTTCCGTATACAGGCAGGCTGGTTTCTCTGCATGAAACATTCTTCTCTAAGAAGCTTCTATGGCTTATTCCTTCTCATCATTCAGTTCCCTATTCAAGTAAATCTTTCAGGAAGGCCATCCGGAAACACCTGTATCATTATTAGTAGCAGCGTTTGCCAGTAGGTATCTAACAATATATCTTTTCCTTTTCTATTCATTACTTATTTTATGTCTCCTCCTCTAGAATGTAAACTACATGAAGTGTCAATGCTATATCTTCTCTGCTGTATCTCCACCTCAAAGAACTGTGTGTAACACGTGGCAGCCTCTCCAAAAATATTTGTTGAGTGAATGAATCACTTTTTATTCTAGTGTAGTCATTATGTTATAAATCATAAGCATCATAATAATCAGTATCAACACAAACAGCAATTGTGTTCATTCATTCTTTCAGCAATTTAGGCTGGGTGCAGTGGCTCATGCCTATAATCTTAGCACTTTGGGAGGCTGAAGTGAGCAGATTGCTTGCGCTTAGAAATTCTAGACCAGCCTGGTCAATATAAGGAGATCCCATTTCTATGAAAATAAAAATAGACAGATTAGCTGGGCATGGTGCTGCATGTTTGTAGTCCTAGATACTCTGGAGGCTGAGGTGGGAGCATCACTAGAGCTCAAGAGTTCAAGGCTACAGTGGGCTATGATTGTGCCAATGCACTCCAGCCTGGGTGACAGAGTGAGACCCTGTCTCAAAATGAAATAAAATAAAATAAATAACAAAATATAACATAATTCAGCAACTTAAAATTTAAGAGCTAGTAAAATTTTGTAAAATCTGGCAAGCTAGCAACTAGGGGAAGCCGGTAGATTCAGTCTGTTTATGAAAATTGTACTTGCCGAGAAGGCTGCTTCCTTCATCTTCTTTTGGAACTGATAGAACTCACCTTCCCCATTTGAGCATGAGTCAGTTGTTCTTCTTTAAAATAGGAATGCCTTCTGCAAATATTGTCTGTGGACCCATACATGGCAGAAGACTAGTCATGTTCCTGAAACCTTATCCCAAGCATACCCAGTACCAGAGGCCTAGAACAAGTTCTGGCAGCTTCTTCAAATTCCAGGTTCTTTTCTATTATTTCTAATTCTAAAGTTTTTCAAAATAGAATTGCCTCCCTGAACCACAGATTTGTTAATCTCAAATTACCACAGCATACCATTTAGAAACCCTCTCTCCTTAGCTCCCCAATGTTCCTTTACAGGTTTTCGGCACTGGAGCCCCTCGTAAATAGCCTTATACACCAGGACGGCAGGTGACTTTGCAGCTCCCAAAGAATATTAGGCATGAGGGGGAGGGATGCAGATAGGCCCTTTTAAACTTTAAGTTCCATTTTTTAGGCTGCCAGGGATAAGACTTGATAACTTAAAAATCCCTCCCAGCAATGGACAAGTGACCTCATTTAAAAATCTAATTGGAATAAACCTCACCCAGGCCAGACTCTCCTTAGCTTTAAAGATTAACAAAAGGTAGAGAGATTGGAGTGTCTACATCCCTACCCTTCCAGAGAGTTCTCTAGTAACTCTGCCAGGAAGGTAGGTGGGACCCTGAGTGTAAATGAATTGGAACAGCCTATTTTAAAACAGGCACCAGAACCTGGATACAGAATGTTTACTGTGCAGTCTCCTGGAGTGACTAAGTGGGCAGGCATCCCCCGGATCCCAGCCAGGAGAGCCCTGCATTGGAGAGACATGTCCCCACTTCCCACAGTCTCCCGACCGCCACCTTGTCTGCTTTCCTGTCACTGCATGTGCAATGACACAGGAGACAGAGTGAGTCTATCTGAGGTGCTATAAAATCCATCAGTGCATATGAAAAAAAAAAAAAAAAAAAAGCAAAAACCTTGGGGACCACAATTTAGTTCCAAATTTTACGTCCTTCAAAATCATGTTTCCAACTGAAATGCACATTCCTGGTCAGAGGAGGCAGATGGTGATGTTGGTTTGCTGCTTGTGGAAAAATGCTGAGGCCCAACAATATGATGAGAAATCCTTTTAGAGATTGCAGAGATTCTGTTGTTTGGAGGGTGGGCCTTTTTCCCCTGGCAAAACTCTGGAATTTCCAAAGTAGAACTCAGCCCTCTTCTCTGTTTTCGCTCTCAACAGACCTCAATCCTCTTCAACATCGGGGGCTTTGGTCTGGGTTCTAAGAAATGAAACTTATTCCCCAATGTGTTTTCTTTCTTTTTTAATAAAAATATCAAAGGCATACTTATCGGTGGCTGAGGAGGGAAAGCTGTGGTAAGGGCTATTTTTTAACTGGAACATGCCCCGTGTTGTGCCGCACTCATCCAGGGGCGCTGGAAGATTGATGGCTGGACATGTGGAGGGAACTGCCACTGATTGAAATCAGACAACTGCAAGCTGTGCGGGAGAGCCAGGGGAACCCATTTTAACCACAGCCGTCCAGTCTTAGCACATTTGGACAGGGCTCAGAGGAGCTGGGCAACACTACGAGGCCAAGGGCAGAAGGACGGGCTGGGAAAGGCTCAAGGATGCACACTTCTCTGTGTCTCTATCTCATCTGTGCCTTTTAAAAAGCACTGGGCAAGACAGAGCACTCCTTGCCCATGACCCGCCATGAGCCTTTGAATTGGAAATAAAAAATAATCAGTCCGCTTGCACAAGCAGAGAAAATAGATAAAAATGATAAAGCCTGCTGTTTCCCGGACCGAAAACCTTGATGCTGCTGTCCTTGGATTTGGGGCAGGATGCCTTTGTTTGCTTTTCAACAGGCAGGGGCCAGGGAGGAAGTCATGGGAAATTGTCAGTGTGTTACTAAGTACCCATCACCAGAACTGTAGCCAGAGTTCAGCGTTGTTAACAATTGTGCAGCTATGCACTTGAACTGAGACATTTTTATTTCATTAGGGGTGTCGGTTTACAGCCATTAGCTAAGCAGATTGGCCAGGACCAAAAGGCTTTTTTTTAATGCGTTATCGCCAGATCTCTCTTGCATTATTCAGGTCTTTAAAAAAGAGAGAAAGGGAGGGAGGGCGGCTGTAAGTACATAATGTTTTGTGATTTGTCTCTATCCTCTGGCCTGAGCAGTCTAAAGGAGGTTTTATTAGAAATCATTATTTAGATTCCAGCCTAGGAGCCTATCGATCGCCTGTGTGTAATAGTTCCCAGATCACAGAAAGTAGCAGAGAGGGTCTCCGCTGGGCCGACATCATGTCAGTGACAATTCATTTTTTGCCAGTTAGGATGCTGGTTTAATATCCTGAAAAAGGCACTTAACACCACCCTTTCATAACATCTGTCAGGGCCCGGCCAGTGGCTTGTTTCTCACACTGTGGGCTCCCAGGCAGTCTGGGGCCTTTCTCTGAAACATGCTTCTCTCAGAGGCCTCGGAATTCCTCAGACATTCAACCAGCCCCAGCCCCAGGGCCCAACACTCGCAGACCAGCTGTTACAACTTTCCAGGACGCTCCTAAATTTTCTAAATGTGTGCCATATAAAAATAAAATTGAGGACGGTGAGTGTTCGGGAGCCTTGTGTGTGAGGAATATAACTCATCCGGCGGCTCGGGCCCATTATTTCCACATTCTTCCCCAGCTCAGTTTCACCTCGGGCCTCAGAGCAGTTCAGCAGGAGGCTCAAGCCTTGAGATCTGGGTCAAGAGATCTTTTTTTTTTTTTTCTCTTTTTCTTCCTTACTTTTCTTTTAAAGTCCTTTTTTGGAAACTTTTTTTTGAAATATAAAAATGTTGAAAGAAAGTTATAAGATACTCTACACCTGGATTTAACACTTGTTAAAACTTTGTCTCTGTTGTAGTTTGTTCTCTCTTGCACACTCACATGCACACTCAACACACACATTCTTATCCATGTTCACACACACTGTCACGCTCACACATTCACACATTGCTACACTCACACATGCTTGTGCCCAAAATCACATTCACATATTCTTCTTACACATACTCTCGAACTCTCTCTCTTACACAAACACACACCCATACAGTTTTTTCTGAACCATTTAAAAATAAGTTGCATACGTTCCGGCACTTTATCACTAAGTACACCAGTGAGCATTTCCTAAGAACCATACAACAATACTTTATCACATCTAAGAAAATTAGCAATAATTTTGTGATTTAATCTATAATTTATTTGATTTTTATATATCCCCAATTGAGCCCAATCAGTTTTTATAGCTATTTTTTCTCTAATCTGCAATCTAGTCAAGATGCATTAATTGCATTTGGTGGGTCTTTGTGGATTATTGTTTTTCTGCATGTATTTCTTTTTAATGTTGCCTTTTTAAAAACTCCAGGTTAGTTGTCTTATGGAATGTCTCTTTATTTTTATTTTTTTGTAAACTGTGTAACTGAAATATCACATACAGCAAAGTACTCAAATCTTAAGGAAACTGTTCCATAATTTCCTTTAACAGAGTAAAATAGACTTGTATAACTTTTGCCTGGATTGAGACCATGGAATTTTACCTGTACCCGTAAGCATCACTCAAGCATCCTCCTGGCCATTGCTCTCAACAAAAAATATTCTGACTCGGCAATATTTGACACTATAGTAGACACTCAGGAAATATTAGTTGAATGAATAGATTATCAAAGTTTTCATTATCTCCTGACATGAATCTGGGCAAATTACACCATTTTAATGACCTATATTGTAAAATAAAATGTTAATGGATATTTTCTAACATCACTTCCTATTAAAAATCTCTCTATATATTCTATGACAGTTACGGTAAATTTTAGCTATAGTAACATCAGTTTTATGTTTGAAGACTGTTTCTTTGCACATTTCTCTTTTGCAATTCTCTTTATTCATGGTTTCAGTTAGCATCCGTATTGCATAATAAGTTATCTCTGATAAAAGTAATAAACGTATTTGTCAAAAAATGTATTCACTATAATATTTTAAACGTGCTTTTTTATATCCTTAAAACATGAGGCTACAGAACAAATTTCATATTGAATCACAGACTTGATCTTACTGCTTCAATGTAAACTACAGATCACTGTTTTCTACAAGTGTTTCAAATACATTGTAATGTGCGACTATTATGTGAATTATGGAAATATCTACTGCTTCTCAGTAGTATTTAACTTCTAGATTTGTTTCGATAGTTTGAATACTTTTTATCATTTTATGCTTTATTTCTCTTCTTTTGCTTATATCATAGATTACTAAATGGAATACATCATTATCTAATAACCAAAAAATTGTTAGAACAATTGAAAACAGGTTCTTCATGAATAGGCAATGAAAGAACACATCATACACGAACTTCATCTGAAGTCATCTCTCTGATGACTTATTTTTGCCAAGAAATAAAGAATTATTTGTGTCTTTCCAAAGCTATATTCTACATTCATTTTGGTTGTTGAATCTCTGTGTTCACAACATATGAGAAGACATAAAAGGGCACTTTATGCTAAAAATTTTATATCAGAGATAACATGACTGTTAAATGTCCATTTTCGATTTATACTATATATATAATCAACCTCTATATCTGATTGATTTTGACCACAGAGGGATGGTAGTTATCTCTTTATTGTGGTTCTTTTTTTTTTTTTTTTTTTTTTGTGGTTTTTTTTTTTTTTTTTTTTTGAGTCAGAGTCTTGCTCTGTCTCCAGGCACCAGGCTGGAGTGCAGTGGCACAATCTTGGCTCAATGCAATCTCTGCCTCCCGGGTTCAAGCAATTCTCCTGTCTCAGCCTTCCGAGTAGCTGAGACTACAGGCATGCGCCACCATGCCCACTAATTTTTATATTTTTTAGTAGAGACGGGGTTTCACCATGTTGGCGAGGATGATCTCGATCTCTTGACCGCGTGATCCGCCCACCTCGGCCTCCCAAAGTGCTGGGATTACAGGTGTGAGACACTGCGCCCAGCCTATTGTGGTTCTTTAATACCCTGACAAATATTAGTGTTCTGACTCTGAATATAATTGTATTTTGGAAGCTAGCTTGTAACGCAAAGAGAAAAATTCAGAGTCAGCTCAGATTGACTCAGTCTTTGTTTGAATGCCACAAATTATAGCATCTAAGATCTGGACTACAGACATCATTTTGATGGAAAAAAATTGATGACAGGGTTCAGATAAAATTGGGCAGATATTAGGATTTGATGTTACATTTTACAGAGAATGTTATGAAATATATAAAGCCCTAAAAAAAGTACGGCTTACCATTTAAGTAATGTCTCATCAACCAGTTAGGGAGTTTAACCAATTTCCAGCTTAAACGTGGTGGCACATGGCTGTTGTGCCAGCTATTCTAGAGGCTGAGGCAGGGGTAATCACTTGAGTTCATAAGGTCAAGCCTGCAGTGAGCTGTGATTGTACCACTGCACTCCAGCCTGGGCCACAGAGCAAGACCCTGTCTCAAAAGGAAAAAAAATCAGTATTTCATGAACACACTCTGCTTTTATTCATGTATTCTTTTCATCTAGAGCATGACTCTTTTAAATGCCAACCATAGAAATCCTCCATAGTCCTATGGAAATGTATCTCAAACACTCCTGTTTAGGTATTTTCAGATTCTTTTCTTCAGACATAATTACCTTTTTCTTTAAACCTATATAGCAGTTTCTAACTTTCCCATTACAGAAATCAAATTATGCTACATAGCATAATAGCTCGTTTATTCATCTTATTTCTACATTGAATGGAAGCTCAAGTAGTGGGTCTCACGCTTAGGAATGCATAAGAAATTGCTAGTAAGAGGTTAAACTACACTGTTCCCAGGTCGAATCTTCAGAAATTTTGTGATTTTTATTTTTGTTTTTTTATTTTTATTTTTTGAGATGGAGCCTCACTCTGTCACGCCGGCTGGAGTGCAGTGGTGTGATCTCAGTTCACTGCAACCTCCACCTCCTGAGTTCAAGTGATTCCCCTGCCTCAGCCTCCTGAGTAGCTGGGATTACAGGTGTCTGTCACCATACCTGGCTAATTTTTGTAATTTTAGTAAAGATGGAGTTTCACCATGTTGGCCAGGCTGGTCTCAAACTCTTGACCTTAAGTGATCTACCCACCGTAGTCTCCCAAACTGCTGGGATTACAGGCATGAGCCACCAAGCCCAGCCCCCTAGAAATTCTTATTTAATAACCTGAGTGATGGCCAGGTTATTGACATACACATAAGGCTGTAGACGGTCCTAAAATCACACCTTGAAACACTCTCTCAGAACAGAAATCTTATGTCTTTCTCACTGCACTCTGCATCCCTAGCACCACCTTGCATATCATAGATGCTCAGTGTGTAGTGAATAACTGGGTCAACACTGGTGCTTGATTAATCAGTCACCTATCTACAGTATGAAAACTTCAAGGATTTATTCCCCACCTGTTGTCTACAATTGATTCCTCCAACCTTTTCAAAGCTCATGGTAAAACTCTATAAGAAACCACCGGCCGAGATACTTCTTTTCCAGCCTTCTTTCTTACTATGCTATTGCTATTTCCTCTCTAACGCTATTCCCACAGAAGCACAGTACTTCCAGATCTGTTTGGTCTTATCCATGAAATAAGTTGAACATTTCTCACAGTGAGAAACACTTGACTTTGTTGCCATGCCAAAGTTCTCCGAATTAATCACACTGTCCACAGGTTGGAATAGTTCCATCAGTCTGAATTTTATAGTTATTTAAAGCTGAGCAGACAAGAATTGCTCAGCTCTAGAAACGGAACTCAGACTCTCTGAGGCATAATCAATTGGATTAGGAGTCTCTCTTCTGAAGCTGATTTTGTAACTTTGTCCCTTCTGAATTTTCCCAGTCACCAGTCATTTTACCTATCAAGCTCACTTAAAGAGAAGTGACTTAATAGTCACTTTCTCATATGACTTAATAGGTGAAAATAATTATGATGCAATTAACAACAAATGTAATTGTAAACATTACATTTTTGTGCCAAATCTAAACGTGAAAAATTATAAAGTTATCTTGCTTTCAGATTTCTTAAAGAGAAACAAACTGTTTTCTTTGATTTAAACTAATGCTAAATACAATGCTATGTTGTTCTTTGATATCACTAAGGCTTAGTGTGAGAATGTTTTCATTAAGGTAGAAAGCAATAAAGAAGAAACTTTGAAGAAGTTTGGCCTGATTGTGTTACCACCTTTTTATCCTCTAGCAGCCCTTTTAATTAAGAAAGAGCAACCATTTTACAAAAGCAAAGTGGAAGATCCAGGAAGCAGGAAATATTTTTAAAGTATTGTATTGTTTTTTAAGATTACCTAAAGAAAATATGATAAAATGAATAAAAATTTAATTGTAACATTACTGTTGGTTTTAAGTCAGTTTTATTCCCTTATGAAAAGTTTTGTAGATTTTTTTCCACCTAAAAACACTGGCAATATAATAATCAGATACAATTTGTTTTAAGTTCAATAACAGGGGAGCTAGGATACTTGAGATGTTTGAACATCAAGATCTCACTGGGCTGAAAAAGAGATACAAATCTAGATGATGATGCTTATGAAATAATTTATTGATGGAAAATGTGATACAAACCTGTTTCTCCTTTCCATGAGAAATGCTTAGAAGGTTTCTGCAATAATTTCTATCTTCAGGACATTTTTACAGCAGTCACAGTAGTTGGCTCTGAGGGACCACGATTTCATATACATGCTATTGCTATTTCCTCTCCAGTGCTATTCTATTCTATCAAATTTATTTTTTTATCTTGTTAGTCTTGAGATCATACATTCATTCAACAAAATAATAATTGAACTCTGCCGCCTGCCTGGAAGAAAAAGCAGAATAACCACCCTCAAAGACTCATGATCTAATGGAGAAGACTAAAAAGTAAACAGATTCAATCTATCAAAAGTGTAAGCAGAGTAGTTAAAATAGTGTGTCATGGGATTACAGAAAAGGTAGGCCCTCACAACTTGGTGAATCAGGGAAGAAATGATAAAAGTGATTTGAACTGAGTCTCAAAGGATAAGCACATGTCTGCCTGGTATGTAAGAGAGGTAGAGGCTTGAAACCCAAGAATAAACAATGTTTGCCCAGTGAGCAGGATTTAAAGTTATAACTTTTTAGGGGGACTCCATGTTTTTTTATATCATGGGAACACCAGATGTTATGTGGAGAAATTACAAGAAACCAAAACATCAAAACATCAAAAAACATTGTATGACATGCCAGGGAGCTGGCTTTTTTCTCTGACTGTAGAGGCTCTGAAGATTCTAACCAGGGAAGTGACATGATTCTATTTGTTTTATTATTTTTTAAACAGTTTTATTGAGGTATTATTGACATACAGTAGACTATTTTTTACATGGAATTGTATAAATCCATATAGGCACAATTTTGATAATGAACATATCTGCCATTCCCCAAAGTTTCCTTAAGGCTCTTTATAATCCCTCACAATCAAGCCTAGGAAACCATTGAACCACTGATCTGTTTTCTGGTGCTGTAGACTAATGAACATTTTCTAGAATCTTATATGAATGGAATCAGAAAGTACATATATATCAATTTTATCTAGCTTCTTTAGTTTAGAACAATTATTTTATCCAGCTGCTTTAGTTTAGCACATACCACAAAATATTAATATTTTGAGACTTGTCAGTGTTGTGTGTATCAATGTTTCACTCTCTTTTATTGCTGAGTAATGCTCTGTTATATGGTTATACCACAACTTGTTTATCGATTTGCTTGTTGTTGAACATGTGAGTTGTTTCCAGTTTTTAGCTATTACAAGTAAAGCTGCAATGAATGTTCACAAAAAGTCTTCACATAGACATATGCTTTCTTTGTCATAGGTAAATACCGAGACATGAAATGACTGGATCATATGATAGGTCATGCTTAACTTTTAAAAAGATTGTCAAACAGTTTTCTAAAGTGGTTATACTATTTTACATTTGCACCAATAGTGTATGAGAGTCCCAGTTTCTCTGCATCTGTCCCAGCACTTGGTGTGATGAGACTTTTAAATTTTAGCAGTCTTAATAGGTATGTAGTGCTATTCGTTGTGGTTTGAATGTACATTTCCCTACTGATTGCTGATTTTGAGCATCTTTTCATGTGCTTATTTACTATAACTTCTTTGATGATGTGTCTGTTTAAATCTTTTGTCAGTTTTTAAAGTGGGTTTAAAAAAATTTCCTTATTGCTGTGCTTTTTAGAGTTCTTTAGATATTCTGGATACAAATCTTTTGTCAGCTATATGACTTACAAATATTTTTATCCAACTATAAGGCTTGTTTTCAAAAAATAAGTGTTTTTAATTTTGCAAAGTTCAGTTTATCCAGTTTTTCTTTTATGAATCATGCTTTTGGTATCATTTCTAACAAATTTTTGCCCAGCCCAAGTTCACAAAAATTTTTTTATGTTTCACATCTATAGTTTTAGTTTTTGTGTTTATGTATGTGACACATTTTTAGTTAACTTTTATGTGTTGTGCCAGATATAAATAGAAATTCATTTTTAACACTGTATTGATATTAAATTGACCCAGCACTATTTCTTGAAAATATTATCTCTTCTCTACTGAATTGCTTTTGTCACTTTATCAAAAATCAATATTCCAATCTGACAGACAGCTGATGAATGCTCTGTCCAACAACAGCACAATACACATTCTTCTTAAGTGCACACAGAATATTCTTCAGATAGACAACATGTTAGGCCATGAAACAAGTTTCAATAAGTTTACAAAGACTGAAAGCATATGAAGTATGCTTTTCCAACCACAATGGAATGAAACTAGAAATTAATCATAGAAGGAAATATGGAAAATTCACGAATATGTAGAAATTAAATTACACTCTCAAACAACTGATGGTTCAAAGAAGAAATCACAAGGAAATTAGAAAATGCTTGAGAAAAAAGAAAACAAAAATGCAACATACTGAAATTTACAGTATGCAGCAAAAACAGTGATTGGAGAGAAATTTTTAGCTATAAACACCTATATACAGAAAGAGGATTTCAAATTAATAACCTCATTTTGCACCCTAGGGAACTAGAAAAAGAACAAATTAACCCAAAGGTAGCAGAAGAAAAGAAATCATTGCCCACAAAATTCTGAAAAAGAGAGCAAAAGATGCAGCCTGCTCTTTGAGCCTCAGCATGCCAGATATATTATACACTTAAAATAATGGCATCATCATAAGAAAATTTTACTGTAGGGTCAAAATAATAATAGATGTGTAGCTGTTAGGTATGGAATAAAGTTGACATTTGTATGTCATTTATCATGAAGGAAACTATGACTTTGGAGAACATCCATTTAACATAACTTGACCTCAGAATTCTACACGTGGTGTTTCCATAGGACAGATGTTTGCTCTGAGGTTGTAGCTTATTACATAATGTACCAATGGGGAAAAATATTAATTTCAACAGTACGTGGCCAATGTTTTTCACCATAAAATTCTGTTAGAGAAACCAAAGTCTCTGAGATATACTTTTATTTGTGCATTAAACTATAGATTGGAAGTTTTAAGGAGAAATTACAAGGCTTAATTCAAGTAGTTTTTTTTTTTTAAGATAGGCAAAGAAATTGGTTGACTTTCAACCTCATGAGTTTAAGAAATGGTGATTGTACCCAAAGTACTTTAAATTAACATAAAAATGAAAAGTCTTACACATCTATGGGCTATGGGGAAAACTGAGTAAAATCTAGTTTTATGTGTATATGGAATGATTTTTTACTGTTCAGTTTTTAGGAAGAAAGAGGCAACTTCTATTACGGCTGATATGCTGAAGAAGCTAAGCGATTATTCTAAATGAGACTGCCAGGAAAATCATTATGGGTTATTATCGTGTACTATAAATGTAGATAAATTTAAAACATAGACATGAAAAAAGGCTGAAGTTACATAACAAGTACAAACATCAGATCTTTTAATTTTTCTATGTACAGTTTCATTCATGCCGCAGACAATTGCCTAGTTATAAGTGTAACAAACTGCTAGCTCTGCACTTTCCTCCACACCTCATTCATGTCATGAACCAAGCTGAGTTCCAATGTGGTAAATCACATGATAGTGCTAGCTGGTGATAAAGTACCCACAGGACATGTCATGTGAATGGCACAAGGAAATCAAAAACCCGACATAGGCAGAGAGTCAGGGCAACTGCATTTTGTAATTACAAAGTCCCAGAAAAATGGTCTCAGTAGTAAAAAATTAGGCTGAAGGGTCATCAGGAAATCCAGACTAACACACAGATTTCATACTGCCAAAACTCCTTAGCATCTGCTATGGTTTGTAGGGTTATGTCCCCCACAAATTTATATGTTGAAATGCTACACTCCAATGTGATGGTATTGAGAGGTAGAGCTTTGGGGAGGTGATTAGATCATGAGGGCAGAGCCTTCATGAATGGGATTACTGCCCTTATAAAGGGCTAAAGAGAACAGAATTCTCTCCTATTATGTGAGGAAACAGGGAAAAAATAGCCATCTATGAATGAGAAGCAGGCTTTCACCAGACACCAAATCTGCCAGGGCCTTGTCTTAAACTTCTCAGCTTCCAAAGCAGTGAGAAATAAATGTCTGTTGCTTATATTTCACCCAGTCTATGGTAATTTCCTACAGCACCCAGGACTGATTAAGACAGCATCCCACCTTATATGGATAAGCAACTATTTCCAGGCAGTGAGAGATCATTTTACAGTATGTGATTTCTTAAACAAAAGCCAAATGTAAAAATCAAAATCATCCTTGTGGAAATTTAGGAAACTCAAGAAGACATAAATTTAGTTAAATCTGGAATAGGGATGCTATAGGATGAAGATACTTAGCATTTATCTTTAAATAACTGCTTTAAAAAGCAGTTATTAAAGACTGTTAGTGAGTGAGATGCTACAAGTTATCCAAATTCACTTCCCAGGCAAGCAGGGAGGTGGAGAATGCTGGTCTTGTTTGCATTATGAGTCTAGGGCTGGGTGTAAGATTGGGCTGGACTGGTGCTTGGCTGTAGCACTTGAAGCATCTTAAACCACAGGGCTGGCTGTCCAGAGACACGGGAAAGACAGAAAAGGAATCAAGAGAGCAGAGGTAAGTTTGCAGCAAGGTTGTGCAGGCAGGATCACAAACGGAGACTAGAACCAAAAAAGATGACTTCAAACACTGTCATGGAGAAGGGAAACTTTCTTTCAAGAGAACCACAAAGACCAAGGGTACCTGAGGAACAAAGCAATAAAGGTACTAGAATTCCCTATTCTCCCAAATCTTTTCTTTTTTTTAAAACTCTAATTTCTTTTTTATTAAAATTGTAGATTTCTTAAAATCTTTCCCATTGACTTTCTTAAATTAAAACATGATTATCTTTTGGAAATGAATTCTTACATATTTAATTTTGCCCTATTAGTCCCCAATTCAGTGTTTTGCAAGTAGTAAGGACCAAATAATTGAGTATTTGGTGACATCCAATTTAAATGTTATGTAAATATTGTAGCAGTCAAATATATCCTTGAAATACCTATGATAGAACTCCTGGACATTACTGCTAGGTGAATAGTTATAACTACCTGTTGCACAGTATTAGGAATTTCTGAAGAGTTCTTGAGTTTCAGCCTGTGAGGTTATGAATGCCATTCATTGCAGGTGGTTTTCTTCTCTTATAAAATCTACACTATTGAGACATGACTCTGCAATGAGTGCACGGATTGGGTCTTCTGCAAGTGCAACCAGGGTTATCTGAGCACTTTTTGAGACATACCTTTCCATGCTCTGCTGTATCTACTAGGCATAGATTGCTGCATGCATTACATGGACAAAATGCATTTAAAAGTTTCTTTAATATTTTTTGACATTAAAAGTTGATGTGATTTGGCTGCATCTCCACCCAAATCTCATCTTGAATTGTAGGTCCCATAATTCCCATGTGTTGTGGGAGGGACCTAGTGGGAGGTAATTGAATCATGGGGACAGGTCTTTCTTGTGCTGTTCTTGTGATGGTGAATAAGTCTCACAAGATCTGATGGTTTTATGAAGGAGAGTTCCCCACACACATTCTCCTGCCTGCCACCATGTAAGACATGACTTTGTTTCTCTTTTGCCTTCTGCCATGTTTGTGAGGCCTCCCCAGCCACGTGGAACTGCGAGTCCACTAAACCTTTTTCTTTTATAAGTTACCCAGCCTCTGGTATGTCTTTATTAGCAGTGTGAGAACAGATTAATACAGAAGTATAATTTAGTCATACAATAGCTACCAAAAGCTTTTCTCCTAGGGGAAGTAATGATGATAATACATCATGTTATTGCATATCATAGACCACAGGTGTTGTCCTACATGCACAATACTTCTCTATTCAGACTCCAAATATTATTTTTCTTTGAAATTTATTCTCTTATTAGATGCAGAAACTGAAGCTTTCAGATCTCCTAGAAAACATTTCAATAGATGCTTATTACATTTTAAAAAATGTAGAGCCCATATTTATATTCAGCACATAACTTCTCCCCATTTTGTGGATATGCTTCCCCTAAATGTCTACAGTCACTTTTGCAAAGAGGAAAGACAGAGTCTCATGCACAGGAAAATTTATTTATTTATTTATTTATTTATTTATTTATTTATTTATTTTTTTGGCTGTTAACATTGTTTTATTTCCTTTATACAAAAAGTAGAAATGACAGAAAAAACACTCTTGACAGAAAACAATACCACCGACCTGATCTCATGAAGGAGCTGAGCCAAATCTGCCCACGTTATGGGGAAAAGGACATTCAACAAACATTAGCAAATACTCATGCAATTGATGAAATACAAAATGGCATCAGTGGCTTGGTGAATGTCCTCTAGCCAGAGGAAAATTTATTTTAACAGATGAATAACAAGCTAAAATAGTAGTGGGCCCTATCTTGTACTGATGGTGCACATGAAGCTCATGTTAGAATGACAAAGGACACAAATTATAGAAGAGTTCAAAAGTGTGGCATGTAATTGAGTAATTAATTTGCTTAACTCTATTTGAATTTGATTCTCCCTTGAATGACCTAAATCCATTTTTTCTCTTCCATCATCTATTTTTCAACATCACCCTCCAAAACAAAAATAAACTCAGCCCTGGCTGAATGGCCAAATTGGTTTAATTATTGTTTTGTTTTGTTTTTCTAGCCTGTGACTGTGGCATATAGAAATGCAAATGAATAATCTATTCAAGGACTGGCATGGTGGCTGACACCTGTAATTCCAGTACTTTGGGAGACTGAGGCGGGAAGATCACCTAAGATCAGGAATCAAGACCAGCCTGGCCAACATGGTGAAAACCTGTCTCTACTAAAAAACAAAACAAACAAACAAAAATAGCTGGGCATGGTGGCATGCACCTGTAGTCCCAGCTCTTGGGAGGCTGAGGCAGAAGAATTGCTTGAATTCAGGAGGCAGAAGTTGCAGTGAGCTGAGATTATGCCACTAAACTCCAGCACGGGCGACAGAGCGAGACTCCAGCTCAAAAAAAAGGAAGAAAAATCTATTCAAAGAAATTCTTTGTAATCAGAATTAATCTCTGAACCAATCCATAGTTAAGCCTACGTATTTATGTATTCTTCAAATTACTCAAGCTTAGAGACATAAAATCACTAAATTAACATAAATCCAATACTTAATCCTATGTATTCTCCAAGTTAATTAAACTCAAATATATATGACTGCTAATTAACATTGACGAGTTGTTCGTTGGTAACAAGCTGTATTTGACTTTAGAATGTTTTCCTTTTGCTGCTATGTTTCATGAAAGAAGTACCTGATCATATTTGCTTTAATAACAATATTTGACACCTGTATAGTGTTTTATACATTTTGACAGCCCATATATAAACAAACTCTGAATCTTTGAGCAGTATTATTCTGTTGGAATATACATGGAACACAAAACTCATGAAGGTGTGGCATTCATGCCCAATGCCGCTGAATTAAACAAAAATATAATAAATCTTGTCATGACTTTAATGATTTCAGAATGTTGATGATACACAACAATTTTTATCCAGAATCAAATATTTTCAGAAATCCTGGCCTAAATAAGGCTTTAATACAAAAGCTTTTCTTCTCCCGTGTAGTAAATTATAGTAATTTTTTTCCATCGTCCACTTGAGATATTTTGGTAATGTAAAACTATTATCACAGATTTCAAAAGACTACCCTCCTGGATGGCACTTGAATTGGTTACTAGGAAAAATCAGGGGGAAATTGATGAACCTGAGAACTTGAAGGGCGAATTATGAATTGGATGTAGGCTATGTCTCATGATGTGATATAGATGTGTCACCTACATGAATTTCAGACTAGAAATAAGAACATATTGGAATGCCTGGAAAGAGGCCTGGACAAAAAGAGATAGCAGTTAGGTGTTGTCAGAGAGAAATGGAGTGATAGAGGTCAGCAGGCTTTGGGATGACAGTGCACGTGCTGAATCCAGATCCCGGCTTAGAGAATAAACTGAACTGCACCACCTAAGATGGAAATTACAACCTCTGGAAAAGAAGACTGAATCATAGAGAATGAATAGAAGAGCGCAGAACATTGTAGTCATTCAAAAGGAACAAAGAGAAAGATTAGTAGGATGATCCTAGACTTTGGGAAAGAATTTTGGGAGATCCTGAAGGAAGTTCTCGCCTCATCTAAAAGAGCAAGAAATAGTCACAGATCCAAGAAAATGAGAACAATCTAATGGTCAGCTCAGCCGAGTGGCCAGAGGGATGGATGGATGGATCCTAGAACCTGAATCTGAGAAAAGTCTTAGAATTTTATTTCTGAAACTCTCCCAGATTTGACAATCAAGTTTTTCTCATTCTACCTATTGTTAAAGGTCATGTACTTTCATCTGGCATTCATCCAAGACAAGGCTGGACATTTTCTACTCCCAAATCAGATCCAAAGTCAATGTTAATGAACTGATATAAATATTATTTATGCTTCTAAAACATTTGGTTGGACTGGCAGAGTAGACATAAGGACCAGTATTCAACTTTGAGTATGTATCTTAAAATCCCATGGTGTTTTACTCTCAGGTGCAATCTAACAAAGCCCAGATAACCTCTTTTCCAGGACTGTCTCCTGCTCAGAGAAACAAACGGGAAATCAGTCACTTAGAATCACACAATAGGGTGCATCAGGAGAGTATGATATAAGTTACCCTGTGAAGCGAGATTTAAAACCATCTGTTTCCAAATTCTTACTTCACTGCTGGCCTCTCATAAGTCTCACTGATGTCTTAAACAAACAAGCAATGATGTTAACCAGAGGGGTGTTGTTACCAGTTTCCCAGCACTTTTGAGATGGTCTTTTGAGGATTCTGTGGCTGCTTGCTTGAGACTCCATGAAGGTGCAATAGAACTTACAACATATATAAAGTGATTTAGTGTATTCTTAGATGCCTCCTAACACGTTTCTAAAATTAAAGTAACTTTTTCATTTGTTGTATATAGCTAATCTCTGGTTATTTGGAATTATGATTGGTTAAAGGGATCTGAGTGCTGGTTTTAGAGAAAACAGCAAAACTCTCCTGCTTTGCAGAGTAAAAATACCAAATGGGAAAATCGATGGTAGTAGCTGTGAAAGACAACCAGGTCCAATATCTAAGGCTTGCAGAAGATGAAAATGGGTCACCAAGATACCAAACTTAACCCAAAACGTTATCCTGGATATTTTAGTGAAAAGAAGTCAGTGTTCCACGTAAAGGCTGCACTAGGCCAACAATTCTCTGATTCAGATGGGACATCATAGTATGTAGAAGGTGATGTGGTGGCTACACATATACCTCAAAGGTATTATCGAGTAGGTTCCAGGCCATTGCAATTAAGTGAGTCACATGAATTTTTCCAGTTTTCTACTGCATATAAAAATTATGACTATACTACATTGCAGTCTGTGAAGTGTGCAATAGCATTATGTCTAAAGAAGACAATACACCTACCTTTATTTAAAAATATTTTACTGTGCAGAAGCTGTGGAGCTTGATTAGGTCCCATTTGTCTATTTTGGCTTTTGTTGTCAATGCTTTTGGTGTTTTGGTCATGAAGTCCTTGCCTACACCTACGTCCTGAATGGTTTTGCCTAGATTTTCTTCTAGGGTTTTTATGGTGTTAGGTCTTATGTTTAAGTCTTTAATCCATCTGCAGTTAATTTTAGTGTAATGTGTCAGGAAGGGGCCCAGTTTCTGCTTTCTGCACATGGCTAGCCAGTTTTCCCAACACCATTTATTGAACAGGGAATCCATTCCCCATTGCTTGTTTTTGTCTGGTTTGTCAAAGATCAGATGTAGATATGTTGTGTTGCCTCAAAGACCTCTGTTCTGTTCCACTGGTCTATATCTCTGTTTTGGTACCAGTACCATGCTGTTTTGATTACTGTCGGCTTGTAGTATAGTTTGAAGTCCAGTAGTGTGATGCCTCCAGCTTTGTTCTTTTTGCTTAGAATTGACTTGGCTATGCAGGCTCTCTTTTGGTTCCATATGAAGTTTAAGGTGATTTTTTCCAGTTCTGTGAAGAAAGTCATTGGTAGCTTGATGAGGATAGCATTGAATCTGTAAATTACTTTGGGCAGTATGGACATTTTCACAATATTGATTCTTCCTAACCATGAACATGGAATGTTTCTCCATCTGTTTGTGTCCAATCGGCAACCAACAGAATGGGAAAAAATTTTTGCAGTTTACCCATCTGACAAAGGGCTGATATCCAAAATTTACAAAGAACTAAAACAGATTTACAAGAAAAAAACTAACAAGCCCATTCAAAAGTGGGCAAAGGATATGAACAGACACTTTACAAAAGAAGACATACATGAGGCCAACAAACATATGAAAAAATGCTCATCATCACTGGTCATCAGAGAAATGCAAATCAAAACTATATTGAGATACCCTCTCACGCCAGTTAGAATGGCGATCATTAAAAAATCTGGAGACAACAGATGCTGGAGAGGATGTGGAGAAATAGGAACACTTTTGCACTGTTGGTGGGAGTGTAAATTAGTTCAACCATTGTGGAAGACAGTGTGGCGATTCCTCAAGGACCTAGAAATAGAAATCCCATCTGACCCAGCAATCCCATTACTGGGTATATATCCAAAGGATTACAAATCGTTCTGCTATAAGGACACATGCTCAAGAATGTTCATTGTAGCACTGTTTACAATAGCAAAGACCTGGAACCAACCCAAATGCCCATCGATGATAGACTGGACAAGGAAAATGTGGCACATATACACCATGGAATATTATGCAGCCATCAAAAACGATGAGTTTGTGTCCTTTGTAGGGACATGGATGAACCTGGAAACCATCATTCTCAGCAAACTGACAGAAGAGCAGAAGATCAAACACCACATGTTCTCACTCATAGGCGGGTGTTGAACAATGAGAACACATGGACACAGGGAGGGGAGCACTACACACTGGGGTCAGTTGGGGGGGAAATAGGGGAGGGACAGTGTGGGGTGGGGAGCTGGGGAGAGATAGCAAGGGGAGAGATCCAGATGTAGGTGATGGGGAGGAAGGCAGCAAATCACACTGCCACATGTGTACCTATGCAACAATCTTGCATGTTCTTGACATGTACCCCAAAACCTAAAATGCAGTAAAATAAATAAATGGGAAAAAAAAAAGAAAGTAAGAATCAGTGTTGCCTAGCATGTGGTATAAACTTGTTTTGCTTCTGAAAAAAAATTATTAAGACAAAAATAACAAAATGATAATGTGTGCATTCGCTATGACAGATGGCTGGGCTCCAATGTAAGTGTCTGTATCACATAGAAAAACTGAATAAATATTGATTTCTAAAAAAAAAAAAAAAATTTATTGCTAAAAAATGCTACCAGTCTTCTGAGACTTCAGCAAGTTGTAATCTTTTTGCTGGTGGAGGGTCTTGCCTCAATGCTGATGACAGATGATTGATCAGGGTAGTGGTTGCTGAAGGTTGGCCTGGCTGTGATACTTTCTTAAAATAAGACAACAATGAAGTTTGCTGCATTGATGAACTCTTCCTTTCACAAAATGTTTCTTCTTAGCATGCAATTCTGTTTGATAGCATTTTACCCACAGTAGAACTTCTTTCAAAATTGGAGCCGGTCCTCTAAAATCATGCCACTGCTTTATCAATTAAGTTTATGTAATATTCTGATTTTTTTATTGCCATTTCAACAATGTTCACAGCATCTTCAGGAGAAGATTCCATCTTAAGAAACCACTTTCTTTGCTCCTTCATAAAAAGCAAATTCTCATTCATTAAAGTTTTATAATGAGATTGCAGCAATATCTTCAGGCCCCACTTCTAATTCTAGTTCTTCAGTTACTTCTACTTAGGTCTGGAATCTCTCAAAGCCATACACAAGGTTAGGAATCAACTTCTTCCAAACCCTTGTTACAGTTGACATTTTGAGCTCTTCCCATGAGTCAGCGATGTTCTTATTAGCATCTAGAATGGTGAATTCTTTCCAGAATGTTTTCAACTAATTTTGTGCCAGTCCATTAGAGGAATTGCTATGGCAGCTATAACCTTACAAAACGTATTTTTTTAAATAATAAGACTTGAAATTTAACATTTTTTATTGATCCATGTGCTACAGAATGAATGATGTGTTAACAGGCATGAAAGCAACGTTAATCTCCTTGAGTAATCTCTTTCAGAGCTCTTGGGTGACCATGTGTATTGTCAACGAGCAGTAACATTTTGAAAGAAATCTTTTTTTCTGAGCAGCAGATCTCATCAGTAGGCTTAAAATATTCAGTAAACAATGCTGTAAACAGGTATGCTATTATCCAGGCTTTGTTGTTCCACTTGTAAAGTATAGGCAGAGTAAATTTAACATTTTTTTTTTTTTTTTTTTTTTTTTTTTTTTTTTTTTAGAAAAGTAGACTCTCAGCCCTCCAAGCCCCATGGATCAGAATTTACTTTTTATTTATTTATTTATCTTTATACATACTTTATGTTCTGTAATACATGTGCAGAACATGCAGGTTTTTTACATAGGTATACATGTACCATGGTGGTTTGCTGCACCCATCCATCTGTCATCTACATTAGGTATTTCTCCTAATGCTATTCCTACCCTTACCTGCCCTCTCCCCCTGTGACAGGCCTCAGTGTGTGAACTTCCCCTCCCTGTGTCCATGTGTTCTCATTGTTCAACACCCACTTATGAGTGAGAACATGCAGTGTTTGGTTTTCTGTTCCTGTGTTAGTTTGCTCAGAATGGTGGTCTCCAGCTTCATCCATCTCCCTGCAAAGGACATGAACTCATTCTTTTTTATGGCTGCATAGTATTCCATGGTGTATATGTGCCACATTTTCTTTCCAGTCTATCATTGATGGGCATTTGGGTTGGTTCCAAGTCTTTTCTATTGTGAATGGTGCTACAATAAACATACGTGTTTATTTATTTACATGTATGTATCTTTATAGTAGAATGGTTTATAATTCTTTGGGTATATACCCAGTAATAAGATTGCTGGTTCAAATGGTATTTCTGGCTCTAGACCCTTGAGGAATTGCTACACTGTCTTCCACAATGGTTGAACTAATTTACACTCCCACTAACAGTGTAAAAGCATTCCTATTTCTCCACATCCTATCCAGTATCTGTTGTTTCCTAACTTTTTAATGATCACCATTCTAACTGGCGTGAGATGGTATCTCATTGTGGTTTTGATTTGCATGTCTCTAATGACCAGTGATGATGAGCTTTTATTCATGTTTGTTGGCCACATAAATGTCCTCTTTTGAGAAGTGTCTGTTCATATCCTTCATCCACTTTTTGATGGGGTTGTTTTTTTCTTGAAAATGAGTTTAAGTTTCTTGTAGTTTCTAGATATTATGCCCTTTGACAGATGGCTATATTGCAGAAATCTCCTAATCTGTAGGTTGCCTGTTCACTCTAATGACAGTTTCTTTTGCTGTGTGAAGCTCTTTAGTTTAATTAGAGCCCATTTGTCAATTTTGACTGTTGTTGCCACTGCTTTTGGTGTTTTAGTTATGAAGGCTTTGCCCATGCCTATCTCCTGAATAGTATTACCTAGGTTTTCTTCTAGGGCTTTTATGGTTTTAAGTTTTACATGTAAATCTTTAATCCATCTTTAGTTAATTTTTGTATAACGTGTAAGGAAGGGGTCCAGTTTCAGTTTTCTGCTTATGGCTAGCCAGTTTTCCCAACACCATTTAAATTGGGACTCTTTTCCCCATTGCTTGTTTTTGTCAGGTTTGTCAAAGATCGGATGGTTGTAGATGTGTGGTGTTAATTCTGAGGCCTCTATTCTGTTCCATTGGTCTATGTATCTGTTTTGGTACCAGTACCATGCTGTTTTGGTTACTGTAGCCTTGTTTTTTTTCTTTTTGCTTAGGATTCTCTTTGCTATATGGGCAATTTGCTGATTGCATATGACATTTAAAGTAGTTTTTCTAATTCTGCAAAGAAAGTCAATGGTAGCTTGATGGGAATAGCATTGAATCTATAAGTTATTTTGGGAAGTATGGTCATTATCATGATATAGAGTCTTACTATCCATGAGCATGGAATGTTTTTCCATTTGTTTGTGTCCTCTCTTATTTCCTTGATCAGTGGTTTGTAGTTCTCCTTGAAGAGGTCCTTCACATCCCTTGTAAGTTATATTCCTAGGTATTTTATTCTCTTTGCAGCAATTGTGAACAGGAGTTCACTCATGATTTGGCTCTCTGTTTGTCTATTATTGGTGTATAGGAATGCTTGTGATTTTTGCACATTGATTTTGTATCCTGAGACTTTGCTAAATTTGCTTATTAGCTTAAGGAGCTTTGGGGCTGAGACAATGGAATTTTCTAAATATACAATCATGTCATCTGCAAACAGAGACAATTTGATTTCCTCTCTTCCTATTTGAATATGCTTTATTTCTTTCTCTTGTCTGATTGCCCTGTCCAGAATTTCCAATACCATGTTGAATAGGAGTGGTGACAGAGGGCATCCTTGTTTTGTGCCAATTTTCAAAGGTAATGATTTCAGCTTTTGCCCATTCAGTATGATTTGGCTGTGGGTTTGTTATAAATAGCTCCTATTATTTTGAGATATGTTCCACCAATATGTAGTTTATTGAGTGTTTTTAGCATAAAGTGGTGTTGAATTTTATTGAAGGCCTTTTCTGCATTTATTGAGATAATCATGTGGTTTTTGCTATTGGTTCCATTTATGTGATGGATTATGTTTATTGATTTGCATATATTGAACCAGGCTTGCATCCCAGGGATGAAGTCAACTTGATAGTGGTAGATGAGCTTTTTGATGTGCTGCTGGATTCGATTTGCCAGTATTTTATTGAGGATATTCTCATTGATGTTCATCAGAGAGATTGACCTGAAATTTTCTTTGTTGTTGTTGTGTCTGTGCCAGGTTTTGGTATCAGGGTGATGCTGGCCTCATAAAATAAGTTAGGGAGGAGTCCCTTTCTTTCTATTGTTTGGAATAATTTCAGAAGGAATTGTACCAGCTCCTCTTTGTACCTCTGGTAGAATTCAGCTGTGAATCTGTCTAGACCTGGGCTTTTTTTTTGGTTGGTAGGCTCTTAATTACTGCCTCAATTTCAGAACTTGTTATTGATCTATTCAGGGATTTGACTTCCTCCTGGTTTAGTCTTGGGAGGATGTAAATGTCCAGAAATCTATCACTTTATTCTAGATTTTCTAGTGTATTTGCATAGAGGTGTTTATAGTATTCTCTGATGGTAGTTTGCATTTCTGTGGGATCAGTGGTGATATTCCCTTTTTCATTCTTTATTATCTTATTTGATTCTTCTCTCTTTTCTTCTTTATTTGTCTGGCTAGTGTTCTATTTTGTTAATCTTTTCAAAAAACGGGCTCCTGGATTCATTAATTTTTTGAAGGATTTTTTGTGTCTCTGTCTCCTTCAGTTCTGCTCTGATTTTAGTTATTTCTTGTTTTCTGCTAGATTTTGAATTTGTTTGCTCTTGCCTCTCTAACTCTTTTAATTGTAATGTTAGGGTGTCAATTTTAGATCTATTCCCCTTTCTCATGTGGGTATTTAGTGCTATAAATTTCCCTCTTAACGCTGCTTTAGCAGTGTCCCAGAGATTCTGGTATGTTGTGTCTTTGTTCTCATTGGTTTCAAAGAACACATTTACTTCTACTTTAATTGTACTATTTACCCAATAGTCATTCAGGAGCAGGTTGTTCAGTTTCAATGTAGTTGAGCAGTTTTGAGTGAGTTTCTTAATCTTAAGGTCTAATTTGCTTACTCTGTGGTCCGAGAGAGACTGTTTGTTACTATTTCCATTCTTTTGCATTTGCTGAGGAGCGTTTTACTTCCAATTATGTGGTTGATTTTAGAGTAAGTTCTATGTGGTGTTGAGAAGAATGTATATTCTGTGAATTTGGGGTGGAGGGTTCTGTAGATGTCTATTAGGTCCACTTGATCCAGAGCTGAGTTCAAGTCCTGAATATCCTTGTTAAGTTTCTATCTCATTGATCTGTCTAATATTGACAGTGAGGTGGTAAAGTCTCCCACTGGTTATTTTGCATATCAGTTGATGCAGTTGTCATTGGTCTTTATATTTTGGCATATTTCTGTGGTGGCTGGTGCTGGTTCTTCCTTTCCATATTTAGTGCTTCCTTTAGGAGCTCTTATAAAGCAGGCCTGGTGGTGACAAAATACTTCAGGATTTACTTGTCTGTAAATGATTTTATTTCCCCTTTGCTTGTGAAGCTTAGTTTGGCTGGATATAAAATTCTGAGTTGAAAATTATTTTCTTTAAGAATGTTGAATATTGGCCCCCACTCTCTTCTTGCTTGTAGGGTTTCTGCAAAGAGATCTGCTGTTAGTCTGAATGGCTTTCCTTTGTGGGTAACCTGACCTTTCTCTCTGGCTGCCCTTAATATTTTTTCCTTCAGTTCAACCTTTATGAATCTGAAGATTACATGTCTTGGGGTTGCTTTTCTTGAGGAGTACCTTAGTGTTGTTCTCTGTATTTCCTGAATTTGAATGTTGGCCTGCCTTGCTAGGTTGGGGAAATTCTCCTGGATAATATCCTGAAGTGTGTTTTCCAACTTGTTTCCATTCTCCCCATCACTTTCAGGTACACCAATTAATCGTAGGTTTGGTCTTTTCACATAGTCCCATATTTATTGGAGGCTTTGTTCATTCACTTTCATTCTTTTTTCTCTAATCTTGTCTTCATGATTTATTTCATTAAGTTGGTCTTCAATCTCTGATATCCTTTCTTCCACTTGATTGATTTGGCTATTGATACTTGTATATGCTTCATGGAGCTCTTGTGCTGTGTTTTCAGCTCCACCAGGTCATTTATGTTCTTCTTTAAACTGGTTATTCTAGTTAGCAGTTCCTGTAAGCTTTTATCAAGGTTTTTAGCTTCATTACATTGGGTTAGAACATGCTCCTTTAGCTCAGAGGAGTTTGTTGTCACCTACCTTCTGAAGCCTACTTCTTTCAATTCATCAAACTCATTCTCCATCCAGTTTTGTTCCCTTGCTGGCAAGGAGTTGTGATCCTTTGGAGGAGAAGAGGCATTCTGGTTTTTGGAATTTTCAGTATTTTTGTGCTGATTTTTCCTCATCTTTGTGAATTTATCTACCTCTGATCTTTGATGCTAATGTCCTTTGGATGGAGTTTTTGTGTGGGTATTCTTTTTGTTGATGTTGATGTTATTGCTTCAACCCCCTTACTAGGGGAGTGAATTGTTCTGTTTCACTGGGGTTCCAGATGCCACTGGGGTACAAATAAGAGACTCCTGCAGCTAGCTCAGTGTCTTCCCAAATAGATCCCTAGTTTTGTGCTTGAAACCCAGGGCCCTGGTGGTATAGGCACCTAAGGGAATCTCCTGGTCTGTGAGTTGCCAAAATCATGAGAAAAGGGTAGTATCTGGGCCAGATTACACGGTCCCTCACAGCACCCTGCCTCATAGTTTCTCTTGGCTAGGGGAGGGAGTTTCCTGACCTCTTGTGCTTCCAGGGCGATGCCCCACCCTGCTACATCTCACTCTCTATGGGCTGCACCCACTGTCTAACCAGTCCCAATGAGATGAACTGGGTAGCTCAGTTGGAAATGCAGAAATCACCCACCTTCTACATTTGTCTCGTTGGGAGCTGCAGACTGGAGCTGTTCCTATTTGGCCATCTTGTCAGATTGCCCTGAGTTAGCAAAATTTTTCAAAGCTGTAGGATTCCTGTACTGGCAAATAAGCATTGGCTTCAACTTAAGGTCAGCAGCACATTAACCTATAACAACAGAGTCAGCTTGTCCTTTGAAGTTTCACAGCCAAGCATTGCCCTCTCCTCTCCAGCTACAAAAGTGCAAGATGGCATATGCTTCCAATAGAAGGCTGTTTTTTCTACATTGAAAATCTGTTGTTTAGCAACCCATCCTCATCAGTGATCTTAGAAAGATCTTCTGGATAACTTGCTGCAGCTTCTATATAAGCACTTTCTGCTTCACCTTGCACTTTTATGTTATGGAGACAGCTTCTTTCCATAAACCTCATGAACCAACATCTGTTAGTGTCTAACTTCTCTTCTGCTCTTCCTCACCTCTCTCAGTCTTTATAGAATTGAAGAGAATTAGGGCCTTGCTCTTGATTAGGTTTTGAGATGGACTGTTGTGGTTGGTTTGACCTTCTAACCAGACCACAGCTTCCTCCATATAAGCAATAAGCCTTTCACCTTCTTTTAATTTGTGTTTTCACTGAAGCAGCACTTTTAATGGCATTCAGGAACTTTTCCATTGCATTTACAACGTGGTTAACTGGTGCAAGAGGCCTAGCTCTCAGTCTACCTCGGCTTTCGACAGAGCTTTCCCACTAAGCTTAATCATTTCTGACTTTTGATTTAAAGTGATAGAATCTGCCTTTTACTTAAACACTAAGAGGCCATCGTAGGGTTATTAGTTGACTTAATTTCAATTTGTTGTGTCTCAGGTAACAGAAAGAGGAGGAGGAGAGACAGTGGAATGGATGGCTGGGGCAGTGGAGCAATCAGAACACACCCAACATTTATGGGTTAAGTTTATCCACCGTCTTATATGGGCATGATTTGTGGTGCCTCAAAACAATTGCAACAGTAACATCAAAGATCATTGATTACAGATAATCATACAGATAGTAAAATAACATGAAAAAGTTTGAAATACTGTGAATATTACTAAAAATGTGACATGGAGACAAAACATGCAGATGCTGTTGGAAAATGGTGGTGCAGGGTTGCCATACACCTTCAGTTTGTAACAAATAAAACAAGTACAGTGTCTGTGAAGCACAATAAAATGAGCTATGCCTGTAATAACAAGAGTTTTATAGATGTTCTACAAAATTGTTTGAAACACCAAGTAATCCAAAGAAGAATCGATAGCTACATGGGATGAGAACTAACATTTACTGAGATATTTTTGTATGTTTTTACATTTTATCTCAGCAACCTTTGTGCAAGATAGGTGATTAATACTAATTTCAGAGAAAGAAACTAAAGCTACAAAAGATGATGCAACTTGTTTGAGATTTGAATTTAGATCTGTCATTTGGGTTAGCTCCAGAGTGACAAATGCAGATGTAACCTCCCTCATTTGATGTTAACTTTCATGAAACTGTGTCTGCCTCATGCCTGTTAACAAGTAACATCTACAGCTAAAAGAATAAAAGTAAAACATTAGCAGAATGGTGTTGAAGCACTTTGCTTTTCGGAGCCTTAGGAGTTCTTCGAGTTGCCTCGGAAACTATCTTAAACAGCAAACGAAGAGCTGAGCTGATGGGACACTAAATCACCACCTTCACCTTAACCAGAGAAGCTTCATTTTGTCTTTTTATATACTGCAATTTATACTAATATTTTATTTGGAGGAAGGATTTCATGCCTACAAAAGTTTAAAAAATAGATACCAGGATTACTTACAGGCAAACAACTTTCATAAAAGTTTTCAATGGACAGTACAACTATTGTAGGAAAAAACAAAACACTCTTTTTTTTGAAACGCAGTAATTTGCTATGGCAAGAAACAAATATGTCTTGAAAATATATATGCCATATTCTGTCAGTTGATTATAACATTTTGTTCTAATCAATGCAGATGATTTTATTACATAGGAGGAGACACATTTTTGAAAAACTAAGATAAAGCACCTACTGGACCCAAAGACGGGTACATGAGCACCTCTGTGAAATGCAAATATGATCCCTCAGCTGTTGTCACAGTACTGGCTAGAAACATGGTTAATGGTGAAAATAGGCAATAGCAGAAAACAGGTGACTGATGCAAATGCTATGCTTGGTATTGCTGTTCAAATAACGCTTCTTGACTACAGTGGCTTTATCTACATGTGTGAATTAGAGAGGGAAATAAGACTAAGTTTCATTTCAAAAGCATGTTGGAAGAAAGCTTACTATACTTTTATCCATTAACTCCAAAATATTAGTTAAAAAACATTATATTCTGAAAAAAATTACCTTTAGCAAATCAGCCATTTGAGTGTTTCATTTTGCCAAATTTTCTGAACTTTGCTGACCCATCTTTTTATGTTAAATAGGAAAATAAATGACATTTTAAGGCAGATTTTTACTTCACTAAAAGCTAAAATTATTAACTTTTGAACAAAGACCAAGTTGGACAAGAGCCTTTTTAATTTTGGAAATTTTTGTGGGAAGGCCTGGAAATAAAAAATGACAAGTGAATGAGTTGGAAATTACAACAATAATTATACAACTTTGAACTTATCATCATAAATTGTAGGCACTTGTTAGAATGTATACTACGGTTTCAACAAAGCAATACTAATGGGCATAATAAATCTTAAAGTGAAGCACACAAGTATTTAAAACAAGCGCTAGACTAACCAAGGAAAATATTTTAAATGAGCAATGCTAAATGAATCAAGTCCTTTTGAGGCAGCCTGAGTCTTCTGGATCTCATGGTCTGGAGTATACCAGATGGCTTTTGCATGTACTGAAGTCCTATTTGTGAGTATTACTAATGGAGCAAAAAGCAATAATGAGATAAAACATTAAAGATTAATAAAAGTTCTCACACAACTTGGGCCAATGAGAGAAGGTAGAAAACTAGCAGGATGTTCTAAAATGGAACCATAAAAGAGAAAGGAATTCTAAGATACCTGGGTCTTTCCTACAAATTCATCCACACAAAAGCAGACTTTTTTTTTCTGCAGCTAGGTACAGAATTAAATCTAAAAGTTTAAAAATATATAATGACATCATCACTAAGTATCAAAAATTAATATAAATAAATCTATAGTGTGCATATTATATATAAATTCTTGGGCCAATGAACAATAATGAAATAATTGGTATATATAATGTGGTCATTCATTCCTTCAGAAAGATGTGTTCTTCTGTGGTTCTCTGTATTGATCACTAACTTGAAGGGAAACAGAGCAATTGTTTTGAGAACATGAAGGCAGAACCATAAAAAGTAAAGTCTGCATAAGTTGTCAGCATCATTTTACAGATGTAAACAGCTAATCATTATTTAGTTTGTTTGCATTTCTCATTTTCCTTTCTCACCAGTACAATGGAATGGCTAGTTTAAAACATTTCAGGCAATGTCCGCTATTTCCTCCATGCTGTGTTTGTGATGAGAAATCTGGCCTTGTTCACTAAGGAGGTTTACAAAATTGGCAGACTCAGATGCTGTCTTTAAAGGGTGTGTTTAAGGTGGGTGTCAAGTAGGGGCAGTATGTGTGGGTGGAATTTACAATGCTGAAAATTTTAGAAAAAAAGGGGAAATGCCTTTGCTAACTCAATCATCTTCTGCTGACAGTAGTCTAGCCTTGGGGAAAAGGAATGCATTTATGTAGTTTTTTTCTCTAGTAACTTTCAAGCTGACTCAAACATGTATTTTCTTCTTTTACTTGACAGAATGCAATGAGCCAAATTTCCCCTTTCTCTTTGGTGAACGGACTATTCCCAGAGGTGATGAATCTATGCGAAGCACTCTCGCAAAACAGCAAGAGGCTATCCCAGAGCTTCTCACACAGAGTCTCATTTTCAAATGTCAAGAAAGGAGAGCAGATAGTCTATTTGTACTTTGCATTTTCTTCCTGCTATAGGAGAAGTGTTCAGAGCCCAGCTCTAACATTCAAATTTTCTGTATTTCTACACGTCAGCAAATAGTTGTGCATTTTAATCCCATGACTGTGACTGAGCTCATAAATATGCTTCTTCTGTCTCTTGAGTCTTTATCTCCAGCCCAATCTATATATGTCATAGAGCGTCAAATGTTATAGCTCTGAATAAATATATGTTGGATTAATAAATGTGTCTCTCAAAGACCATAACCACACACAGGTTAACTCTGCAAAGATCAGCTAAGTTGCTAATCTGGTTCAGGCTCTCTTAGGACAGGTGTATCTGAACCTTTCTCTCTGAAATACAGGAAGTAGGAAGGGTCGTTTTCCTTCATTATGCATGTGATACAGTGAACTAAATGTATAGGAGTCATGGGAAGGTTTACTAGAGCGGAAGGTTGTTTAAAAGCACTGTGATAGACCCTTTGGCTATTGTGAATTCATCAGAACTAGCTAGTTCAGGTAAGATGTGCTCAATAAGTATCTGTTGTTGATCAATGACTTGTTGATTACAGAAAATGGGCAAGGGTTTCTGATCAGTCTGTTTACACAGTCTATCGATTTCAGTTCTAAGCCTTCACTACTTGTGAAGTTAATTTTCAGGGGAACAGCAAGGAAGTCACTGATGCTCTGGGAGTTGGCAGATAAACACAGAAAGCTAACAGGATTCTCCTAAACATTATCTTGATGTTCAGTGTTGACCTCCAAGGGAGAAGGCTAGAGAGGACACTAGCAAAGCACAAGCAGATCTGTTTTCCCCTGAAGCTGGACTGTCATCTGCAAGGCTCTTGCCATGTGTCATGTCCAAAAACCGAAATAGTTTTTGCTAGGGAGTACAATGCAAGTGATTTCATGAGTCATCTTGAGTCAAATTAGCAACTGATTACATGAAGCTGTGATTTTGCAAAGTGAAACCCACTATGCAATGCTAACTTTGATCATTTTCTTTTCCCATTGGGAATATGCAAATAGCAACAATTATTTTTGAAAGATGCATTCTTTAAAGAGCTTCTCAATGAAAAATTTACAGTAGTCCTTTGCCTTATCTGTGATTTTGCTTTCCAAAGTTTCAGTTACCCGTGGTCAGCTACAGTCCAAAAATAATAAATGAAAAAGTCTAGAAATAAACAATTCATATGTTTTCAATTATGCCCCATTCTCAGTAGTGTGATGAAATCTTTCACCGTCCCCTCCATCCTACTCAGGACACGAACCATTCTTTTGTCTAGTGTATCCATGCTGCATACGCTACCCACCATTTAGTCACTTGGGAGCCCCTTTGATTATTAGATTGAAAAAACATAGCATGTATAAGGTTCGGTGCTATCCAAGGTTTTAGGCATCCATGAGGTTCTTGGAATGTACTCTCCTCAGATAAACATTTTCCCCCCATTCATAAAATTGTAGTTTTCACATTAAAGTCATAGTATTTTACGTTTGTTCCTATTAATATATTGAGTATTTAAATTACAATGAAATAATGGTTTAAGACCTAGAGTTCCAAACTTTTGTTGTACAAAGATCCTATTTTAAATGTCAAAAATTCCCTGTACTTCCACATGATCAGTGATGTTTTTACTACTCCATGATTAGGAAATTATATAAGCAAAATGACATGAATGAATTCAGAGGTGCTTTTAATTGTTAGTGTCTATTTAGTCAAAACAGAAATTCATTATATGTGAAGCTGGCATTGCAGAAAGACAGTGCTTTACTTTATTAGAAAGTGCATTGTGGACTCTGCAGTCACTTGCTTGCCCACCGGATTTTGTGGCCACAGCTAGGGACCTATTAATCTAGAGTATGAATCAATTCGTGTGAGAGAGATCTCATCAGTGATTCCGGAGGCCATTAGACTGCCTTCTGTAGGAGAAACAAGGGAAATGGTCTCTCTGGATAAGCCTCTTTGCAGAATGCTGTGTGTGTACACAGCGGGGGGCAGGATAAGACCACAGGCACTCTGTGTGGGCATCTGAAGGCATCAGTCATGGAGTTTTCACCTCATCCATCATTGACAGTTTGCTGCTCTTACCTAAAAAAAGCCACATAAACCTCTGTCCATTTACATCAATCCAAATAATTTTGAGGTTCAATTCATATTTTGGGTAGGTTGACTAGAAACATTCTTTACAATAATTTTATTTGCATAAAGATTTTTGGAATGGTTCTAGCTTGTTAGTGAGTGTAATTAAATTTTGTAAGTTATGTATATGATAAAATATGGGATGGACAAACTTATAATCTATGTTACTTTTTTCATAGATTTAGAACTTATGCTAAAATTATAAACACAAAGATAAGATTACTTTATTGATATTGACAAAAAGAATCTGCCCTTTCGTTCATTGGGGACCCAAAATCTTTAGCTTGCCAGGAGAATAATAAATAAGAAAGTTTTGCGCTCCAGATTCAATTAGTTACAATAAGTTTTATACATTTATATAAGTTTCTATGAATAGGAAAAATATGAGAGAATTTAAGAAACAGTGAATGTGATTTATGAGAAGTAAAATGTAGAATTGAAAAATATATCCAAAAAAATCTAAGAAATCTAAACTTCAAGACAGTTAGATTGACTCAATTATCATGAAGGTGAAAATACTTATTAACTATCAGCCTCAGAAATTGAAGACTAAACAGAACTGCAATATATAATCTTGCCAGTTAATCTTCTTTTATTATGACCACTGTCTTCAATTATAAATTTACTTGGAGAATAATTCTGGCAAAGATGTCTAATATATATATATATATATATATGTGTGTGTGTGTGTGTGTGTGTGTGTGTGTGTGTGTGTGTGTGTGTATGCTCCTTGCAACTTTTCACAAGGACATCAAAGACAGTTTTATAGCCAGTTATTTTTAAAAACTAACCTTATTGATATATTCACAGCTTCAGAACAGTTATACATTATATATTATATGTCACATACTAAGTTCATACAACACTACATTATATATTTAGTAAAACTCCAAATGTACATTATCTTTGCATTTACTTATTTTGAGTTTGAGTTATAAGAAATTTAGAACATAAATAAAGAACATAAATAATTATTGAACAAAATGCTATTTTCTTATTTCTACACTTTTTCCTAATTTAAGTCCCTTGTATTAATTTTATATGTATTCTCATGTGTTATTATATTAAAATATAATACCTGAAAATGGTGAAAGATTCTAGCTTGAATAAGATTGCAAAATACAAGTTATACATTTAGTTACAAGAGCTTTTATACCCAAGTAATGTTGTGTTTAAAATGACTTCACTGAGAGTTTAACTTGCTCTCTCAAGATATATTTATTAAATTTCTACCATAGTCTATGCAAAATCACAGTTGGAAATATGACTAAGTCCACACCCTCATGGAACTCAGGTCTAGTAGATGAGATAAATACCTCAAGATGGCAACATATAACAAGATAAGTTCTGACATACCTGTTCCAAGTGTAATGGAAGCAATGAAGATGAAACAATTACCAGTGTCACGAGTTCAGAAATGGGATGTCTGAACAAAATAATGAGTAAAGAGTTTTCGTAACATGAAATAGGCTAGAGGATGGGGTAGAAGCAGGAGGTGGTAGTAGAAGTGGAGACATTCTAAGCAAAGGGCAACATTCTGAAATTATGCGTAAAGATTGTAAGGGAAACTGCATAATTCTGTCAATTTCAAGACTGAATTGATGTTCTCTTCCAGATCTTAATCTCACATCTATTTATAAAAATATAAAAATTAAGTTGAAAGCAATTTCATAGAAAATTTTCTGAAAACCGTTAGTCCATCCATAGAAACAACATTTTTAAAAACAAACATTTAAATACCTGCCAACTCACCAATGTCCAAGACTCAAGCTGATCTTACAGCAAGTAAGATCATGGTGAAAATCTCATTATTCTTTCCCTCCACGTTGTCTTAGTGGGTATTGCCCTGACCTACACTGGCATGCCAGTGATTACCTGTTTTCATACTGAATAGTTCTCCACAAGTGCTCAGAGTCCCAGCAGGGGTTCAGATATTAGGAAATGTTCACTTCTATAAAGAGATCAGAAATTCTTTTAAAACAAAAAATGAATCACTTTAGGGACAGAGTGAGGTAGCTAAAGGAATCCTTCTAGCAGTGTGAAACATAGTTGCTAGCTAGAAAGTTGTGCTTGAACTAACAATAATCAATGCTCCTGGAATGGAACTGAAATCTCGCATTCAGTCTCAGTGAATTTAATTGCAAAATGGCTGATTCATGGGAAAATGTGGACAGAGGAATGAATACACAAGCATCGTCTTGCTAGTTCTTAAAATGCCTCAGAGTCACTAAGGAGCCACTCAAGAGTTTGAAATGTTGTGGGAATAGAACGCTTAATAACCTTATTACAACAGGATTGGTTCCTCTTGGTCAACAGTGGTGGAGAGTGGATTCTTCTGGAGGATCATAATATAAGCAATATTTCCAGGAGAAGCAGGAAATAATCCCACTTTCCTATCACCTCTGTAGAACAGACTTTCTGATTTGTCAAGGTGGCAGGACACTGTTGCTCCCCTTTTCTGTCCATCACTGTGGCCTTAGGCACAGTGATCCTACTCCATGCCCACTGAGCACTACATCTTCAATCTTCTTAAATAGAGCAACTGCTTCTACTGAGATGGCTTCTTCAGTCTTCCTCCAGAGTGCCAGAGCACCAAACTTGACGTTTTGCCTTTCATTTTTCTTAATCTTGGGAAGATGATGAGGTGCTAAGATAAAAATAAGCTAAAAGCAGTCCAAAAATTGTACACAAATCAGAGAAGGCAAAGCTTTAAAATATATAAAATAGTGATAGAAAGGAAGAAAAAGAAAACTTATTCCATGGTGAAGTCTTGACTAACCCCCTTGATTAAAACGGTAATCCTCAATTGATCAAATTCACTTTTTAAAAACTTGCTTTTAAAGTAGGCAAATCATAATGATTAGCAAATCATAAGAAGGGTTTTAGAATGCTTCAAGATTATCAATTTCAGGGTATGTACTTGAGCAAATTATATTTATCTTACATTTCCACATTTCCTCTACTTTTACAGTTACAGTGACTTATTTGCAATTCAGAACATGAGTAATAAAATATGTATTCATCAAGGAAAAATGACTAATATTCAGTACTATTGTATTTATGAATATGTGGTACCACATTTTAAGATCAATGATTAAAATTTATAAGCAGAATGTATCATTTCCACAGGATTCCAAAGAGTTACAGTTTTACTATATAAAAAGCTTGTCAAGGACACATTTAGAAGAATTCATTCTAACCCATTTTTAAGAAATAAATCAGCAATGTGACATCTATTATTATTAGAATTACATCCCTACCTCTGCTTTAGAGCTTCTGTTTTTCAGTCAGTCATACTAGGCAAAGTCAAGATGATGTTTATGGTTTTAGGTTACAGAGAGTTTGGATTCTAATCTAGTTTATAAAAGGTTGTTCCCATTATAAATGGATCCATTCATTCTGCAAAATATTTGTTGTGCATCAACTTCCAGGCACTGTTCACTGGTACACCAGTGAGGACAGCAGCCTAAGTTTCATGGCCTTTGAGAGTTACATTCTAGTGGGGAGAGACATGACAAAACAGAATAAGGCCAAGGCAGGAGGATCACTTGAGGCCAGGAATTTGAGGCCAGCCTGGGAAACAGAGGTGAGACCCTCATCTCTACAAAATAAATAAATAAATAAATTTTTGAAAAATAATTGGGCTTGGTGGTCGATGCTTGTAAGCCCAGTTACTTGGGAGGCTGAGGCAAGGGGATCTCTTCAACCCCGGATTTTGAGGCTGGAGTGAGCTCTAAGCATGTCATAAGCTTTCAAGACAGAGCAAGATCCTGTCTCTAAAACATCAAACAAGCAAACAAAAATATAATAAATAACAAAATTACACATATGTTCAAAGGTTATGAGGACTTTTCCTTCTTTCCTTCCTTCCTTCCTTCCTTCCCTCCTTCCCTCCCTCCCTCCCTTCTTTCTTTCTTTCTTTCTCTCTCTCTC